>NC_137985.1:40422103-40828831 GCF_963924665.1 Micromys minutus
AGATTATCTCTATAATCAGATTTCCCTAAGGTACTCATAATACTCAGAAATTCGAAGACAAGACTGTAGGCTTTTCCATAAACAAAACAGGAGGCAGACCAGGAGAAGGGAGGAAAGGAGCCATGATGGGGGTGGGGCTGCGAGCTCTTCATTCAGATGCGAAGTTGCCAGCAGCTGGCTGCTGGTAGAGGCATCTGACAAGTTCGCTGGTTTGGACAGAATCTGTGAGTGATTTTTATCAGATCCTTCAGAACTGTTTGCTGTGTGGCTGCAACTAAAGTCATCTAAACTAGCGGTGACTCACTCATCAAAGTATAATTGGTGACATTTATAAAGTGTCTCTGGAGTGACCTAATCATCAATAGAGATAATCTTAGAATGAGTGTTTCTTAATTCGCTAGCAATTTTACAGTATTGATCTAGCATCTTAGAAGTAAAATATATTACAATGCATGCGGTGGGGACTAATAAAAGCAACAAAGTCTTTCCATCTGAAAAACTTTCCATCCAGGCAGTGGTGGCTCACACCTTTAATCCCTGTCCTTAGGAGGCAAAGGCAGCTGGATCTGAGTTCTAGGCCAGCCTGGTTTACAGAGCAAGTTCCAGGACAGCTAAGGCTACACAGAAATACCCTGTCCCAAAAACAAACAAACAAACAAAAACCTTATAACGAATTTGGGAATGTAACTTTTGGTTATAGTTGTTTCTTGACATGGGGTCTCGTGTACCCCAGACTGCCCTCAAACTTGCTTTATAGCTGAGATGGCATTGATTTCTTCATCCTCTAGTTTCTACCTTTAAAGTACTGGCATTACAAGTCTACCTGACTACAAATGGCAAAAAACAGGAAATTCACCAATTGACCATGCCCAGTGAGAAACACAGATTCAGGCCAGGTTTCAGGGCACATAGCTGTAATCCCAGCACTCGAGGGGTGGAAGTAAGAGCATCAGACGTTCAAAGTCAGCCTTGGCTACTCGGTGAATTTGGAAGATAGCCTGTGCTATCTGAGACCCTTTCTCAAAACAAGCAAACAAAACGACAACAAAAACATAGATTTAGGTGGGTCAAAATGAGAAAGACATCATTGTTACCTTGGAGAGCTGAGAGAATTTGAAAGAGTATGAAGGAAATGGAATGAAAAGCAAGGGCCAGGTTCCTCAAAATACTGAGAAATACAAGACAAGGCAAGGCTGTACAAAGGATTGAAGTAGAAGTCTAAGAACTTTCCCGATAGCTAAAAGTTGCTGTATCCAAGTGAGATGTAGTGACCAGTACTCAAAGGGGTGTTTGGTGGCCAGACAGACAAGACAGCTCAGTTAGCAAAGTGTTTACCTCATTGTCGTATAGAGCTTGTCAACTTGAGACATCCTAACAGGAGAAATCGCAGCTGAGGAAATGCCTCGATCAGATTGGCCTGCGGGCATGTCTGAGGTGTGTTTTCGTAATTAAGAATTGAAGGAGGGCCCAGAAGGATGTGGGTGGTATCATTCCTGAGCAGGTGAGCCTAGGCTGCATAAGAAAGGTAACGGAGCTGGCATGGTGGTCTTTAATCTCAGTACTGAGAAGCAGAGCCTGGTCAACATAGTGAGTTCCAGGATAGCTAGGGCTGTGTGGAGGGACACTGTCAAAAGGAAGAAAGAAAGAAAGGAAGGAAGGAAGGAAGGAAGGAAGGAAGGAAGGAAGGAAGGAAGGGGTAAGAGAGGGATGGAGGGAAGAAGAAATAAAGGAAGGGAGGGAAAAGGGAAGAAAGAAGGAAGGAAAAGGAAAGGAAAGGAAAGGAAAGGAAAAGAAAGGAAAGGAAAGGAAAGGAAAGGAAAGGAAAAGAAAGGAAAAGAAAAGAAAACCAAGCAAGTCTGGGGAAGCAATCCAGTAAGCTTCAGTTCCTGCCTCCAGGTTCCTGCCTCTAAGTTTCTGCCTTGGCTTCCCTTGATGTTGGAGTATAACCTATAAGCTAAGCAAACTCTTTTCTCCCAAGATGTTCTTGGTCAGTATTTTATCACAACAACAAAAAGCAAGCTAGGACATTTATGAACATAAAGACCTAATTTTAATTCTCAAAACCTATATTAAAAGAAACACATGCTGGAAGCAATGCTCACTCTTAAAATTCAAGAGCTAAGGGGACAGAGACAGGTGGATTTCTGGGGCTCACTGGCAAGCCAGCCTAGCCTACCTGATGAGTTCCAGATTAGTGAGAGACTCTTGTAATAGAAAGCAAACAAAGTGGAAGGCATCTGAGGATGATAGCTAAGGGGCCTGTGATATGACTCACCAAGTAAAGACCCAATGTCTGACAACCTGAGATCAATCTTTGGGACCTATGTAATAGCAGGAGAAAACAAACTGGTTGCACATTGTGGCTAAAATAGAGAGAGAGAGAGAGAGAGAGAGAGAGAGAGAGAGAGAGAGAGAGAGAGAGAGAGAGAGAGGAGCACCCCTACAGTTTGCATACATGCTTCAACACATACCCATGCAAAAGAAAATTTACTCTAATTATGAGATATTCTAAACTAATCTAGTAACAAATAAGACTACTTTCATGGTGAGGGTGGACATGTCTTCAGAAAACTAATAGTGTTTCCTTACCTACAATAAATGATTCTACTAAGTGATATGATTGTACTTTCTTTTGCCAAGGCAGGAAGAGCTAGATTATAAAAGTTCAATTTGATGTGCTTGTTCCAAAGGAAAATATTAATTTAAAGACTTTGTATCTTTTTAGAGATTGATCTATTTATTTATTTCATGTATGTGAGTACTCTGTAGCTATCTTCAGACTCACCAGAAGACTGAATCTGATCCCATTACAGATGGTTGTGAGCCACCATGTGGTTGCTAGGAATTGAACTCAGGGCCCCTGGAAGAGCAGTCAGTGCTCTTAACCACTGAGCCATCTCTCCATCCCTAATTTTATATCTTTTCTATATTCATCTGCAAGTAAACTTCTGAAGGGAGAACTGAGAAACTCTATTTTAATCTTATGAAATCAAAAGGAGAAGACTAAGGAAACGTCTAAGAGTCATCCTAAGCCCTTCTCGGGGCTCATTATCCCCCTGCTCTGGGGTTTTGCATGACAGCTCTTACTGTGTGCCATTTATTTGCTTGTTTGTTTGTTGACACAGAATTTCTTTCTGTCTCTCAGGCTGACTTCACACTCACAGCAATCCTCCTGCCTCAGCCTCCCAAGTGCTGAGATCACAGATGTACACACCATGGCTGTTACATTGGGTGTCTTCATTAAGATCATGTTTCCCCCTGAACTCTGGGAAGCAGGAGGGTTGCAATAATCTATCAATAACGACAGGGTAAGGAATACTATCTCTTTCAAGCCAAGTGAAGCATCAGCTGCGAGAAATTAAGTCTCCAAAATTCTGGTTCAATAACCAATTAAAAAGAGACTTTAAAAAAGAGGGACCTTAAAGGAGGCATCTATTAGCAGTGTGAGTGATACTTAGCCTTTTGTGCAGGAAGAGGTCTTAGCATTAAATTAAACTAAGATCATAAGGCTGCTACTTTTACTAGCTTATGGGAAAATCAAACTGAGAAAGGTGAAATTTAAGGCTGGAGGGATTGCTCAGTGGTTAAGCCTGCTCTCCCAGAAGACCTGGATTTGATTTCTGGCACCCGCATGGTAATTCATAAGTGTCTATAACTTTGGTTCCAGGAGACCTGATGCCCTATTCTGACCTCCACAGGTAATAGGCATGTTGGTGATATACACACAAAGATGATCCACTCATACACATAAAAGAAAAAATAAATGAATCAAAAAATAAAACAAAATAAGAAAAGTGAAATTTGTTGTAAAAGGGGGAATTCGGGGAGTACCATTGATTGGTTAAGCAACTGGATCTGTGGGTCTTAGATTGGTGCTAAGCTTGCCATGCAAGACTGGCCCTGAACTCCTGCTGTTCTTGTTTCCAGAGTGATGGGGATACAGCATGGACCACTATGCCCATAGTAGGCAGGAGGCTGATACAGGAGGATGGCCACTAGTTCCAGGCCTGGGCAACATAGCAAAGTGCTGGTCTCAGAGAGAGACAGAGGGAGAGAGGCAGAGGGGGGGGGGCAGAGAGAGAGAGAGAGAGAGAGAGAGAGAGAGAGAGAGAGAGAGATATTGTATGTTATCACTAAGATCTCAATAGAAAAAGTGGTCTGGGTCTGGGGCAGAAGAATCATGAATTGAAGGTCATCCTCAGCTACATGGTAAATTCAAAGCTAGCCTGAGCTACATGAGACCTTATCACAAATAACTAAAACAAAATATTAAACATGCTTAAAATATCTTATTCTTTTGAATATTTATTAAAAATGTATGTCACCCAAGATAGGGAAGGAAATTAGAAATAGAAGAATTAAGAAATCATTCTAGAAACCAACAGGGCGTAATGTTGATAAATGCATGAGATATCACCAATTAAAGCGGGTTTTTAAACCAGAAAGAAAAATCAAGAGCAATGACCTAGAATACTACGGAGCCACAAAAGGGAGTGGACTGTCATTATGTACAGCAGGGAAGACTCAAAGACTCAGAGAAGTGACATGGAGGGGCAGTTCATCTGTGACTGCCACATCGTGGGGGGGAGTGAGAGAGAAAGAGAGAGAGAGAGAGAGAGAGAGAGAGAGAGAGAGAGAGAGAGAGAGAGAGAGAGAGCTAACTTCATTTAAAAAAAGAAAGTGTAATGAACTTTCTGGCCCGGATTTGGGTTTTTTTTTTTTTTTTTTTTTTTTTGCCTGTAATCTCAATCATGGGAAACGGAGGTAGGATTTGCTAAGACTTCCAGCTCAGTTTGGGCCTACATACTAAGAACCTGTCACAAGACAAAACAAAAATTAAAAAGTATCAAATGTCAAAAGGTCACGTGTTTGTGGTTCCAGTTTATGATTTTTCTTGGAGAAATACAAAGCTTGAGAGCAGGGTTGGGGACACAGCTCAACGGGTAATCCACTTGTTACAGAAGAGTGAGGGTGTGACTTGTGATCCTAGAGCCCACATAAAGACAGACACATTAGCAAACACTGTAATCACAGTTTTTCTGTGACACAATGGAGCCAAGGAGACGAGGACCCCCAAAAGCTCATGGACCAGGCGTCTGCAGAGATGAACAGAGAGACCCTGCCTCAAATTCAGTGAAAGGAAAAACACCAATACCCATGGTTGTCCTCTGACCTGTCTACATGTGCTGGGGCATGCATATGTCTACACACATATACACAGTTTGTGGTCAACTCAGTGGGTGCCATAGGTGGAATTTACTGGGAAAAAAAAAGACAGGAATACCAAAACCAGCACCAGAGAGCCCTGGGCTGGTGGCACACTTGTGAAGCTTTGTAATGGTGGTGTTACACGAAGAGGACTGCTAAGGTTTACATATTGAGTGTCCTCCAAGGGACAGTGTGTGTGCCTGCAAGTTTTACACCAACTTGACCCAAGTTAGAGTCATCTGTAAAGAAGGATTCATTAAGAACATGCCTTGTAGTATAAACCTGTAGGCAACTCTGTAGGGTATTTTCTTTCTTTTTTCTAAACATTTTCACCCACATAAATTTAAGATTTATTTATTTATTATATAGAAATATACTATAGCTGTCTTCAGACACACCAGAAGAGGGGATCAGGTCTCATTACAGATGGTTGTGAGCCACCATGTGGTTGTTGGGAATTGAACTCAGGTCCTCTGGAAGAGTACTCTGTGCTTTTAACCACTGAGCCATCTCTCCAGCCCTGGGTATTTTCTTGACTGATGACTGATGAGAAGAGGATCCAGCCCACTGTGGGTGGAGCCACCCCTAGACAGGTGATACTGTGTTCTATAAGAAAGCAGACAGAAGAGCTGGAGAGATGGCTCAGTAGCTAAGAGCACTGGTTGTTCTTCCAGAGGTTCTGAGTTCAATTCCCAGCAATCACATAGTGGCTCACAACCATCCCCAATGGAATCTGATGTTCTCTTCTGCTTCCGTTTGAAGACAGTGGCATTGTATTCATATATGTAGAAGAAGAAAAGAAAAAGGTTTCTATAGCATCTCCCACCTCCAGGTTCCTGTTCTTGCCCCAACTTCCTTCAGTCCCAGAGTGTGACCTGGAAGTTGTAGTATTTAAAAATAAAACGAAACAAACCCCTTCCATCTCCAAGTTGTGTTTGGTCACAGTGATAGGAATACAACTAAGATAATGTGTCAAATGTAGACGCTCATTAAACCTTTAAAAGGTGGGGCCTGGTAAGAGGTCACTAGGATATGACAATGAAGGGGAACTGGACTCCTCCTGCTCTTGCCTGTGTAAAGTGAGTGGCTTTGCTTCATGTATTTTCCTGTGGTATGTGCAGCTGAAGGCCCCAAAACAATGAAACCCCTTGGCCAAGGAAGGGAACATCCAAAACCATGAGCCAAAAATAAACATTTTTCTTGATAATTTTTTTGTTTGTTTGTCTTATTTTGGTTTTGAGTCAATGTCTCAAATGAGTCCTTCTTCCTGTCCTTAGCAAACAAACTAGAAAGGCTCTTTATAAATTCATTGACAACCAAGAACCAAGGCAGAGGCTTTCTTTCTTTGTTTCCATTTTGTTTTTGTTTTCAAATTTCAGACATTACATAGTGGATCTAGTAAGCATGCCCTCTGACTGGGCAGGTGCTCACAGCTGCAACCCCAGAGCTGGATGTCTATTTAATATACCATTATCAGTGACAATGGGAAAGACAAGTAAGTCAACTTCCTCTCTAAGAATGTAGACTCTGCCTAGTACCAGCAGTTCAACCAGTCTCAGGAACAGAAGAACACCATCCTAACTTCTGTATAAAGTTCGGAGGACAGCAAGAAGTTGGCTGTGGAGATATGCGACCTGTGATCCCACTTCCCAGAAGTCCAATGCCATCCTTGGCCACAAAGTGAATTAGGGGCCAGCCTGGGGTACATGAGACCCATCTCGACCAATCAATTATTCAATCAGCCAGTCGATCAGGACAAGAACAAGCAAGGGCAGATGGTCCTTACCACATCCAATACAGCGTGGATGCAAAGGTCCAGGTAGACAGTGGTGGCCTCAGCCCAGTTGTAAACCGGTCTGACCTCCTTGTGATACTGTCGTAGGAGCTGCCTGGTGAGACGATGCAGAGAGGAATTCCCAGGCTGAGGTGTCGCTGTGCCTAGGATACCTAGAAGAAGAAAGTTGTTGCTGTGAAGATGAAGATAATGAACATCTTTAGGGAGTTGTAGACTACGGAGCCACAGGTCTGGGACACAGTGACTCTCTGTATAATAGTCAGCTGACAGTAAATTCACAGCCAGCCAGAATGCCAGAAGAAGGCATCAGATCGCATTACAGATGGTTATGAGCCAGCATGTGGTTGCTGGGAATTGAACTCAGAGCCTCAGGAAGAGCAGCCAGTGCTCTTAACCACTGAGCCATCTCTCCAACCAGGGCCTCTGCCATTTAAGTGGGCAACTGATCCAGAGCCTGGGAACAAACCAGTAAGCAGTGTTCTTCCATGGGGTCTGGTTCAGTTCCCGCTGCCAGAGTCTTAAGTTCTTGCCTTGCCCTTTCTTAATAAGGGACTGTAACCTGTAAGATGAGCAAGCTGCTCTTGGTTGATGTTGAGAGACCAGATCTTTTGGGCTTGGACTCCATTTTAGAGAACCTTCCTGAGATCTTTTGGGCTCAGACTCCATTTTAGAGAACCTTTGAAGCGGAGTTGGTTACCCACTCCGCCTCCAACAAAACCCACGTGTAGCAACAGTTTCCTCATTATTCCTCCAACAAATCTACACCTGCAGGTGACAAGCCTGCCCCTGATACTTCACTTCCCAACAACCAGGGATCAGGAGGAAAAACAGAGGTAAAGTTTATGGTTTGGCTCCCAGCACCAGCCAATTATGTTAAAGGCCATAATTCCATTACCCTCTCCCCCATCAGATGTGTACCAGGCTTGATACCCGCTTCTTGCCTCTATAAATGCTTGTCAGAAACTGGCCTAGGGGCCCCCTCCTGTTCTCCTGCATCAGAAACAATGGCGTGGCCCAAGCTGGAACTTGAACAAAGAGACCCTAATGCGATTACATCAGAATCAGCTTCTTGGTGGTCTTTTTGGGGTTCACAAACACTTCCTGGCAACAAGAAAATAAACTAAGACACACCCTCAAAAGAGATTGCATCATGAAGATACATGAATTAAGTTAATCTTCAGCAATGCAAACTGTCCCTACAGTTCCATGTCATAGTAGCCATTCAGAGACAGAATTCTGTCTCTATACCTGTAACATACTCTGTTGGTATGATGAAAAAAAATTCACCTTAGTTCAAACATAACCCTGATGTTGGTTTGTGTGTGTGAGTGTGGGCAGGTCCATGTACCCACCTGGAGGACATCGGGTGTCCAGACCTGTCTGTCTTTGACTTGCTCCCTCAAGATAAGATCTCTCACTGAACATGTACTAGCAACCAGCAAGACCATCTGACACCATGTTTTTGTCCCCTACAGTTCAAGAGCTATAAGGGCATACACAACCATGTTCTTACACAGCCATGCTCGGCTTTTCTCATGGACACTGGGGATTCGAACTCAGGTCCTTGTGCTTTCACAACAGAGCATTCTTACCCACGGATCCATCCCCTAGGCCTGTTTTGTTTTTGTTTTCTTTTCCTTTTGATTCCCCATGTGTAATGGACAATCCATTGATCCCAAAGATCTGCATGGTTTTCTACATAATGGAATTAACGAGAGTTCAATTCATGCTTTTTTGTTTGTCTGTTTCCATTGGGGGGGGAAATCTATTTTCTCACACCATCTGTCTTTGGATAAAATGTGCTTGTCAGAAAATGAGATCTTTGCTTTGGGAAAATTCTCCCTGGCTTCAGGAAACAATCATTTCCTCTAGTCCAGGGATCTTGATTTGTTAGAGGAGCCATGACTGGTGTGGAGGCAGGGGAGAGCAAGCAAGAGGAACAAGCAAAGGGGATTGGAAGTGACAGATTTGTGAGAGCTCTCTCAGAACTGCAGAAAGATATTTTGTTCACAGGCTTCGCCCGCCAACCCTTGGGGGATTTGAAGCTTCGATAAGTCGTTGGACTGAAGCAAATTGCACATCTCCTGACACGGTGCAGGATGAAAGCTCTCCACGGTGTCCTGCGTGTGGATTGCCCTATTTTGACGAGCTCCTGACAGTCTGGGAGATCCAGCAGGAAACTGGATGAGATCCCTTCTCCCGGTGCAACAATCCTGTTTGGAGCCATCTCTTTATGGATGCAGCCACCTTCTCCCTGCCACCACAAGCGTCAATTTCTATGATTTATCAATGTCATAGTTGGGGGAGGGTAGGGAGGACACGAGGACCAATGCTATCAGCAATGCTGGAGTTGCCATGTGAGGCTGGAGGCAGCAGTAGATCTGCTCTCATTACCATCAGTACTGGGAACTGAAGAAACGTTTTAAGTCCATGACTGTTCACCCACGGAGAAGCTTAGGCTGGAAGCAGCTATTCAGGCAGGACTAAGGTGGGCGGCTTGCATGGGACATCATTTTTTTAAAGGTTTTTGTGAATTGTTATTGTCAAAACGTGTGGTGTGACTCTCTACCTGAGAACATTTCTCACCCGGGGAAGAGAAGTCAGGAACATCAAACCCGGCTGATCTCCCTACAAAGTTTGCTTTGGGCAGCACCTTTTTTTAGCCTCTCTTGGGAACTCCCAATTCAAGTCTCAGTTGGAGAAATCCTGAAATGGGCATGATTCAACACAGGAAATCGAGGTGGAATTAAAATAGACTTCTGAGGGATGAAGGAGTGTTCCCTTGTAGCCTCTGCTCATAAGGACTCCAGCCTCTCGCTGCTTTCTTACCTAGGAAATCTCCTGTGGATAGAACCATGCTTCCTAGAATGTGTCAAAAGTGTTCGGTAGAAACAGAAAATTCTGGAAGATAGGACTAGGAACAAAAGAGAAAAATCAAAAGCAAATGGACGTCAGCTTACATGGATGTAAAGAGAACAGTGTTCTGGCATAAGCTGAGAGGAAATAATAAATTGCATTTCTACTATGAATGCAAATTTGCGCGAGGAGAAAGATCAATTACGGGAGAGAGATTAAGGATTTAAGTGACCATTAATTAGCAGCAAATGATGCCCCCTTGAAAGCTAATGTGACATTCACACAAGTGCTAAATGACTCAAAGTTCAGGGCTGTTTCCACAGACACCGATGGAAGCTATCGGCTGGCTCAGAAAAGATTCCCAGTCAGCCAACCCTGCCTCCTCAGATGTGATAACCGGCTTCCATTAGTCACATGGATTGTTTCTGTAGAGTAGAATGTGTTAGGGACGGAGCCACACAGTATTTGGGGGCAAAGGGATTTGAAAAGACAATAGGAATACAAAGGCAGGCATGGGGGCACATGCCTGGAATCCCAGCCCTCCAGGGAATCAATCACAAATACGAGGATAGCCTGGGCTACATACTGAATTATAGGCCAGCCCAGACTAAACAGAGTCCCTATCTCAAAAACAGCAGCAGCAGCAACAACAAAACATTCTTCCTTTTTACTTGTTTTTGTTTGTTTGTATTTGGTTTGTTTTAGAGTGTGTGTGTGTAAGGATGGCATAAATACGACAGACTCAATGAGGGTACAGCTGCCCAGGGCCATGGCTTTACAAATGAAGAGGCTGGGGTCAAAGCACAGCTGGTCTGCATTCAGAGAACATCCTCTTAGGCATGACATTATGGTGACCTGGCTGTCTACGAATATTAGGACCAGCACTGAGTAAGCCACTGGAAGGAAAGCCTATACACTGTGTACAGTTCATTGTTGAGCAGAAACAGACAGTGGGGGCTGGAGAGATGGCTCAGTGGTTAAGATCACTGACTGCTCTTCCTAAGGTTCTGAGTTCTTGTCCCAGCAATCGCATGGTGGCTCACAACCATCTGTAATGGGATCCGATGCCCTCTTCTGGTATGTCTGAAGAAGGCCTGAGTCCCACCTTTAGAACCACACAAACAGAGTGAGGTGGTATATACCTATAACCTAGAATTTGAGAGGCAGAAGCAGGAGGGCCAGATTTCAACATGCAGCTACCCAGTAAGTTTGAGGGCTAGCCTGGACTACATAAGGCCTTGAAAAACTGCCTAAAGAATGAACTGACTTGTGTGGATCTTGCGGCTATCGAGCAGTGAAGGTGGAGGTAGGCTAGCCTCATCCCTAGCATACTCTCATCACAAAGAAAAACCCAGTTCTGATAGTTACAAGTCAACTCTGTATTGCTTAGTAAAATGCCTGGTTCTTTGTCATGAATGTCCTCAGAATGATTCCTGAGGAGGGCTTGGTCATTAGACCCCGCTATAGCATTGTTCTTGCCCCACCGAGAACTAAAATCCAACCCCGGTACAAAACATCAGAGGGATTTCTGCAAAGAAATCCATTTGGCATTAATGAAACTCCCTCTCTTTTGCTCTGATAATTAAGACAGGCTTTTATCCTTGAAGTTAAATGTCCAGGATTTTTTTTTTTTTTTTTTTTTTTTTTTTTTTTTTTTTTGTGGCTATTTTTCTTCTCTACCACATAGGGGAAAAATATTTCCAACATTTCCTTCTTCCGTTTGTAAATGTCTAGCTCTCTAGCTACCAACTTCCTTTATTTGTCTCCATAAGTGACTCATTCTACTTCCAGTTTTATTTTAAACTTTGAGAGCTCAGACCCGAGCTCTAAGAGGTGGGTAGGGTACGAGGATAAGATAAAGAAGTGTGCTAGGAGTCACCAACAGAGACAGTTTTCTCTTTCTCTTTACGTACAGTTGGGATGAAGGAAAGAACACATTCCTTTAAAGATTAAAGAATAGGTTTTAAGACAAAGAGAGTGATACATACCCAGTTATGGAAATGAACAACCCATAGATTCTTGGTTTATCCACATTTTTTAAAAATCACTTGCATCCTAACTAAAACAGTCCAATTCGGCGGAATTAATGCCACCATGGATGTATTGTTCCATACATTAAAACACACATAATCTCTGAAGTATTTTGATAGCGATTATGTACTTAAAACTCACATGCTTTTGCATCCGCCTTTAGCCATTAACTGGCCGCTTCTGTTGTTTCTGCGAAGCTGGATTCAAACACTGTGAGATCAAAATGATACACGGCTGAGACAAATCCGTGGGACTCCTTCTCTGCTCTACTAAAGGTTTACAATAAAGCCAAAGCTATCTGGGACTCTAAAACACATTATTTATGCATATCTGAAAGATTGTCCCGAACAACATACATCCCTGGAGTGAACTAGATTTCTTGAGAAGAGGAAAAAAAATTCCCATCAAAGTAATGTTTTGGGGGTGAATTTTCACCTGTGTGGACAGGGTGGGGAGGAGGGGCGTGGCAATGGGGGTGTCAGAGACACATCACTGATCTCTGCAAAGCTTTATAGGACTAGCATTTAACAGATCCTGAATCCAAAAGATCAGATCTGAGGTGTCCCCAGCACAGTATGGACACTCCACTGTGAGAGCTAAGACAGTGCCCTGCCGGGCAGAATCACTCACAGAATCACTTACCTACGACAGCCACCAGGAGGCAGGACCACAGAAGAATCATCGCACTTGCCTATTCTAGGGCAGGTACCAGAGAAGAGGGAGGACTGTCTGCCGGTGAGTGAGCACCGCGGTACCTTGTATCTCTCAGCACCCCTCCACCCTCTTTTCCTGTTTGCTCACTTGTGGTAACCTTGGTGCTATTTTGTAAACATCCGACTGGACAAGGCACATGAGCACCACATAGAGGTTTGGAGATTAATGCCTTCACGAATGCCACAAGCTTCTCCATTTGGCTTTGCCCTAGGATGATGGCCAAGACTCCATCTCCCTCACAGGAGCCAGCTAAGTGAATAATGCAATTTAAGAGGGGGCCCCAAGGAGAGGAAATTCCAGGCTAATAAGATTTCCTTTACAGCCTTTACCTAAGGCAATGTTCTTGCTGGCATCCAGGACCCTAATTTCATTAATAATTGAGATCCAGAAGGCTGCCTTAAATCAGACATAGGCAGGAACATCTTTGGTCTCTGGGAACAGTCAGTGGGCTCTTGAGTTACAAGCAGCTAATGGGAACCTGGTATTGTCTAATGAACATCAACTACAAACAATAGAGTGGAAAGAGTGCTTTTGTTTCTGCTAGGCCCCTTTAATTAAGAGAAACATTGATTTTTGATAAATAGGAATGCTTTTTAAATTTTCACTGCAAGCAGTCCACAAAGTAACTCAGACAAGATGCTTCTAGGCTTCCTGAAGATGAGAACTATTAATGTTTAACATCGTTCGATAAAAGTTTTTTTAAATGTCCCTTTAAAAATATTTTTATTTCTTTCTTTTGTATGTGGGGGTGGAAAAGTGCTGTAGGTACACGGAGAGCCCAGGCGACAACTTTTGGGAGCTTGTTCTTTCCTTCTACCATGTGGGTCCTGGGGACTCAAATGGGATCCCAATTTGGGGGAACCAAATCAAACTTGGATTGTCAGGCTTGGGGGTGGGGAAGCATCCCTTCCCAATGAGCCATCTTGTTGGCTCCCTGACACAAGATTTGTTGTGTTGTTGTTTAATGGATCAAATATGTTTACTTTTCGGTATGTCACCTCCTGCTCTCTGGCTCCAGGGCAGGAGTCCCTCTGGTGTGTTTGTACCTGTGCACACCAGTGTGCAGATACCGCTTCCACGTACACAAATAAATAAATAAAATAATGTCCTTGTTGGGCCCAGTATAGCAGCTCATAATTACAACCCCAGCACTTGAGGAAAAGAAGCAGGACCAGGAGTTCAAATCCAGCCTTGACTACCAGAGACCTTGACTCAACAAAGAAGAAATGAAATGGAGCAAGTTAACACCCCTACCCCATTAACAGAGATAGTCTTTGATGTAGTAACTACACACTAGCTAGTCAAGGCTGCAGTTCACTGGCTGTGAAAGAGCTGTGTGGGTGGATGGGGGAGAGAACTGTCTCCACTAGCCTTCTGATTTTGTTAGATGTGCAAAAACACTTGGGAAGAAAACGAAAATACAATTTAATCTGCTGGAGGTCAAATCTATGAGGGGTGTTTTTGTTGGTTTTGATGTTAAAGAGTGCCCGTTTTAGTTGGACACTGGGCTTCAAGAGCTTGGCTCACCAAGAATTGATCTGCCCCCATCCTTTCTGCTCCTGATAGTTCTGAGAATCTGCTTTGGCTCATGGGAGGGATCTGAACAAGAGGGTGTACAGCTGGGTCGATAGTGTCTTTTTAGGGGAGGGATTCAGAAGCCTTCCCTTGGGCAGAGCTTTGAACTGAGATGGTGATCCCCATGGTACCTTGCCACACATTCTAGTGTGTTGTAAGTCTAAGGCAGACCCTTCCAGAACATCCCCCCCCCCTTTTTTTTTTGCACATTCTCATGTGCCCATCTGTTACTGCAAGGCCATTGCTAATGATGTGTAATGCAGGTCCATTATGACCTTCATTAGCTGATTTAACAGCAGTCTGGAGCTGCTACCTGCTACAGCTCTTGGCTACTTCATTCTGCCAGGAGTTTGCGTGGGCACCGTGTCTTCGGGAGAGTTTTCAGCCACCTACCGCCTCAGCTCTCTTCCTTGTCTAACTCTCCATATTTTACTCAGTGGTTTTAGATTCTCAGCTCAACCTTTCACTCTCCCACCTCACCCCCACCCCCAGACCAGTTCTTACGAATAGCTCTGCCTGGCTTGGAACTCACTATGAAGACCAAGCTGTTCTTCAGCTCACAGAAGCCTATCTGCCTCTGCCTCCTGAATGCTGAGATACACACAAGCACACCCAGCTCAAACCTTTTTTTTTTTTTTTTTAATGCAAATTGTCTCCTCTCACTTTCCATAAGTTCCCTCCCTGCTTCTCAGCTAGATAGATTTTTACTGCCAAGAGCTTCAATGGGGCCTCTTGGAACATTTCATAGAAAGGGTATGTATGGGCTTGAATGGCATTGGAGCTTCTCAAGTGGACCTGCGTATTTAAATTTTTTCCATGATTTTATTTTCTGTGTCTGAGTGTCTCACCTGGATTTATGTGCGTATGTGCACCACAGGCCCACCTAGTGCCCACGGAGGCCAGAAAGGATGCTGTGGTCCTGGAACTGAATGGTGATGAACTGGGGACTGAACCTGGGTCCTCGGCAAGAGCAACAAGTGCTCTCGACCACTGAGCCAACTCTCCATCCCTCCATCAGTACGTTTAAGATGCAAAGTTCATGCCCTGTGTGTGTGTGTGTGTGTGTGTGTGTGTGTGTGTGTGTGTGTGTGTGTGTGAGGTTTGAGTCTGCCATCTCTGTCAGCAGCTCAGTCCAGGCCCACCGCATTAAGAGAGTTGCTAGAAGAACATTCTTTCAGAAGCCCTTTTCCCCTGTGCCATGCTTCCCCATTTTCAAGCCGGATGTGGCACCTCTTAGATGGACCAATGTCTCCTGGAGGAAGCAGGGGGAAGGAGGACTTATTATGCAAACATAATAAAGACATGTTTATTATGCAAACGGCGACTGAGTTATGTGTCCTTTAAGACTACTAAATAGTTTTTAATTACTGCTATATCAGTAAATCCCATAAATATGCAAATGCAATTAGTTCACAAAATAGGCCTTAAATATCTTTATTCCTCTCCAACAAAGTTCTTTGAAGTTAATCGCTAACTCCCTTTGTTCAGCCCCTTGGCAGTTGTGCTAAAATTGACAGGAATTTTGACAGATGTACATATTCAAGGAGAACCAAGGTTTCTGAGCACATCTGGTCAGGCTGGAGGGAGGAGGGGAGCAGACCAAATCTGTGTCCACAGAGTACGCCCCCACCCCACCCTACGCCTGCAATCGCTTTCTTGTGTTGTTGCTTTTGCTTTGGCTTTTGGAGACAGCATCTTACTCTGTAGGCATTGACTTCATACTGATCCTCCTGCCTCAGCATCCCTGAGATTATAGGCATGTACTACCTTCCCACTTGTGATTTGCTGACTTACTAATTTTATTTTTGACAGCTCGAGCTGGTATTCCTGATCCTCTTGACTCTGTTTCCTGAATTACAGGTGTGCTCCACCATACCTGGTGCTGTTGACCGAACTCCATCAATTTGTGTGCGTTAGGCAAGCACTAGACCAACTGAGTAACGGGCCACTTCCCATTCCATATGTAATTTTCATTACTCCATAAAATAAATATCAACCTAACTACTGAGACAGCATGTCAAACCCAAGCTCATGCTTTATGTTTGATTCCCCTCTAGATTGGAACTTGAGTTTAATAATACATATTTTCTGGTTATTAATTAATCAGTTCATTAACACGGGCAGTCATGATGGTTTGTGCCTGTAGTTCACAGCTGTTGGTATTCCAATGCAAGAGATTACAGGCTGGTTCAAGACCAGCCTGTGCCAAAATGGCCCTAAGATACATAATCACAGGCCAAACCAATATAGGCAACCCTTCGCTGAATGTCTCTTTCCAAGTGTTTCTAGGTTGTGTTTAGTTGACAATTAAAACTAACCTCATAACTATGGATATTGCAAAACTGGTCCCGTTTGTCTCTGAAGTTCTAGCATGGAGCAAAAGAATACTCAGTAAATGTCCGGAGGGGTTGAAGGAAGGAAAAATGAGCAAAGGAACAGAAAGGAATGTAGAAAGGGTGTACTTAGAGGGACCCAGCTCTCTCAGAACCACACCCAAGATGCTATCTTTTTGCCACTGTTTCACAAAGCACAGGGAGAAGGATGGCTTGGATTTGAGCCAGGCTGCTGCTATTTGCTGGGCTCAGTGAGCAGGCAGCACTTAGGGTAATAGAGAGGCATAGGCACAGGCTCAGGTGGATCCTGCCTCTCTTGAGTTCTCAGAGATTGCCTGTATTCCAGGATCTTACAAATCTTTGGGAGTAAGATAAACTCTATGACACAGAAGGAACTGAGCCAAGTGTACTACCTTGATTACTAATCCCACCTACTTGGGAAGGTGAGGCAGGAGGATTGTCATGAATTTGAGTTCAGACTGGGATATGTAGTTGAGTTCACAGCAAACCAGAGCTACACAGAAAGACCCTGCTTTAAAAGGAGGTAGCATGGGGGTTAGGGGTTCAAGGATGACTTGGTCAGCCAAAGTCTTACCAGGTGAAACGGTTATGGCGTCTATATTTGGATGCTTAGTCATCAGGGAGTAGAAATGTTTGAAAAGGATTAGGAGGTGTGGCCTTGTGGAAAAAATAGTCACTGGGGGTGGCTTTGAGGATTCAAAAGCACATACCAGGCCTAGTCTCTCCTGCCCCTTTCTTGATCAGGATTTAACTCTCAATTACTGCTCCAGAGCTTGCCTGCATGCTGCCATGTTTCCTACCATAATGATAATGGATCCAGCCTCCTAAAATTACAAGCAAGTTTCCAGTTAAATGTTCTTTCTTATAATAGCTGTGATGGTCATAGTGTTTCTTCATAGCAATAGAACAGTAACCAAGACACCAGGCAAGCATGAAGACTTGAGTTCAATCATCAGAACCTATGTGAAAAGCCAAGCAGGTGGTGCTCTCTGGTAATCCCAGCACTAAAGAGGCAGATGATCCCTGAGACTTGCTGACTGACCAGCCAGACTCTCAACAAATCAGTGAACTCTAGGTGTCACCAAACATGAGACAGTGATACAATGATAGAGAATAATCTCAACACTGACTTCTGGCTCCTGAGTGCCCCCTCTCTCTCCCTCCAACCTCCCCCCCACACTCACTCACTCACACACACTCACTCTCACACACAGTCATTCACACATACACACTCATACACACACACTCTCACACACATACACACAAACACAGTTACATACTCACACACACTCATTCACACACACACACTCACACTCATTCACACACACTCATATACACACTCCCCACACATACTTACACACACTCCACACACACATACTCACACACGCTCACACACACACACACACACACACACACACACACAGTTCGAAGTACCTGCCTGTGCTCTGTTCCATCAGCTCCTGGAAGCTGCTTAGACCTCCTGTGTCCTGCACAGGCTTAGTGGCTGTGTTGCTCAGGCTGGAGACTGTGAAGTCCTGATAAGCACTGGGGATGTCCTCCTGACCTGTGGGCTCACTATGGGGCACTGGACTTTCCATCTAGACTCATCTATAAGATTTCTGTGCAGAGATGTGGCTAATCCCAGCTGCCTGAAGTAAGATATTAGATTTGGATTTCTGGCTATTTTCATCTCTGCCTTAGACTCCAGATGGAGCAAGGCCTTTACAGAGCCTTTTGTTGTTGCTGCTGCTCCCATTGGAATCTCTTATTTAGTTAGTTATTTTTCAAGATTTATTTATTCATGTGAGTACACTGTTGCTCTCTTCAGACACACTAGAAGGGGGCATCACATAATTGTAAGCCACCATGTGGTAGCTGGGAACTGAACTTGTGGCCCACTTCCAGGCTGGCCTGGAACCTACTATGTAGTTGTTCTGGTTAGTTTCATGTCAACTTGACACTGAGTCATCAGAAACAAAGGAGCCTTAATTGAGAAATTGATTCCATAAAACTGGACGGTAGGTAAGCCTATAGAGCAAGTCATGAGCAAGAAAGTAAGTGGCACCCCTCCCTGGCCTCTGCATCACCTCCTGGTTCCGGGTTCCTGCTCAGTTTGCGTTCCTGTTCTGACTTCCTTTGATGATGAAGTGATCTAGAAGTGTAAACCAAATAAACCATTTCCTCCCCAAGTTGCTTTTGGTTATGGTGTTTCATCTCAGCGAAAATAATCCTAAGACTGTAGTCCAGGCTGTCTTCAAACTCTTGGCAATCCCCGGACATCAGCTGCACAGGTTCCAGGGCTATAGGACCGAGCCATGACAGCAAATTTAGAGGCTGTTTTATTTACTTATCTATTCCTCCTCTCACGAGGTGAGAAATTGTGCAGAACAACAGAGATGGAACAATAAGAAAGTACCAGGGACCTGGATGGAGGCTGAAGATAAGAAACTTTCAGAATGCCTGGGGAAAAGAAAAAAAGCCCAAAAGATGGATGACTCCCAGAAAAGATGGTAGTAGATAGGAGGAAGCCAGACCAGGCAGAGTCAAGTGGCCTTTGTAGCCAGATGTGGCGACATACACCTGCAATCTCAGCTTTTGGGTGACAAATGCAGACAGATGGTTTAAAGTTTGAGGCCAGGTCTATAAAATAAGATCAAGACCAGCCTGGGCCACACAAGAGTACATATGGCAAGACCCTATCTTGGCTGGGGCAGGAGGCAGGAGGCTCAGATACAGCTCAGTTGGGAGAGTGCGCATAAGCCTCGGGTCCATTCCTGACACTAAGAACCATACATAGTCCTTGCCCGTAATCCCAGCACTGAGGTGGTGGAAGAAGGGTTGAGAACTCAAGGCCATGTGCAGCTACATAGAGTGAGGGCCAGGACAGTCTGTATGAGACCTTGAGGGGGTTGGTATTTTTATTTATTTGCTTTCTGTTTGTTTGGTTTTGCTGGTTTTGAGAGAGACCCCTTTGTTCTGAGTCCAGGTAGGACAGGGCTGTAAGCCGAGAGCATGCATGGTGCCTTCCAAGGGGTCACGAGCACATTGTAAAACCGTGGGCAGATAATTCCAGACTCACATGGGCTGAATAGATTCACAAGTTCATGTCACAGAGTGCTAACAGGACTTAAAATAGGAAACCGAAATATTGTATAAGTCTGTATAAGCGCTGTGATTACAACGCTGTCTCCGAATGCCCTGGAGCAATTATCCAAAAAGGCACAACAGCTGTATTTGCCCCTCATTGCCATTGCTGAAATTGACACTGTCATTGCTTCAGGAGGAAGGCTTGGCACTAATGATAGGGGGGCTGACTATGGCTGGAGTGTGACAGACCTCTAGTTAGGGACCTTAAAGACTGAAGAAAGGAGTTGAAAAAAAAAAACTCTCAGGAAGCCAGTCTGAGGCAATGGATGTAGTCAGAGCGACACCTTGTGGTTGGCCTTTCTGCTCCCATTAGCAAATTCTGTGCAGTGAGAAAACTATAATCAACCTATTCCGAATTGTTTATTATCTGTTTGCTTGTCTTGGCTTTTTGAGGAAAAACTTCACTGAGCATCTCTGTGTGGCCGTAAACTTGGGGTGACTCTTCTGCCTCTGCCTCCCAAGTGCAACGACACACCACTCTTTTATTATGCTTGTTTTTTGTTTTTTGAAACGAAGTCTTTTGTTGCCCAAGCTGGTCTCTATAATGAAGGATAACCCTGAGCTCCACGTCCTCCTACATGTACCTTCCAGGGCTGGGATTGTGGGGAATCCCCATACCCAGCATTAAATTGATTACATTTACACATTTATTTGTTGAGGATGTGTGCATGTGTTTGAGCGTGTGTCGGAACATTCATGTTCAAAGGACAGCCTGCAGGAGCTGGCTCCATCCCTTCACCATGTGGACCCAGTGATCAAACCCTACAGCTGTGAGTCATGTCACCAACCCTAAGCTTTGTGATATGCAGTTTCAGGTTATCTGACAGTCACATATTCTTCAGTTTGTGTCGCTCTTACTTTGGTCTTCATTTCCCTCTTGAGTTTCCCAACAGCAGCCCACACCCACCTGTCCACTCGGTCAACTTACAACTGTACCTACATATCCACCCCACACCGGACACTTCACTCTTGCTCCTTCAGATCTCCACTCAAAGGAGACTTACAGTTTTCTAAGTGACTTTTTTTTTTTTTCAGCTTGGCATAGCTTGGCTGTCCTGGAACTCTCTGACCTTGAACAGATCTGACTACCTCTGCCTCCAGAATGTTGGGATTAAAGGTATGTGCCACTACAGCCTAGACCTTAAGTGACTTTTTAAAAAAATTTCATATGTGTAGGTGTTTTGTCTGCATGCATGTCTGTATGAGGGTGTCAGATCCCCTGAAACTAGAGCTGTAAGCTGCCATATGGGTGCTGGGGATTAGAACCCGTCCTCTGGAAAAGCAGTCAGTATTCTTAATCACTGAGCCATCTCTCTCCTGCCCCTCTTAAGTTACTTCTTAAGAGAAGAATTCCTAAGAGTAAGAATAAGTAAATAAATTCCCACCCCTGAAAAGTTTTGAAACAGAGCTGAGCATACAAGCTTGCAATCTCAGCATCTTGGAGGCTGGGACAGAAAGACTGCCAAGAGTTTAAGGCCAGCATAGGCCAAACAGCAAGACTCTGTCTCAAAACAAACAATATGATTTAAAAGCATAATGAACTTTAATATATGTTACAAAAAGTCGAATTCCATAAAGTCTTAGAAGCTCCTTGTCATCAGGACCTGGCTACAGGTGATTTTTTTTCATGTACACAATTGTAGGCTTAGTTTTTTTAAAAAGCTACTTTAATAAGGGTTCGCAAACACTTCAACACCCCCTCCCTTCAGCCACCCACAGGCAGAGGTGAAAAGATGGTAGATAGGACAAGCAGTTCTTTGGGGCAATTCCAATCTCCGTTTGTCAGGATACCAGCAGTCCGGTTCAGTAGTGTCAGGATACTAACTGATCAGTTCAAATGTGCCACCAAACACAAATCAGCAAGATGCAGCAGAAACTGCCAGGTCTCCACCAAATCAGCAGGAGACAGCAAGAGTGACCAGGACCAACTGCAATGCTAGGAGTCTTCTGGCACGTCTAGACAGCAAGAGTGACCAGGACCAACTGCAATGCTAGGAGTCTTCTGGCACGTCTCTCTCAGGGAAGTGAAAGTCAGCAAAGGCATGAGACCAATGAAGACTTGCTAACTATGCAAACGCCCAGGCCCTGTCCACCGAGTCCTTCTTCTACTCTAAACATCATGTGTCCTCTCACGGGTCTCTCCTCAACAAGACGTGGGTCTATATCACATGATACAACCAGAAATTTCCACTTCATACGATAGATATGAGGAAATGGAGTGGAGTGATTTCACCCTGGGTCTACAGGGGAGTCTGACCAAGAAAGCTGCACAAGGGGACCTGGCATGCCTACTGTCACTCACCCACTGGTGTAAGGAATCTTCGAGGTCTAGGATCACAGGAAGGAGGAGACTCTTAAGGGTTTCCCACTCTTCTCCTGGGCAGACACAGCCTTATTAGTCCAAAACTCCAAGCTATAGGCCTTGGCAGAAAAAGCACAGAAGCCTAGTGGAAACATAGAAACACTACCAGGGACGTAGAAAAGATCTACAGAGATCATGAATGTGCTCCATTGCAGAGTGCTCCATGACCTACGGGAGATACAGTTTCTGAGTCTTCAACATATGGAGTGGAGGATGAACTTCATGATCCTCCTGTCTCTCCTCTGGAGTGACATCATGCCTGTCATGATTTCTGTGATGCTGGAGGTGGGACCTGGACTTCTTGCATGCTTGGTGTCTTAGTTGGGGTTTCCATTACTGTGAAGGGACACCATGACTCCCAGCAACTCTTATAAAGGAAAACAATTAATTGTGGCTAGCTTACAGTTTCAGGGGTTTAGTCCATTATGATCATAGAGGGAAGCATGGCAGCCTGCAGGCAGACATGGTTCTGGAGATGTGAGTTCTACATCTTGATCTGAAGGCAGACAGGAGATTGTTTTCTGCAGGCAGCCGGGAGAAGACTGTTTCCAAGGACCCTAAGGACTAGCTTTCTTAGAGCCCAATCATGCAGAAATGCAATTAGCTATTTTCAAATGAACATTACTCCTACTAGAGGGCACTCTTCTCTCCCCCGACAGCTTTGATGATTTGTCTATAAATTTTGCCAGAGGCACAGGGTTCCTGACCTGAGCACATCCTTCTTATTGTGGGTCACTGTTTGAGAGTTACAGTGCGTTGCGGCTGAGAAGGCACAGTGAGAATATAAAACAGAAGCAGACATACTCAGAGAAGATGTTCATAAGCATTAAAGCAGAATCATTCACTGTGAATTCATTCTGTCCATCTACAAGTGAGACTGCTCTTTTGAGCTTGCTGTTTGCAGATGTAGCCACATGTTACCATGGAGTTTCAAACACATCCCATATCCCATGACTTCAGAAGCAGGAAGGGTAAACCATTGTGTGTGTGTGTGGTGTGTTCCTGTGTATAAGTGCACGCATGTAGGTGCAAGTGTGTTTGTGTTGGTATGTGTATAAATATGCAAGTTCACATGTATGTGAAACACAGAGGTCAACATCAGGTCACTCTGACTTTTTCTCTTCACATTTTTTTTGTTCTTCTTTCTTTTTGTTAGGGAGGGTCTTTCAATGAACCTGAGGCTCACTGACTGGGCTAGGCTGGCTGCCAGAGAGTCTCTTGGTGATCTTTTTGCCTCAGGCTCTCAAAAGTCCTGGCATGTGTCACTACACCCAACTAATTTCCTCCTCCTCTCCTTCTCCTCCTTTCCCTCTTGTCCTCTTTTCCTTGAGTTTTATGCAGCCCAGGCTGGCCTCACATTCTGTATCTGACAGGAGATGATCTTAAACTCTCAGTCAGTCTTCATGCTGGGTATACAGGCCGGGCACACACCTTGATTTGTATTTTGCTCTTGAAGAATGTGGTTAGGAAAGCTGACATCATAGCACTCACCTGTAATATCTAAATCTAGGAGGCTGAAGCAGGGGGGTTGCTTTGAAAATGAGGTCGGCCTGGGCCACATAGCAATATCTTGTTCTAAAATTCAAAACCAAAAAGGACTTCCAGAAACCCTCAGCAACCACTGTGTCCCTAGTTCTGGTGATCAGAGTAGTGATTTCCTTTTGTTGTAGACCTGGGGATATGGACTTCACTGAGAAAATCGAATCACACACAACTTCAGCTGTGTCCAGCACGTCAACCCGGAGGCCAGTGTGGAAAGTGCTTGCTCATACTGCCCAAGTGTTCCAGTCTTTCGTGATGCACTGAAGGCCGGCTCAGTGAGAAGAGCATTTACCCCAAATTCTTCAGTGGGTAAAAGTCCTTGCTGAACAAGGCTGACTAGCTGAGTTTTGAGTTCTGAAATTTTCACCACAAGTTTTCACCAATCCATGGTGGAAAGAGAGAATCAACTTCTGAAGATTGTTTTCTAACCTCCTTGTATATCCCTGCACACATGTGCACCTGCAAACACACAAATAATTAATAATAATAATAATAATAATAATTTGTTATATGTCTTGGCTAAATGGTAATACTTTTTCCAAGGTCCTATCCTGGGGTGGCTTACTTCCAGTGAGTATAAAGGTCAGCTCTGTCTCCCTCCCCACTTATGGCTAATCCAACACTAAAAATGTTCAGCTGAGGTCTACCTTGCAATTTAATGTCTCCTCTTTAGTCCTTTTTCTCTTCTCTCTCTCTTAATTCCTCAAACACTTCTCAGTAGGATTCCTTATACTCAGCCTTTTGGCGTTTACTGTGACAGCTGAGGCCAACGGCCATCTACAGTGACAGATGCCAACATGGGATTTTGCAGTCGGACAATCTGACGTCTATCTAGAAAGAAGACACCATCATTATAATACTGCCCACAGGAACAAGAAGAACTCTTCCAGCTTTGCCTGCTATTGCTTTAGAATAGTATACTATCGGAAAGAAACGAGTGACTAGCTAGTACAAAGGCTTGGGTATTTTGAGGTTGGTTTGCGGTGTTGATTTTTGTTCTTTCTTCTTTCCTTTCTGACATTTTCTTTTGCCTTGGTCCAGCTTCACACTCAGTATGAGACTGAGGATGACCTTGACTTTCTGATCTTCTTTCCTCCAATTCCTGAATTATAGGAGTGATCTTTAAAAGACTGTGAGTGTCCCATCTAAACTTGGCAGCAGCTCTGGGAGTGGATAAAGAAAACAGAAACAAGCAGCAATTAAAAACTATGCATGGATGCATAGAGCCACCCAGGTGGTAGTTAAGAGGGCCTGATCTCTTGTATTCAAAGGGAGATAAGACTGAAAACCTGGACTTAACCAGCAGAATAACTGTGCTCAAAGAAGTTTATTCCCCAGCAAAACTGTTTCCGGTTCATTGTTGTACTTGCTTTTTAAATGTCAAAGTGTTAAGCTCTTTGTCTTAATTATAATGACCCAGACTGGAGAGATGGCTCAGTGGTTAAGAGCACTGACTGCTCTTCCTGAGGTCCTGAGTTCAATTCCCAGAAACCACATGGTGGCTCACAACCATCTGTAATGGGATCTGATGCCCTCTTCTGGTGTGTCTCCTGAGACAGGGACAGTGTACTCACATACATGAAATAAATAACTCTTAAAAAGAAAAAGTTTGATCCATTACCATTTAAAATAATTTTGACATTAACAGATTTAGATCACTCATATGCTTTCCAGACTATTGTTTTTGTTTCTTCCTTTGCATTTTTTTTTTTTTTTTTTTTTTTTTTTTTAAGATAGGAGGATAGCAAACTTAATACATAGGTGACAATGACCCTGAACCTCTGATCTTCCTCTCTTCACCTCCACAGTGCTGGATTATGGACACAGCACACCATCAAGCCGTGTAGGGGTGCTGGAGGTTGAATCTAGGGCATTCTGAAAACTAAGCAAGCGCTCTAGCCAACTGAGGTACATTGTATCTCTGTGTTGTTTATGTCATACTAAGAATCAAGCCTCCAGCCTCCAACCTGCTAGGCAAATCCTTTTCTCAGGGCCTAAACTCAGGCCTTTGCCTTGTTTACATTTCTGTCTTCATTAGTTTTGTAGTTATAGGTTTTGATTTTTTATCAAATAGTTGTTGGTAGCAGAGGATGGCCATATCAGGCATCAACAGGAGAGGCCCTTGGTCCGGTGAAGGTTTAAGTCCCAGTGTAGGGGAATGCCAGGGTGGGGAGGTGGGAGGGAGTGGGTGGGTGGGGCAGCACTCTCACAGAAGCAGGGGAGAGGGGATGGAATAAGGGGATTCCAATAAATATCCAATTAAAAAAGTTGTTGGGATTCATATTCTCTCCCTGTCTCTCCTTTTTGAAACAGGGTCTTAGCTCTAGAGCCCAGGATAACCTGGTACTTAACATGTAGCCCACACACACGGGCTTCAAACTTTCAGTAATCTTTGTTCCCCCCCTTCAGGAGTGCTAGGAGTCAGAGCAGTGACACCTTAGCCTTGCCATTCTTCTCAGCCTACTAGTGTGGGGAGGCATGATTTTGGGTTTTCTGTTCCTCTTATTGGGTTACATTCGTCCCTCAGTTTTTTGTGTATTTTTTTTCCTTTTAAGTACGGCTTTAGGGTTCCTAAAGTGAGAGGCCTGGACGCCTTTCTGCTAGAGCTCTGACCACTCAGCATACTGTGGCTGTGGCCTGCAGTACTGAGTAAAGCTACAAAGAGGGCACACGCCCTTTGCAGATCTTTGGTCTCTGTTTTGGTTTCCTTTGCATGTGGTTGATCTCTGAGCCTTTGTAAGGTTCTAGGCAGGGGCTCTTTGGAGTGAACACCCATGCTTCAGAGGAAGGGTTTGGG
The DNA here is from genome assembly GCF_963924665.1 of Micromys minutus. Taxonomy (NCBI): domain Eukaryota; kingdom Metazoa; phylum Chordata; class Mammalia; order Rodentia; family Muridae; genus Micromys; species Micromys minutus. The sequence goes on from NC_137985.1 coordinate 40,448,485, forward strand.
GAGAGGGAAGGCTGCTCCCCTGTAATGGACTGATGGAGACTTCAAAAGTGTTCACTGTTGTTATTTCGGACAACAGCCTCCAGAGAAACAAGGAGCCACCTAAAACTAGCTGCTTAGCTTGGATTTACTCTTTTTATGAGACCTAGAATAAACCTGGCACATTAAAATACTAAATTCTCCACTGAGGCTTTCCTGTCTGCTTCTGGTGTGTGGCTGTGTGTGACAGAGAATCAGAGATACAGTCTTTATTATTACATTTATTCATTAATGTAGACATGCATGGGAGGGTGTGCCACAGCACAGGGGTTGGAACTCTCCTTCCACGATGAAGGTCCTGGGAATCTAACTCATGACCTCAGGCTGGTTTCCATCCAACCAAGCTACCTCCCCCAGACCTCTGCCATTGTTTTGAACACACAGTAAAAAGCTCGGGAATGTGCTGGGTTCTGAGTGTGAAGACTTCTTCCAATCTGAGTGTGTATACTTTCCCCCTGGTAAGAACTAGTTTCTACCTGATGGCCTAGGCCTGTAATCTCAGCACTGCGAGGTTGGAACAGTAGGAGCTAGAGTTGAAGGCCAGTCTAGGATCCTAGACAGTGACAAACTGTCTTAACTAATGAAAACTGTGTCTCTCCTGTCGCCTTTTGTTCTTTGTTTTGTTGAGATGGGCTTGTGTTTGTGTGCTCTAGGCTAACCTTAGACTCAATACATAGTTTGTCACAGTTTAGTCTCAAACTCACAGGGATTCTCCCTCCCAAGTGCTAGGATTACAGGCATGCACAGCCATCAATGGCCCTCCCTTCATTCTCATCCTCTTCCCTCGCTGTTTTATTATTATTATTATTATTATTTTGGTTTTGTTTTGCACAGGGTTTCTCTCAGTGTAGTTCTTGGTGTCCTGGAACTTGATCTGCACACCAGGCTACCCTCGAACCTATGCTTCCTGAGCGCTGAGATTAAACGCATGGGCCACTAACATCAAGCCTCCTCCTCTTGGGGACTAATCCTACATGTGTACTGTGTATTTTCACTAAAGTAAGAATTCCAAACTCCAACTTCGCAAATAAATGAGTTTTACTGGGGTTACTTATGAGTGTAGGTGAAGGTCACTTATAGGAGCAGAAATGACTCATAGACAGCTGTTATCACCAAAGCCCATCCCAGCATGAGTGACAGTCCAATAAAGCTGCACAACCTGCAGGTTCCTTGACAGGCTGGAGTGGGTCTTTTGCAAGCAGCTTGGCTGGTCTGAGCCTCTTTCCAGGCAGCTCAGTTTATCTCAGTCTCTCTCTCAGCAGTCCTGTTTATGCATGTTTGGGGAGGGTGGGACCTAGTGACTCTGGTCAGTTTCAAGGACTTCCTGAAGCCTTTGAATTGTCTACTTCCTGAACATAATGCACTATCTTCCAAAGTAGGTTTAATTGTTATAGGACAGTGCCCTTCTGAAACTCAACTGGGTTGCTTGCACAGCAGGAGTAAGGGATTACTTAACTGTTGTTATGCCTTAAGGAAATGGGGCTGGAGAGATGATTCAGTGGTTAAAAGCATACACTGCTTTTGTAGAGGCTCTGAGTTCGAGTCTCAGCACCCACAGAAATGGCTTGCTATTGCCCCAAACTTACCAGTTCTAGTTTCTTGCACTGATTCCTACTGTTCTGTGATTTGGCACTCCAGACTGTACAGACACTAGACACACCTGCCTTTGATTGTGTAAGCCAATCTAATAACTTAACAGTCTGTCTATAATTTCCAATCTTTAAAACTTTACGTATAGGAGTGCTCAATTTCCATGTACAACTGCATGCCAGAAGAGGGCGTTAGAACACATGTGGTTGCGAGCCACTATGTGGATACTGGGAATCAAACTCAGGACCTCTGGAAGAGCAGCCAGTGCTTTTAATGATCTTAAACGCCGAGCCGTCTCTCCAGGGTCCTCCTATTATAATTTTATCAAGTCTAATGGCTCTATCCTCAGAGAATCCTGACAAAGACAAACCCAATAAATACAAGTCCCAAATTTTAACCACATAGGAGGTTAAGGCAAAAGCCAGCCTGGGCAACTCAATGAGATCGTCTCAAAGTAAAACATTAAGTTGAACATGGCATTAAAGACTTACCATCATACCAGGTGGAGGCAGAGGTTCGAGAATGTAAGGTCAACCTTGGCTACATGGTCTGAGGCTAGTTCAATACACGTGACACCCTGTCTCAAAAAATCCAAGCCTCTAAGAATAAAAACATTCTTCCCAAACATTAAAAGGTAGGATATGGCTCAGTGCACTAGGCTCAACACAGCTTGCATACACATGGCCTGAAAACGGGACTTTGGAACATGTGGTACCTCTATTCAGGATTAAGACACGAGGCTGAGCTCTGTGGATGCTCTGGCCGCTCAGTTGTCTTTATACAAACCACTTGAGTCAGTCTACGCTTCTCTCCGCATCCCCAGAATAGGAAATGGCTAGAAAGTCTGTTAGCGAAGGAACCCAGCAGCCTCGACGCAGATGTGAGGCTCAGCCAGCGCAGGATGGAGAAAAAAGGCGTCTTGGAAACCCAGAGGCCTCGCCGCCCACTTCCTGGGCACCATAGGCGGAAATCGCAACAGCTGGCGAGGCGACGCTAACCCCTTAAGTCGGTGCCCGGCTGCGGTCACGTGGGCCGGAGCAAGGGACGACGCCCCGCCTCCGGCTCACGCAAGCCAGGGGCGGGCGCGTGGGTGACGCCTCTGGCGCACGCTGCGGGCGTGAGCAGAGTGTATGGGCGGGGCCACCGGGGTTCTCTGCCGGCGTGGGCGGAGCCTTGATGGGGGAACCTCGGTTGTGTGGGTGGGACATGTGGGCGGGGTCTCCGGCACAGGTCGCAGGATGGGTGGGAGCGGGCGGGAGGGGGTGGGGCATTCAGCGAACGCCGTGGGGCGGAGCCTCTGCCGCGTGCTGTGGGTGGGGAGTGTTGGGAGCGGGCTGGCGTGGGCGGGGCTTTTAGCGCGCGCCGCGGGCGGGGGCGGGACGTGTGGGCGGTGCTTCCCGGTGCTCCCGGGCTTCGGGGGTGGAGGTGGCGGCGGCGGCGGCGGCGGTGGCGGCGGTGGCGGCGACGGCGGCGGCGGTGGCGGTGGCGACCGCGGCGAAGACGACAACGAGAGTGGGGTTACACGCGGAGGGGCACCACGGCCATGACTGCGGAGCTGCAGCAGGACGACGCGGCGGGGGCGGCGGACGGCCTTAGCTCGGTGAGCGACGGCTGAGGGTAGCGGGGCCCGGGTTCCGGCCGAGAGGGGCGCGGTGGGCCAGGCGGCGGGCCAACAGAGGCCGGGGCCTGCGGGCTAGGGCGAGAGCAACCCGGGCTGCTTGGGACCTGCGAGGCTGGAGTCGCGAGCCTATGTGAGGTTGCCTGGGTATATGGGCCAGCTCAGGTTCCGAACAGGACTGAGTGTGGGACCCGGTGCTAGGGACCCTAACGGGAGGGGTTGCACGTGAGATCGTAGGCAGCCAGGTCACCCCGAAGTAGGCGCTGGCCCCGACCCAGCAGCTACAAACTTCCCCAAAACACGGCCAAGGTGCCTTGTTCTGACTCTCAAATCAGTTTTATGGCAGTAACTGCCCCAAAGGCTTAAGCAGACCTAAGTTATCTCACTTAAAGCCGGCGTTTATCAACAAAGTGTAAAAAAGACCCGGTGCCCCACTCCTCCCTTTCCCGCCTCGCTTTTAGTTCAGTTCTTCCTTTTCTTACGGAAACAAATCAGCTTCCCGTATTATCTCATTGATCACTGTAGGTTTTGAAGGAGGGGAGAGGAACGGCACAGTGAATAAAAGGCACATTATTAGCGTCCTAATAATGTAAGAAGGTTGAAAAACATTACAAGGCTGTTAGGACTAAGATGGTGAGCCTTCAGAAACACTGATTTGGAGAAAATCAGAAGGCTCAGTGTTTCTTAAAGAAACTTGGGAGGTGGATTTGAGACTGTCATCCGGTGTTACTTTGGAATGTTATAAGGTAAGACAGCATCCTCCTGAAGAACTGCACTTTTTAAAATGACAAAATGGAAATCCTGTACCAAGTATTCAAATGCCGAGCTTGCAAGCGAGAAAATTTATAAAATATTTAGAATACAAAAATGAGATACTGCTAAGAAACTATGTCTTTTATTATTAAATTTTAGTAATTTGAGGTGCTGAGGATCAAGCCTGGGGCCTCTCACACGAGGTCATTAAGTACTGCATCCCCCAGACTACAAGTTTAAAACAGAGCAGGCTGTTTAAAATTCATGTAGAAAAAGATATCTCTAAGTCTCGGGCTGCAAAATGAAAGTAGGTGGATGGTTTTTCTGTGATCAGACAAAAATTGCATTGTTACTGAACAGTGTTTTTTGGATATTGGGTCTGTATTTTTCTGTGGTCTCCTCCCTCCCTGTGTCTACTTGTGTTGGGGACAGTGACTTAAAAACAGGTGGTGAGATTTGGTTTTGAGACAGTCATATTGATACTATTTTGAGGGAGAGCAAGTCATATTTAAATTTGTTCTGGTCTCGTCATTCAAGACCACACGCATGCCTTTCAGTTCGTGCGTCTCCATTTACCTATGTCACAGGCCATTGAGTAGTGACCCCGTAGTCCAGCAGTCTCTATTTGAGGGTTTGTATGTAAGGTGTTTGAGCATTGTGTATAAAGTCAGAGCTATTTTGGGAAGGCTTGGCACTCCCAGGCTGTGGCTAGCTGCAGTAGCCTGATTCCTGGCGACCTGCAGAGTGATGACATTTACTAGTATTCCCAGAGATTTTTGCCCCAGGCTGACAAATGATAAGCTTTGAAGGCTCGATAAACTGTTGCCCTTTTTGCTCAGGTCAGGATTAAATGCTTGAAGGCATGGGTTATGTTGAAGGCGTAAGTGCAGCGTACCTTTTATATTTCATGAGAGTATTAATAACTTCTTCCTCTTGATAAGCTCTATGTAGGACGGATTCTTTCTTTTGACTTCACGAGGCATTCTCCCTTCCCTTAAAAGACGTTTAATATAGTTGAGAGGAGCTATCCTCCCCCGACACTCAGGAGCTATTTAAAACTTCCCATGTTTTCCCTTCCCCAGTTGGTCATTTGTACAGAGGACTGACAAAACTATGTATGGGCTCTCCAGGATTTCAGTGAGGCCTCTGGAATCTGAGCTGACACTTGGTTATCTCTGAGTCCCCCAGACTGGTGAGTTAAGGACACCTTCCTGTGTTCTAGTCAGTTCTCATCTTAGGTAAAAAACCTGCTGGGAAGTTTATGGTTGGGGTAGGATAAACAGCTTGAGGTCAGTTTGCTTCTTAGAGACCTGTCGACCTTGACACCATTAGGGGTGGGGGTGGGGTGGGAGGATTCAGGACACATGCTCCCTCCCCCACTCCCACTTGGAACCCAGGGCCTGTGCATTCTAGGCAAGTGCTTAATCACTGAGCTGCAAGCATTGCTGTGCTTGCTGATTTGGTTGATTCTTTATTTCTCTTAACTTGGTATCCTGGCCACTTTTTTCTTTTTGAGACCAAGGCTGGCCTGGAACTTGGGAGGTAGTCATCCTGCTTTAGTCTCCCGGGTGCCCCCAACTCCTGTCACGTTGTGACTTTGGAGTGTTAGAAAGTTGTAATCGGGCTCCATAGCTCTCCTGCTCTTTGAGCTGCAGTTACTGCCCACACAGAGTTAAGGGATAACCTCTTATCAGGTGGTACTGTGCATTCTGTTTCATCAAAATGACTTGTGTGTGTGTGTTTTTGAGACAGGTTTTCTTGTAGCCTAGACTGACCTCCAACTTTGTAGGAGGGTCAAGGATGACCTTGACTCTTGATGCTCTCCCGTCTGTTGTCTGTTTTCTAACTGCTGGATTTACAGGCTCGCAGCCACAGTGTCTCAGAAGCAAAGAAGTTTAAAATAATAGCAACACTACAAGTAATAACAAGCACAGAGAGAGAGAGAGAGAGACAGACAGACAGACATGGGCTCCCGGTATCCCAGGTTGTTCTGAGTGCTGGGATTACAAACTCATACCCAGGTTCCAGCCTCCTCCTGGCTCTTTCTTTTAAGTGTGCTCCTGATAAGGCACATCCTTGGCTTGTTAGGCCTCATTTTTCACCTTGTTAGAGACAGGTGTATATGGCAGGCCAGCTGGCCCTGGCACTTCTAGGGATTCTCTGTCTTCCTCCTGGTAGGAGTGCACCCATGACACTGCTGTTGTGTGTCCAGCTTTTATGTGGGTGGTTGGGACTCAGACTCGGGCCCTTATGCTTATGTTGAGAGTGCTTTTATACTGACAAGCCATCTCCCACACCCCTTTAAGATTTGTTTACTTTTATTTATGTGTGTGCCTTCAGGTGCTCCTGGAGCGCGCCTAGATAGAGCCAGGGTGTAGCTCACCTACACCTGTGAGCTCCTTGGTGTAGGTGCTGAGAACTGAACTCAGCTCCTCCTCTGCAAGACCTCTCTTAACGTCAAGCCTTCAATCTCCAGCCCTCACTTTCACATGTGGAGAGGACAGGTTTTTTGTGTTAGCCCAAGCTGTGAGAACAAGTCAGGTTCTCAGACTCTGTAGCAGAACTCACCGCCTTCCTGCCTCCTCTTCTGAATTATTGCTGTCTCAACTGTGCCGCCATCCCCCTCCTCCGAACCCTTTTCTTTTTTTGAGAGTCCTGGGAGATCTCTGTATAGCTCTGGCCGGCCTTGAACCTTGTAAAAGACTAGACTGGTTTCATATTCACTGAGATCCCTGTCTTCTCCCATTGGGTTTAAAGGTGTGTGCTACCACACCAAGCCTCTTTTTTTTTTTTTTTTTGTTTTTTGTTTTTTGTTTTTTTTTTTTGGCTTTTCTTTTTGAGACAGGGTTTCATTGTAACCCTGAGTGTCTTAGAACTAGCTCTGTAGACTAGGCTGCATCTGTCTCTGTTTCCTAAGTGCTGGGACTGAAGGTGAGCACCACTGCTGCTCAGCGCCCAGGTTCTTCCGCTTGATGGCTTCCGTTGTAGGTCTTCCTCAGATAGGCTTTCTGTACAGACCAGGCTAGCCTTGAACTTGGAGCCGTTCTTTGCCTTACTCAGTTTCTTGAGTGCCGGGATCTTCTTGTGTGTCTTTACTTTCCAGCAACAGGGCATTTTCTGTCAGGGCAGCTTTACTTCAAACTGAGGCCTTTGTTTCAGGTAATCTCATAAAGTAGTGCTTGGCTGGTCTGGAACTTGCTGTGGAGGCCAGAGAGGCCTTGAACTCACAGAGTACAAGGCTTGTATCTGCCACCATGCTTGGACTCAAAGGAGTGTTTTTTACTTTGTGGTACTGGGGACCCAAGTCCTTCACCTGAGCTCTACCCCATTCTCATCTTTTCTCTCCCCTCCTGCATCTGTTGTTTTGTGGGGTTTTGTTTGCTTGTTTTGAGACATGGTCTTAGTGACAGCTTTTGAGCCTTTCTAGCAGATACTAGTGTTGCAGGTGTGCCCTAGCCCACGGAGACCTGCTTGGCTTCCTTCCTCCTCTCCTCCTGCTCTCTCTAGTTGTTTGTTTTGTTTTGTTTTTTTTTTTTTTTTTGGTTCTTGTTTGTTTAAGATAAGCTCTCTGGCTGAGGCTGGCCTTGAACCATATGATTGAGGGTGCTGGAGGTGACATGGAACTGATCTTGCCTCTACCTCCCAAGTACTTCAGTGTGCACCACCACACTTGGGTCCTATTCCTTAATGTCTTTTCTAGAACTCTTCTAGTGGTTTAAACTTTTAAAAGACTAAGACAGTGTTTTATATTATTTTTGTGAGGGGAGAGCAAGGAGGAACATGGGCACCCACGTGGAAGTCAGAAGACAACTTGTAAGGGCTGGTTCTCTCCACAGTGAGTTCTAGGGACTGACCTCTGGTGCTCAGACTCTGCAGCAGGTGTCTTGTTGGTCTCAGTATTTAAAGCCTTTCCTAATTGTCAGAGGTTGCCCTTGTTCTAGAGCTATTTGGTATTTTTTCCACCGGGTTCCCTGGCATCTAGTGTCATATTTCCATGGAAACACTACTTTGTTTCATCCTGCTTGTTTCTTAGTGGCAAACCTCCTCTCTCCACGGGGAGAACATGCACTCCAGGAGACATTTCACAATGTCCCGGGACTCTCTTTTTAATTAGTTTATTTTATCTTATGTATGGATGTTTGCTTGTATGATGCTTGTATGATTGTCTGTTCTCCGTGCACATGCAATGCCTGTTCTCTGTGCACATGCAGTGCCCACAGCGACTGGGAAAGGGTATTAGATCGTTAGGAATTGAAGTTGTAGATCGTTTTTAGCTGCATTGTAGGTGCTCTGCAAGAGTATCCAGTGCCCTTAACCACTGAGCAGCTTCTGCTCACCAGGACTTTAAACATAAAGGAAGTCGGGAATGTGAGCTGGCTGGTGCTGCTGCCCAGCTCCTGTTCAGTGGTCTGTTTTCAGGTTAAAACGCGAGGATGGAGTGTTGCTGCTGTGGGGTCAAGTGTGTTTTAAGGGAAGTGGCACCTGGACCCCACCTTCAGTGGGCTAAACCAAAGTCTGCTGTGCTTATTTTTTAGAAAGGGGTTCACTCGGGGATCTGGAGGGGGCTGGATAGGTGGTTCAATGACTAAGAGCACTTGTTGCTCTTCCAGAGGACCCAGGTTCAATTTTCACACTCCCATGGTAGCTCATACCTGTTTAACTCCAGTTCCAGGGGATCAGACACCCTCACACATACATACATGGGGGCAAAGCACCAATGTACATAAATACAAATACACATTTTTTTTAAAAAAAGGGGTTCAATCTTAGCCCAGGTCTGTCTATATATATATATAATATATATAATGTATATATTATATATACACATATATGTGTGTGCATATATATGTGTGTATATGTATGTATATGTATATATGGTGGCCTTCAAATTCACAGCCATCCTCCTGTATCCTGAGTGCTGGGATGGCAGGTAGAGATTAAACCCGAGGCTCTTGCAAGGCCAGCAAGTCTACCTAGTGAGCTACATCCTTAGCCCAAATTCTGCCTTTTGACTCCATCCCTGGGGGACTCATTTGCACATTAACCTTTTAGAAGCTTAAGGATAGAATTCCTGTTCTGCTGTGAATAGGAGCCCTTAATCCCGAGAACAACAAACCCTCCAAAACCTGGTCAACAGCGTTTTCTGCTGCACCCCACCCCCATGGTTTATTTCCCATGGTTTCCTGATCCACCAGTTTTCTACTTGAATAGAGCCCCAGGATTTTATTGTCTTCTACCATCTTCATAACAAAAACCAGCCAGAGCTAAACTGGATCACCTGGCCGTCCCTCCCTCTCCCAGTTCACAGTGCTTGCTGCTCTTTAAACTCTTAGCTCTACAGTTAGACTCAACTCTCATGGCACAAACTCCTTACACATCTGTCCTTTTCTAAAAAATAGGCCCCGTCTGCTGGCTTCCTGTCATGCCTCTCCCCTGTCACACACAGAAATACTGTGTCACTGTGGTGTTTGCCACGGTCCTTAAGGGAAAAGTCTAGAGGTTTAAACTTGTTGACTGGTTTTGACAGAGTGCCCTTGACACTGAAAAACCTTTTCAAAAACAGCTTTGCTGAGGCCTGAGGATTGCTATCAGTTTGATATTGTGACAAAGTGAGACACCATTTCAAAAACAAAGACCTCCTCCCATGACTGTGTTTAAGAGTTAGTGGTGTTTGATAATGTGTGACTTCAATCCCAGTACACAGGAGGCTCCAGGACAGCCAGAGCTACACAGTGAGACCTTGTCTCCAAAAGGAAAAAAGAAAAGTTAATATAGATACCTTGGAACCACAACCCTGAAAGGGATCAACTCTAGCTAAGAGGAATGAGGCAGGTAGGTTTCTTGCCTGCAAGGCTGTTAAGTGCCGTTTCTACGGAGCTCTCATCCTAAGGTGGCCATGTGGGGTCTGGGCACCGGCACTGAGCTGATTGGTAATGGCTTACAGAGGGCCTGACCAGCCAGCTGTGGTGTAGATGGTCAGTGGTTTTACCAGATCATCATCTGCGGGCGCCTGGTGTTGAGGCTTGCCAAAAAGACATTTTACACACATACATACAGGCATGCACGCAATTTACTAGAGAGAGTAGGAGGGCACATGTGCTTGTTTATTTGTGTGTGTGGGAGTGCGGTGTCAGAGGACAACTTGCAAGGAGTTGTGTTTTTTTTTCTACCATCTGACTTCTAAGGATCAAACTCAGGTCATCAGGCTTGGCAGCAAGCTCTTTACCTGGTGAACCATCTCTACAGACTGGGAAAAAAATTAAAAATATAAAAAAAACTTTATTTTTAATTTTTTATTGTTTATGTGTATGTATATCTGTATATGTGCCCGAAGAGGTGAGAGAGAGGTTGGCTCCCTGAAGCTGGAGTTCCAGGCAGTGGTGACCTACCTGATGTGGGTGCTAGGAGTAGAACGTGGGTTCTCGGCTGAGAAGTTTCTCCAACCCTGAGCCTGTGAAATCTTAACAGTCCATCACCTACATACTGCAGCTGACTGATGTGACCGGCCCTGCGTTCTAAGTTGCCGAGCTCTAATGTCGAAGCGTTTCTTCCATTGTCCACGAGATTTTCTAAACCCACTTGGCTGGAAAACACATTGTCATCCAACCTGCTTTCTACCTCTGAAGTCAGATCTTGTAAATCTAGAACGTTTTCAGAGTGGCACAACTAGGAAGTGGTAAGGAATGTGGCGGCCTTTTCTCTAGGGCAGCAGAAATTTCCTACTCACAGGAGCAGACTTTAGTTGGACACAGAGGTGATTCTTCATTGACATCCTGTAGATGCTATGAATTTCACTTTCCAGGCACAAAAACTTGATGCTTGGGAAGGTTGTGATAGATAAGGTGTGAGTCTGCCTCGGTGTGGACTGGCTTTCTAGTCGAGCCAGCCTAAAGGTCTTCAGGAGTAGTACCAGTAGCTGCTTGACTCTGGGAGGCAGTTTAAATTTGAGTCTGCTGGGCAGCCACCCTCTGCCCCAGGGTCTTTGTTTATAAGTCTCCAAATTTTGATTATCCTGAAAGAAAATTTCATATCCATTTTGATGTCATTCTGTTTCCACGCCCTTAATGTCTGGCAGTGGTAGCTCCTGTCTGTCTCCAGATTTATCTGCTCTTGAGTGTTTCATGGCTGTGGACTTGTACAGGACTTAACACTTTGTGTCTCATGGCCCCATTTATAATGGGCGATGGCATCTGGTATGTAGGCAGGAATTTGTGTATGTGCACAGGAAGCCCAAGGTGGACATATTTTTAGTTTTTTCCTGTTACTGTTAATGTGTGTACAGTAAGCATGTAGAGTGTGTGTGTGCAAGTGTGCAAGCGCTTGGGGGGTGGGGGAGGACGTGTATGGGAAGGACATGTATCGTGCAACTGGGAAGGTCAGAGGACAAGTTTATGGAGTCAGTTGCACCCACTTTGGTATCCATCTGAGACTACGTGACTAAAGCTTTATTCCTGTTGTCTGAGATGTCACGGTGTGCTCTTCCTCCCTGTTTCCCACCAGCATCCTGCCCCTCTCCTCACCACTGGTTTACTCAGAAGCCCTGTGGCTCAGCTGTAATGTTTTTCCCTCACTCCATTTGAAATAGTTGTTATGTTAGCATGTGCTAAAAACCTTTCCCAAGGGCTGGTTAAGAGCTTTCACTGCTCTTCCTAAGGACCTGGGTTCAATTCCCAGTACTTACAAGACAATTTACAGCTACAGTTCCAGGGGATCTTATGCCCTTTTCTCCCCTCTGTGGGCACTGCACGCAGTGCACAGACATACATGCAGCCAAAACATCAACACATGTAAAAATAATACATGATCAAAATTAAAAATTGTAATTACCTTTTCTGAGCCAGTAGGATGGCATTACCGAAACCAGGTACTTGCTGCCATGCCTAATGACCTGATTGAGTTTCATCCCTGGGACCCACGTAGAGGAAGGAAAGAACCAGCTGTACAGCATGTACAAAAAGACACTTGTGCACACACTTCTGCACCATCTGTCTGCTGCAGAGCTGCTGACCTTTTCACATTCCGTCTGAACTTATCCTAACCTAGAAAACTCTCAGTAACCCAGTGCCGGAGCAGGACATGCCTGACAATGACATTTTACTGTGCCTACATGTCTAAAACTGGGCATATGAACCTGATGACCCCACTTCCTGTTATCTTGCCCACATAGTACACTGCTGGGTGCTGTTTTTCTTAGGTTTTGTAGGCGTGTTCCACATGGCTGATGGCTTTGTGGTCTTCTTTCTCATATTTGGTTGGGTGTGTGCTGAAAGAAAGCATTCTCTTAAGTCTTCTAAAGAAAGAAAGAAGCAAGGCACAGGGAATTATATGTAGTGAGAAAAGCTCCTGGTCACAGCGTCTGGTGAGATTAACAGTGGTAGCCCTTAGGGGTATCGATGTGAAGAAGGGGCAGTTCCTGTTCCTTTACGTTTGTGGTCTAGTACTTTTGGGGTTTCTTTCTCCTGGGCTGTGAGGGAGGAAAAGTGAGCTATTTCTATTAGTAATAAATTCTTTTGTTTGGGGCCATCAGCTAAATTATTTTTTAAAACCCTTAAGTATACATGCTTTAAATTTTAACTTACTGGGGTGGATGATACATATGTGGTGATGCGTGTCTCAGTCTGTGTGGAGATCAGAGGACAACTTTGTGGAGCAAGTTCTTCCTTCCTTCCTTCCTTTCTTCCTCTCTTCCTTCCTCCCTTCCTTCCTTCCTTCCTTCCTTCCTCCCTCCCTCCCTTCCTTCCTTCCTTCCTTCTTCCCTCCCTTCCACCCTCCCTCCCTCCCTTCCACCCTCCCTTCCTCCCTTCCACCCTCCCTCTTTCTTTCTCTATATAAGCTAAATACCCCAACAGGTATATTTCATTCCATTTTGACTTTTTGTTATCCCTGTATGACCTAACTAAAATATTCTCTACCCTCTTTTTTCCCCAAGATGGGGGTCTCACTCTGTAGACCAGCTGTCATCAAACTCAGAGATCCACCTGTCACTGCCTGAGTTCTGGGATTAAAGGCATGTATCACTGCTGTCCAGCTGAAATTTTCATTTCAGTTTTTTTGAGACAGTTTCTTACAGCCCAGGCTGGCTTTGAATGTAGCCGGACCCTCTTGTCTTAGCCTCAGCTATTATATACACTTAAAATTTGTATGTGAATAGCTGTTTTGCCTGCATGTATATTTGTGTACCGTGTGTACAGTGTCTGAGGAGGCCAGATTAGTGCTGGGAATTGAACTTCATATCCTCTGGAGAGCAGCCAGTGCTCCTAGCTGCTCAGCCTTCTCTCCTGCCCCAACTTTCCCATTATTAAGTAACTTTCTCATTATCATGTGATAATTGCATGATAATTCCCATTATTATGTGAGTGTCATTGTAACTTGTGTGTGTGTGTGTGTGTGTGTGTGTGTGTGTGTGTGTGATCATGTTCATCCCATTATTCCCCTTGTCCTGATGATCCCCCTTTCTCTTGGCAACTACTCCTCCTACTTTGATGTTTTTGGGAGCCCAGTGGGTTTAATTACAGTTTCAGGAGCATGGTTGAGATTATTTATAGGAATAAGAACAACTTAGTAGTGACTACACAACTAAAAAAGTGTTTTCTTTCCCAGCAACCATTAACTGACCATAGGTCCTCTAGGAGGTAGGCCATGAGCCCTTCCCCTTGTTCATTTTTTAAGACTAGGTCTCTCTGTGTGGTTAGCCTAGAACTCATTGTGTAGCCCAGGCTGGCCTGGAAATCAGTATGTAGCTCAGGATGGTCCTAAATCCTCTGATCTTCCTGAGAGTGAGGTACTGATAACATGCCTGCCCTCCAGGCTACACTTCTACTAGTCGCTCTTGTGAGCGCACTGGATCTCAGAGGCCAGGGTGGGCTTGCCCAAACTAGTTGGACCTAAAAAGACTGCCGGAACAGACAGCCTCTAATGCATATGTTCCCATCTGCATGCCAAATGATACCCCAGCTCTGTGAGAATAGCTGGATAGCAAAGGATTGTAAAAAGAGGAAAAGAGGTAGTGGCCCAATTCCCAGAGGATCTGTCTGTCGCAGAAAAGCCATGAGTTCCTCTTCGTTAGTCCCCCTGTCCCCCACCCCACTCACACCTCTCATAAATTATAAGTCCACACTCTTGACTCCCATCATATAGCATGTGGAGACATTGCCCACTTTTCATGTGATCCCGGTTAAGATTGGGCTGCCTTTACTGCTCAACTGGTATTGGTCTGTTACTGGCTACAGTTTCTTTTCCAGTGTGGAGATGAAGTAAGCACAAAGTCTCATCCCTAACCAAGAAGGCATTTGCAATTGATACCTGCCCGAGAGAGGAAAGTTCCGTTTTCTCCAATGAAGTGGCTGTGGGTGTATCAACCACACTCCAGGGCAGGCCCCATTACTGAGCAGTTGACCAACACGAACCCCGGGCTCTATGTTTGTTGGTTGGTTGGTTTTATTTAGTGTGTGCTGTTTTTTGTTTTTTGTTATGGTTTGGTGGTTTTTGTTTCTTTGTTTTTTTTTTTTAGAGAAGGAGAGAATATGGAGTTTGGATGGGTGGTGGGGGGAAAGGGAGGATTTGGGAGGGCAAAGAATATGATGAAAATTGTATGAAAAAAGTTAAGAATAAGAGAAATCTGTCCTAGTGAAGCCTGGTTGGCTCTCCAGTCACTGTATCTGAGGTGTGCAGCCAGCCTGGATGGGCGGGTCTCTTTCCTGCCTCTGGTGTGAATTTCCTCAGGGAAATGCAAACCTGTCAGTGCTTGCCATTGACTTCCTTAGAGCAGAGCACAGGCTTTGTCTTGTTTGTACTAGAGCAGACTTTCTGTTGAGTGGTGTGGTTAGAGTGGGCTAGTGTCTGTGAAGTGCCTACACGAACTGGGTACACGGTGGTGCATGGTGACTTTGGTTGGCCACTGTAAAAATAAACTTCTGTAATTCTTCCCGTTTGGTTTTTTGAGACAGGCTTTGCTGGCCTCCCAACCTTTAAAAATCCTTCTGCCTCTTGTCTCTCAAGTGCTGGGATGCCGGGTATGAGCCATCATACCTGGCCCTGTAAAGTTAACATTTAAGGGACTAAAAACACATGGTTCAGCGTTTAAGAGCATTGGCTTCTCTTGCAGAGGACCCAGGTTCGATTCCCAGTACCCACATGGCTGCTCACACTGTAACTCCAGTTCCAGGGGATCCAGTCCTTTTTCTGACCTCCCCAGGCACCAGGCATGAACACAGACATGTAGGTAAAGCACCTATACAATAAAGTAAAACGCCTTAAGTGAACACTCTATGATGCTTGCCTTGGCTGGTAGAATACCACAGTTGTTTACCCTCCTACTTCCCAATAAGAGCTTTTTAGAACACATGTGCCACTAAGTACTCAGCTTTTGATAGTATAAGGGCTGGCAAGTTTTAAATAAAAGTTTATTATCGTGCAAAGTTCCAGATCAAAATACAGCAAAGACAAAACAAAATAAAATGTTTGCATTGATTTGTATTAAGAGGGTATTTGCTTCTGTTTCTTTGTCTCCTTAGAGATGCTGGTGGTCACGTCAGCACACCCACCCCAGCAGTAACTCTTAAGTTACATCTCTGTGGTCATAGGTGTGCTAAAAGGGTTAAATGAGCTAAGCCAGTCTCAGTTAATACTTTCAGAACAGCACAGGGCCAGAAGTAGGTGGTGTATGTTACAAGAAAGGCTCTTTCTTGCTTGGACTCTTATTGTCTCTGCATTGGAATGACTGGTGACATTCAGAGCAATTCCAGACAAAGATGGTTATTGGGGTCTGTCCCTGCTTTCCACCTTTGTCCCAGTTTGGTGTTATCAGGCTTCTTATTTCCCCTCTTGCTCTCCCACGATTTTTCAGCTATCTTGATTCTGGCTTTCCAAAAGACTTTATAGGCTCCAGATTCATAGATTCACACACTTTTTTCACAGTGAAATCAAATGGAATTAGAATACATCTGGGCAGAAATTAGTACCTTACTTAAAAAAAAAAAGCAAACTGCTTATACTTCTTGTTTTTGCCAAATTACAGTCTCAGTCTGATAACTCTGGTGGCTGGGTTTGTCAAGACCCATAATGTCCGGGACTTCTGTCTCAGCAGGAAGATTCCATTTCTAGCTTCTGACTAGAGAGTTTGTGACAAGAGCAAGGCCCTGATCTTTCCCTTTCCCAGGCCGGAGGAGGGCTGTTCAGTTGGTTATTTCTAGTTGTACTTAAGTGTTGCCCCGGGCCTTCAGCTGTTGGAGACCATAGGATACTGTTTCCGTTACGGCTGGCACTAAATGAGGCTCTCTCTGAGACATTACAAATTGAACTTAACAATGAAGCCTGGAGTGTTCAGTTAGGACTTAATCCTGGTGCCCTTAGCTATGGCACATGTTAGATCGCTGCTTACTGGAATGTTCTTTAATTGTTCTGTTTTCGATACTTAGTAAAAAGCCAGCCTGTGGTTCAGTTGAGCTTTACTTTTTCAAAGGTATTTTGTATTGGCTCTGACTGCCAACCAGTACAGTAGGGCAAGCATTTAGGCAGAGAAGGGCTCTTAAGATGATCTGTAGTTAGGCCTCTCTGTGCTTCATATGAATGGCCCATCTGTAGATCATTCTTTCAGAACTATATGTCTTATTTGATAGTTGAGAAAGTGTTGGCTTCCTTTTAAAGTTAGTAGTACCAGCCATTTGTTAATTACACGGTTAGAAGCTTATTGTCAGTGAAAAATGACACACACTCCTTAAGCATACGTTAAGGCTAACCAATTACAAGTGTTGTGGGTATTTGCAGTTTTCTATTGAGTCATATTGTCTTATTAGGGTTTTACTGCTGTGAACAGATACCATGACCAAGGCAACTCTTATAAAGAAAACATTTAATTGGTTCAGTCCATTATCATCAAAATAGGAACATGGCAGCATCCAGACAGGCATGGTTCAGGAGAAGCTGGGAGTTCAACATTTTCACTTGAAGACTGTTAGCAGAATACTGGTTTCCAGGAAGCTAGGATGAGGTTGTTAAACTCATACCCACAGTGACACACCTACTCCAACAAGGCCATACCTCCTAATAGTGCCATTCCTTGGACTGAGCATAATATATAAACCATCACACATCTATCTCTTATAACACATCTAGCTCAAAGTATATTTGAAGACAGAATGATAGACTTGACATTTTGCAGTATGTCTGACCATCAGTAAGTTGCTACAGGGAGCTTGTCAGTGCTTTATAAAGTGAACAGTGTGAGTTTGGGTCTGTCTGTCCAGAAGGTACCCAGGTTTGCTTTCTGACACGTGTCTAATTTTGTTTCTCAAAAACAGAGCTGCCAGATGCTGTTAAATCAACTTCGAGAAATCACAGGCATCCAGGATCCTTCCTTCCTTCACGAAGCATTAAAGGTTGGTTTCCAGACCCAGCTTAGTTGACAGGCCCTGAAGCAGTTTCTCACATTACAGTTGGCACATCTATTTCTATACCAGGTGAACACACTAGGAACAGGAACCCCTACAGGTCAGATGGCTAGTTTCTTCATGATACAGACTTTGAGGAGATGGTGGGAACGTTCAGTGGGGGAGCCTGCGGGAACTTTAAGAGTGCCAGCATCCGTGTGCATTGAATAGACCCCATATGGATCCTGAGTGCAACCAACAAAAACTTGTTTGCTCTTAACACCTGATACTCTTAAGCATTGTTGATTATATTTTGAAAGGATACATTCTGAATGTTACCCAAGGAAATGAGTGGTAGCACACCTAGCTTCAAAATAGTCAGGAGGTATGGGCAATATAGATAAAACATATAGATTGGGTAATGTCAGGGGTGTTGTTGTGCCTTTTAGAATATTTTCCTAATAAGTTCAAAACAGATATGTCACCTTGTAAAACATGTTGGCTGCCCATGACATTACTGTCCAGGCCGAATGCATTTATCACTTGTGTTAGCTGCCTTTAGTGACTGGATGTGCCATAACTGTTCTGTGAAGCTAGGCTCCTGAAATGACAGGGAGGCTGTGGTTTGCTTTTCACGTTAACTCTTGCTGTCTTTCACTTGGTTTGATCCGTCTCCAGGAGCTCCAGGCTCCCTGCCTTCACTAGACTGACTCCCCCTGCCTCAGAGTTGTGGTTAGGCTTGGGCTACTCACTGTCACCATGGTGGTTCAAGAACAGCGCCGTGCTTTCCTTTAGAAAGTCACTGTGTTTTTTTTTTTTTTTTTTTTTTTTTTTTTTTTTTTCCCCCTTCCTCTTAGGCCAGTAATGGTGACATCACCCAGGCTGTCAGCCTTCTCACAGACCAAAGAGTTAAGGAGCCCAGTCACGACGCAAGTGCTACAGAACCGTCGGAATTAGAAGAGAGTGCCACCAGCAAAGATCTCTTAGCAAGTAGGTCTCCTGTCCTAGTCTTCTCTGGACTAGCAGAAGACAGTGACAGATCGCTCATTTATCACATTGACCCTTGACTGGTCACTGAGCCATTGCTGGGAGCCAGGCCTGGGTTCAAGCTTTTAAATGGTTTCTTTCATTCCTTTCTCTGTACATCACTTTGTAGCCCAGGCTGGCTTTATAAATGGTTTTTCTTCTTGACTAGTTTTTGTATGTCTGTACTAGGTCATAAGCCAACTGTATAAAGCTAGCCCTTCTTCATAAAATACTATGTGCATGGTTGACTATCCAGTGCTAAGATGCTTTACAATGGTAAAGGCATTTAGCCTACAGGTATGATTTTTGTGGGGTATTACTGTGTTTTATTTATTGTGTGCATGAGTGTGTGTAGGGCAAAGGTTTGTTTCAGACCTTTGTCTATCTCATTTATTTTTAAAGTTCTACTTATTTTTATGTATATAAGTGTTTTGCATGTGTGTATGTCAGGGCATTGCCTAGTGCTCCTCAGAGGCCAAAAGAGGATGTTGGACCCCTGGACCTTGAGTTATGAATGATTGTGAGCCACCATGTAGGTGCTGTTTGTTACTTGCTGAGCTGTCTCTCCAGCCCCTCTACCTTTATTTATTTATTTATTTTGAGACACAGCTGCTCCCTAAACCTGGCGCTCACCAGTTGGCTAAGCAGCCAGACCACCAAGTCCATGGAATCTTTCTTCTCTCCCAGGACTGAGAATATGGGCATGTACTCACCATGCCTGTCTTTTTACATGGATGCTGGAACCTGAACTCAGGTCTTTATGCTTAAGCAGCAAGTATTCTGTGCCCTGATCATCCCCCAGCCCTGGCAAATTGTTTTAGTCGCTTGTGAACTGACGGGATAAAATTGCAGTACAGCTGTATTGTTCATTTGACTTTGAGACATTACAGGGTGTGCAGAGGGACCACTCGGGGGATATCAGGAATGTATTTGGGTAGAAGTGTTTTACCTTTTTCTCCTGCACATGAACTAATGGACTTTCTGCTTCCTCACAGAAGTGATAGACCTTACACATGACAACAAGGATGACCTTCAGGCAGCCATTGCCTTGAGTCTTTTGGAGGCTCCTAACATTCAGACCGACAACAGAGATCTTAATAGGTTGTTGCTTTAATTTATGATCTTTGTTTCTCATGGTTACTTTGTCATATTGTACTCTGGGAAAGCTGCTCATGGCTCATTCTGTTCTTTTATTGCTCCAACATAGTTTCCTTAAGGAGCAACTTTAGCTTATTCAGTTCCCTTTACTCCTTCGTCTTTTTCCTTTTTCTGTTTTCTTGGGGGGGGGGTGGCCTGGAATCTGACCCTTCCCCTCACCGTCAGGTGTGTTGCCAACACTGGCTCTTGATTCATTTTTAAAAGTAAAGGACATGGAGGATTGTAACCTGGTCTGTAGTAGTCTTTGAGTAGAAGTTTAGAAAATTTTGTTCCCAGTTACTAAGGAAAATCAACAATGAGCCTAAGCATCTGATAAATACAAGCCCTTCAGTAGGGTATCAAGGTTGAGTGTAAACCTTTAATGTGGAGGAATGAGTAGCCTGGAACCTCAACTCATTTTTGCTGTGGGTCTTACTAGCAAGAGTTTCTGATGGAGTGGCTTAAATTTGCATTTAAACCTCGATTTTCACTGGTTGTTCAGTGGATGGTTATTCTGGCATTTGAATCATCTGTTCAAATTTACCAACCATTCTTTAACTGTTTTCTTCTTCTTCCTCCTCCTCCTGATATGTGGTGTTGGTATGATACAGAACGCATGAAGCTAACTCTGCAGAAACCAAACGCTCAAAGAGAAAACGCTGTGAAGTTTGGGGAGAAAACCACAATCCCAATAACTGGAGGAGAGTGGATGGTTGGCCAGTTGGGCTGAAAAACGTTGGCAACACATGTTGGTTCAGTGCTGTTATTCAGGTATGGTGTTTTTAAGAGACAACTTTCTTCTGAATATGATTTCATAGTTTGCTAAAATGAAACATGTTGAATCAAAATGTGTAAAACTGGTTAGGTAGTCTTTGTTGTAGCCTTGTTGTGTTTTAGTTACTTTGTTTGGTGTGTTTGGATTGAGGGTAGCCTGGAGTAGAACCATAGCAGATGAGCATCCCGGAAAGAGGGCAGTAAAAATTCTCTTTTTCGTTAAGTAGCCCAGACTGGCCTCAAGTTTGTGATCCTTTTGCCTTTGCCTCCCAAGTGCTAGGGTTTTAGGCATGCACTTCCATACTAGCTATATGCATGAATTAGATAGAAATATACACACAGATATTCATCTGCTCCAAATATCACTGAGCCACATTCCCAGTCCTGTGAAAACACTCTTGGGGGAGGAGGGCTGTAAAATTGTAGGACTGGAAGGTCTAGAGGAGTGGACAGGTGGCTCAGTGCTGTTGACACAGGAGTCATTAGTGCTAGAAATTGCCAATAAGGCTGTAGGTGTGCTAAGTCCAAAATGCCTGTGTTTACATCCTGTGTGCAACGCTACGTAGGAGTTAACTGAATGTATTTCTAGTTCAGCAAAGAGTACTTTCAGGTTCTAAGTAAAGCCAAGCATATGGATGGATTTCTTTAGAGAGAAGTGGCTATTAAGTATTTCCCAGAGCTCGAGAGATGGTCGCTCTGTGTGGTACTGATGTCTCCAAAATGCTGGGGTCTAAGGCAACTGTCTGCTTTTCACCAGTAGCCTCTCCTGGGCTCTCTTCATGGTGCAAAGCCTCATCTTTTCTCTATGACCCCCTCAATTCTGGGGCTTCTGCATCCTCTTCAGTTTGTTAGTTTCTCTGCTGGTTTCTCACATGCCGAGCCTCAGCTGCTGTCCACGATCCTTTCAAGCCTTCAGAATCTCTGCCTCCTGGGTGACCTTTACATGGTACGAAGTCTGGCTGCCAGGACGAGTTACAACCTTGGCTGCCCCTGGATCTTACCTCAGTGATGGTGGTCTGTTCTTAATCACCACTTGTTAATCAGAGCTGATTCTTCAGCCTCAGCTAGCCAGAACCACAGAATCTTCACACAAAAGACCAGTAGAATCTTTGCGTCCCTCTGAAAAGTCGTGAGCCAGGCCTCCATTGTCACACTGCTCTCAGCATTCTTCTAAGCTTCTACAGAACAGCCCACTGAACTATAAACACTCAATGGCCTTTGTAGTCCAAAGTTCCAAAGTCTTTTTCAAACCAACAGTCTGCTCTGCCACAGCAATTCCCCACTCCTGGTACAAGTTACCTTGGTTATGATTTCTATTGTTATAACAAAACCCATGACCAAAAAGCAAGTAGGAGTGTCTTAGTTAGGGTTTCTCTTGCTGTGAAGAGACACCATAACCATGGAAACTCTCATAAAGTAAGGCATTTAATTGGGGCTGGCTTATAGTTCAGAGGTTTAGTTTGTAATCACCATAGAGGAAAGCATGGTGACCTGAACTTAGAAATGGTGCTGGAAAGGTAGCTGGAAGTTCTACATCTTGAACTGCAGGCAGCAGAGGAAGACTGCCATATTGGGCTTTAACTTGAGCATATATTACCTCAGACTGTGCCTCCAGTGATACTTCTCCAACAAGGCCACACCCACTCCAGAATGGCGACACTTCAACATCACTGTTCATTATTGATGAAAGTCAGGGCAGGAACCTAAACAGGCCTGAAACCTGGAGGAAGGAGCTGAGGCAGAGGCCATGGAGAGGTGCTGCTTATTGGCTTGCTTAGCCTGCTTTCTTACAGAACTCAGTCTGCCAGGCCAGGGATGAGTAATTTAGAAAATGCTTTATAGCTGGATCTTATGGAGGGAGGTATTGTCTCAATTGAAGTTCCTTCCTCTTAGATTGCTATAGTTTGTGTGTCAAGTTGACATAAGACTAGCTATCACACACTAAGACATCAGCTTCAGATGTTCTTCCCTCTTCCTGTCCATGGGCTTGTCTGTCATGGTTCTGTGGCATCCACCCAGCTGCTTGGACCAAAACACTTTCAGTTTACTATGTGCCTGGCTCTGATTAGGACCCGGGAAACAACGATGATTAAGACAAAGCCTGTACTCTTCTGGAGTTTGGTTAACAGAATCAGGTGGTGATAAATGCCATAAAGGCATTGTGAAGGAGGGTATGTGTACTGCTTGGTTTTGTGTCAACTTGACACAAACTAGAGTCATCAGAGAGGAAGGAGCCTCCTCAGTTGAGGAAATGTTTCCGTGAGATGGAGCTGTAAGGTATTCTCTCGATTAGTCAGCAATGAGGAGGGCCCAGCCTGTTGTGGGTGGTGCCATTGCTGAGCTGGGTTCTGGGTTCTATAAGAAAGTAGGTTGATGAAGCCACGAGGACTGTGATGGTTTGTACATGCTTGGCCCAGGGAGCGACACTATAGGAGGTATGGCCTTGTTGGAGTGGATGTGTCACCGTGGGTGTGGGTTTTACAACCTCATCCTAGCTGCCTGGAAGCCAGTATTCGGCTAACAGCCTTTAGATGAAGATGTAGGACTCTTAGCTCTTCTGCACCATGCCTGCCTGGATGCTGCCATGTTCCTGCATTGATGATAATGGACTGAACCTATAAGCCAACCCCAATTAAATGTTGTCCTTACAAGAGTTGCCTTGGTCATGGTATCTGTTCACAGCAGTAAAACCCTAATTGAGACAAGGAGCAACCCAGTAAGCAGCAATCCTCATGTCCTCTGCATCAGCTTCTCCCTCCAGGTTGCTTCCCTGCTTGAGTTTCTGACCTCACTTTGTCCAACAGTGATGTGAAAGTGTAAGGTGAACAAACCCTTTCCTCCTCAGTTTGCTTCTCAGTCATGGTGTTTCATCACAGCAACAGGCGACTCAGCTAGAGGGCTGCTGCTGTAGGTTTGTTGGGGTGGATTGGCTTAAGCAGAGGTGTAAGGTAGCAGGGGTTTGGGTTATATAGCTGTGCACAGAGTATGTGAGTAAAAAGTACTATGTAAGGAATCCCTGTGACAGCAGGACAGCTTGGGCTGCCTGGTTAAGGATGGAGGGATCTGTCGGCTGCAGACTTGCATACAAATGACCTGGTGTGTGTGCTGCCTTCCCAGCTTCTGTAAACATACTAGAAATTAAAAGCACAGTGAGTGTAGTGGGAGCAAAGCCAAATGAGGCGACTCAGATCTGTGATCAGTATGTTTGAGGCAAGGGCAAGAGGGTCACTGCAAGTCCAGCCTGGGCTTTGTGGTGCATTCCATATCCGCCACGATCTGAGACCCTGTTGTAAAAATGGTGTAGTCAGACTGTCAGAGTTAGTCTGAGACTGCAGCTGTCTTAGGCGGGGGTGGAAACAGACACTGGGACCGTCATGCCCTCGCCTTTGCTGGGCAGGCTTATACTCTTTTTAATGGCTGATGGATTTTGGAGTGGTTGTTGGGGAAACCAGTTGACAGGAGGACACCATGGCTTTTAAGGGACATGTAGGTGACACCTGCAGTTTCAGTACTCAAGTTAAAGAGGGCCAAGAGTCTGAAACCAGCCTGGACTGCATAATGAACCATTTAGAAATAAACTTACAGGCACAGGGCACAGTGCAGAGATGGGAAACTATTCTGTGTTCACCACTCAGGTGAAAGGTGACTGTTAGAAAGCGAGAGAAATGGGTTCAGCAGCTAAGTACACTTAATGTATGATCACGAGCACCAGAGTTTGCATCCAGCATGGCTGTAACCTCTGCTTCAACTGTGTGGACATAGGATCATGGGGCTGGCTGACTTCCAGCTGAACTTAGAAAGCCCCACTAGGTTCCAGGAGAACCCCTGACTCTGGGAAATAAGTGAAAATGATAGAGAACACCCAACACTTTCTGTTCTCTGAGTGTTCACAGGGACATGTGTGAATATTATAAAATCCCGGTGCGCCAGCCAGTCATGGTGCACACCTTTAGTCCCAGCACTCAGGAGGCAAAAGTGGGTAGATCTCTGAGTTCAATCAAGGGCAGCCTGGTCTACACAAAGAAGCCTTATCTTGAATACCATAAGTATAAATAAGAAAGATCCCAGTGCTGTTGAGTCCTGTCTGTCATCACTTCCTGTCCCCACAGACCTAATTATACATGTATGTAGTCTTAAATAGAATTATACTTTTGTATAACTTTTGTTTTATTTATTTTTCATTGAAAGAGTTCCTATGCAGCCCAAGCTAGCCCTAAAACTCACTGTACAGTCCAGGCTAGCTTTGAACATGAGACAGTCGTTTGGATTTAGGGTTTTGGTGCTCATTCTAGGCCTGAACCAGCATCTGTTCCTGGCTCTGTCTCACACACAGTGTATTTCTGAGATTCGCTCATGTTGATAAACACATTCTTGTCAGTTAATTGTCCTGCATAGGAGGTAAATGATGGATGCATTTCTAAACCGTTTTTTAAAAAAGGTTTATTTTTATTTGTGTCTATGCATATACTGTGTGTACTCATGCCATGTGCACATAGGTGCTGGGGGATCCAGAAAGGGTGTTGAGTTATCTGTAGCTGGAGTTACAGACAGTTGTGGGACATCTTGTGAGTGTCAGGAACCAAACTTGATGTCACTTTGATGACACCTAGTTTTATTACTAATATTTATGTCAACATGTATTAATCTAGTATTGTCCTCTTTTAGGCATTGTTTCTCTTATTACCTGAAAGAATTGATGCTTTTATTAGTCTTTGTTTGTAATCATTTTCTTACAACAGTAGAATTGGTAGGTTTACAGTATGGATACTTTTAAAAACAAAAAACAGTGACTAGAGATAGGATGGGCCTGGGCCTCACTGGATCCCGGGACATCCTTGAAGCCACTGCACTCTGTTTGCTTCAGCTTTCTGAGCACTGGCATTACTCCCAAGATACTGTGCCTGGCTTTGAAATACTACACTTGTAACTAAACACGCCTGCAATCACAACAGTCAGAAGTCTGAGGCAGGAAGATCTGGAATTTAAGGCTAGCCTTGGATACATAGGGAATACAAGGTCAGCTTAAATTATCTAGTAAGACCCTGTTAGATAACTTTAAAAAAACAGAAAGAAACACAAAAGTTGCAATTGTTTTTGTTGGGGTTCAGGAACCCCACACAAACCGTGGGATTGATCAGTCAAAGGCAAGGGTGGAGGCAGTTCTACATTTTTTGGCTGACTTTTAAGCTGATTGGTCCTAAGTGAGGTAAGAGGGGCAGTGGAGAGGTGAACAGAGGAGTTTCAGAGCATTGAGACGGCAGCATAGGAAATACAACCATAGTGTTGTGGCCCTTTAGGAGAAGTGTTCAGTGTTGGCCATGGATAGTTACTTCTGGGAATCGGAGCCTGAGAACCTGTACTTAATTTCACCTTTTGAGTAAAATGGAGACTGAATACAAAATGGCCACAGTAATGTTAAAAGGAGCAGGCCTAAGAGTTTTGAGAGTAGTTGAGAATAAATTTCTTTCTTTTAGTCGCTCTTTCAGTTGCCTGAATTTCGAAGACTTGTTCTCAGTTACAACCTGCCACAGAACATCCTTGAAAATTGTCGAAGTCACACTGTAAGTTGGCACTGAGACAGAGTTTCTGTGTTGCTGAACCGAATGTGGGAACTGTGATTAATTGTGGCTAAGTCACCTTTCTCCCTCCTTTGGATAAGAAGTAAGAGTTTACAAAGATACACAGTCAAGTAGGAATGAGATTAGGAAACAGGCCCAAGAAAGTGCAGTGAGGCACTGTTTTAACCATAGCGCTGTACTATTGGGGACACTCAGAACCTGCCCTCCAGGTGCTGTCTCTTCTGCCATTGGCTGCTGAAGTCAGAGGGTGCAGAGCAGAGGCTTGGACAGAGCCAGGCCCTTCCGAGAGTTTAGTGTGCTCTTTGACTGCATCCATCTTGCCCTTGCATGGTACCATGCTTAGGTGGATGGACAACTGTAAGAAACTCCAGAACATTCTGTCATCTCAGCCTGTTCCCTGACTGCTTGACACCTCCCCTCTGCTCTAAGGGTACACCTGCTGTCCTCATCTGGTCCCTCTGTGGCTCTCACTTAGTCTAGAACCTGGTAAATGTGAACTAGTGATTGTTGATAACTTTCTTTTTGATTCATTCAGACTTTACAAATAAGACTGTGGCTGTGTTTTTTTTTTTTTTTCTAGGAAAAAAGAAATATCATGTTTATGCAAGAGCTTCAGTACTTATTTGCTCTCTTGTTGGGATCAAATCGAAAATTTGTAGATCCTTCTGCAGCCCTAGATCTACTAAAGGGGGCCTTCCGATCCTCGGAGGAGCAACAGGTACTTGGTAACTTTGTCTTAATTCAAAGGCCGTGTTTGAGTTACCCTTTGCTGGTGCGGTTCTGCTGTTTGAATTGTTTCGGTGTGACAAGCTCTGAACAAAGCTAGGCAAGATGGCCGCCTTCACCCGCCCTATATTTTGCTCTCAGAAGGTGTAGTTAGAGTCGTGTGTGTTGGAGCAGGAGTGAGAGGTACACAGGGTGCTGGCCATCCGTGTGCAGGAGCAGTGTAGCCGGGGACGATGGCTCTCGCCTTAATCCCAACAGAGGCTTTTGAAGCAGGAACAAATTAGAAAGTAATCCAGTGAGTCACACAGAAGGGTAATTGAGAAGAGTCAGGTCCTTTCTCTGATGTTGCAGGTAGAAATCTTGATTTGGTTTGGATTTTGAGGCAGGTCTCAGTATTGAACCCAGGTGATCATTGAACTCTAGGTCCTCCAGCCTCAGCCTCCTGAATCTAGTCATTCTGGGATAGAAATCCTCTTCTCCAACCTGCAGCCGTTCTCTTTCAGACACAGAATCTCTCCCTTCTCCACCTGCTACTGAACTCAGAGTGGTTGCTGTTGCACCAGCTCCATCCTTCACAAAATGGCCACATAGCTAACCACCATTCTCAGAACACTTTGTAAAATTGCCTTTCTCTGTTGCTTCTAACGGTACCCTAGTGGACTCTAGTCTATTCTTTTTAAAATGCCTAATTGGGCATGGTGGGTTTTGTTTATTGTTTTTTGTTTTTGTTTTTGTTTTGTTACACACAGATGTGGCCACCCCTGCAGAGTTCCACTTCCTTCCTGGCCTAGCTTAGTCACATCACACCATTGCCTGCTGTTTGTCTTTAGTCACTGGGCTCCCTGTTTCTATGTCTTTTGCAAGTTTGCCCCCTAAAAGGGAGATTATGTCATAGGAGTAGAATATTTATTTGTGGGCTTAACGGCAAACCTTTGTTACCCTGAGTACAGTATTGTATCTAACTTACTGCACTTTATGCCTCTCTTATAGCAAGATGTGAGTGAATTCACACACAAGCTCCTGGATTGGCTGGAGGATGCATTCCAGCTAGCTGTCAATGTTAAGTGAGTGTTGAGGGTTTGTCTGCACGTCCTTCGACTCACAGTAGCTGCTGAGAACAGTTGGTGGGCAAAGTCATTGTTCTAAAGTAGAAAGTGCCAGTGTTTGCCAAACTTCTTGGTGGCCAGTGAGCCCTATCTTGGCTTTCCCTCTAGAAATCTAGACTGTCCCCTTAACCTTTGTTTCTCTTTCCTGAAAGAACCTGAACTAACCGCTTGGTTGTAAGATGTAATTAAAAGTGGTTAAGTGATTCCTAAATGTGGCCTTGGTGTACTGTATGGAACCATTACATTTAATGTCACTCACCTGTGACATCTGCTTAGCATTCACAGAGCGTGTGGTTCAGTCACCCCAGCCGTGGACACAGGTGGAAGGCAGGTCCACAAGGATCTGTATCGTCTGTGTGTGGCTGCCAAGAGCCCACTTTTCTAAGTAGTTTTAAGTCTGGAGTTAGAGAATAAAGTACTGTGAAATAGTTTGGCAGCTGGAACTTAACATATTTGCGTGCTACTTATATTGTGCCACTGAGGAAATTTGTAAGCATTTCCTTGTAAAACTTTGGGGGAGTCCATTCTTCACTACTGTACTGTTCTCTAAGTTGTATATACGTGTAGGCAGGCATAGCTGTATATAGAACAAATGTATATGTGTTCATATTTGCCATCAAATGTGACCCCAAGGGCACACATTGTGTCCCCAGCACAGTCCCAGGCATCTTCTTGTCAGTCAGTGTCTGAGCTGAACTACAGCTTTGGTGGTAATGAAAAACTTCTTGTTGAGCACATATTTGATTCAGCTGACACAGAGCTGTCTTTTCTTTAAAATAGCAGCAATCCCAGGAGTAAATCTGAAAATCCCATGGTGCAGCTATTCTACGGTACTTTCCTGACAGAGGGGGTCCGAGAAGGTAAGGTCTTTGTCCTGAGTGTTTGTTGTCAGCTGTGACTGCTTCTCACTGCTGTGTCCTTGCAGGGAGACAGGGTAGACTTGAAAGTCCAATAAACTGAATGCTTTCTGGCTTTTCTCTGTGTCACCATGGGTGCATAGTCTGAATCCTCAGTCTCTAGATCTGTACAATGGACACAGTATTTGTCCTAGAACTGTCATGTTAAATTGTATAACTTTTGTGTTGATGTCAGTGATGCTTCTTACATTTCTATGTTGCTTTTCCTGACGGACTATCTAATCTCAGGTTCTGTAGAATCAAATTGCCAGAAATGCTTGTCTGCTCTCAGAATAGTTAAGCTGTTGGCTAGACATACAGCTTTTATTTTTTAGTGGCAGTATTTTGACTATGTACAAATGGTATGGAAACTGAGAATTCAGCAGCTTGTGAACCCGTGGCTCTTCCTATATCAGCCTCGCTCCCTGCGATTATAGCCCTGCACTACCACTGGGCCTTAACTTTTAGACTACTGTATATGTTTATTTTTGGTACTAGGACTTGAACCAAAAACTTGGTGCATTCTTACCTGCTACACTGACACCGCAGTTATATATTTATATGTTAGATATGGTCCAGTCCCACGTGTAGTACCTATCTTGTGTAATAGTGACTGTAATGTTATGATAAAATATGACTGTGGAAACTATTGATGAAAGTCTCCTATAGCTTCAGGGGCTAGGGGGGTTAGCATCTATAATGGTGGGGACAGAATGGCAGCAGGTAGCTAGTAGGAAATTGACATGAAGCAGCCAGAGCAGAAACAGGGAAAGGCTGTGAACTCTTATAGTCCACCTCCCAGTAGACTATCTTGGTTACCAGGGCTACCTCCTGAACAAGAAGTGTTCAAATGTGAGATCATGAGAGATCTTTCTCATTTAAACTACAGTATCCCATCCCGGGGCCCTGTAGGCTCTTGGCCATATTACTATTTAATCTAGCTTCAAAAGTTTTCTGTTTAAAGTCCAGAGTCTCCTCTGAGATTCAAGGCAGCCTCTTCACTGTATGTAACCCTGTAACATCCAAGGCCATTTGTATATTCTGAACATATAATGGCACAGAATATATACATTCTCTTGCCAAAAGGGGAGGAGTAGGGGTATAGTGAGGAAATACTGGATCAGTATAAAACCAAAATCGCAGGACAAAATCTACACCTTGTAGCTCAGTGTCTGCTGTCTAGGACTTCAGTTTTTAAAGGGCTTAACATCTCTAAATCCACCACATGGACAACAGACATTGCCAACTTTGGCTGCCAGCTTGGGATGGATCCTTGCTTTCTTGAATCACATTAGCAGAAGCTTTTATTCTTGTTGCTTTCTAGGAATTCTCTATTACAAGTTGGAAGCTTGCTGTGTGGTCTTGCCCTGAGGAAGCACTGAGCAGCCTCTCTTTAAAGCTATGAACCACCCAACAGTTACAGCCCTCGCTTCAGCATGTGTTTGGCTGTCACATTAACCTTCCTGGTGCTCTTTTCTCCAAACTGTTCATTTTGTACTTTTTTTCTGCCCCACTTTTTTTGTGGTAGACCTGTTGAAGCATTAATAATAATAACGATGCCACAAACTCAACATTATGAAGTCTTGGCATTTTGTCTGCCAAAGAAATCAGTCCTGTTTTAAATTTTGCCCTGGGTAGTGGCAAGTTCATAGTGCAAAGGCAGAAAGTGGCCCAGTTTCTTTGCCAGAATATCACAGGGCTGGCGTCTGGGTGCTATTAGTCTTGGCTTCCCGGCCTCTGTGGTCTTCATTGCTCTCAGCAACTTGGCTCCTATTAAAACACTTCTTTAAGCGCTTCCTATAGCATTCAACACTTTTTAGTTCCAAAGTCTTCTACATTTCTCCAAAAGGTCGGCAAGGTCAGGTTCTTGGTCGCCTCAGGCCATCTAAACAGTAATTGTCTGGTATGTACATCTGCATCAGGTGCTTTTCTGTTGGAGTAAAACACCATGACTAAAATTATCTAGTTTAGTTTTGGCTACTGTTCCAGAGGATAACCAAAATGGTGGGATGACACAGGAAAGGGCAGCCCGGCCCCTGGGTTGGAGAAGTTCCTGGTAGTGGGCAGGGCATGCCAGCAGGAGAACTTGGCAGCCTGGTCCACTTTGGTATGTGAAATATACCTTAGTCTTTCATCCCAGTTTAATAGCTGGAGGCAGGAACTGGTGGAAGCAGGCCAGCGAGGGGTGCTTCTTACTGACCTGCTCCCATGACTTCCTCAGCTTGCTTTCTTAGAGAACCCAAGACCATCAACCTAAGAACGACTCTGTCCACAATGGGCTGGGCCCTCCCCTATCAATCACTAATTTAGAAAATTCTCTACAGCTAGATCTTATGGATACAAATTCTCAATTAAGGTTACCTCCTTTCAGAAAACTCTAGCTTGCGTCAAGTTGACATCAAACTTGCCAGCACAGTTCTATTTTACATTTTGTGAGGCTGCCCCACCACCCTAAGGGATGGAGAAGTGATTGAGGAAGATACCCCAAGTTGAGGTCCTTCACATGTGCCTGCATCGGTTGGTAAACCCCATACACAAAGGAGTCAGGGCTGACCTAGAACACTCAGCCTCAGAGTTTGTTTTAATCAGTATTGAAGTCTCTTCCTTCTGAGAAAGTAAACCAGGACTGCCCATATTGAGTCTGAAGTGTCCACTCAGCACCAACTGTGATTCGTGTGTGACTGGTTCGCAAGTCTCATTTCAGTATCTGTGGCCTTCGCTTCTACCCTTCTTTTGTCCCTTGAAATATTTTTTGTTAGTGCTTTTTTTTCCTTTTTTTTAAGGCAGGGTCTTGCCATGTAGTCAGGACTGCCTTCAAGGACAGGACTGCAGGTGTTTGGCACATTGTCCACATTGAAATACATGTTTTGAAGGATGTAATTTGTTTGTAGTAACCCATATGGAATTCACTGACCACATCCTAGCTCCATTTTTAACATTTGACACAGGCCTCTGCCACTCCTGTGCATCTTCTGTAGTCTTGTTCCAGTGTAGGTGTGATGAAGAGGCAAACTGTGGGTTTGCTACTTGCAGTGCGCTCATGCCTGGGTCTAATAGATCATTAGAGGTTACCTCCAGTGTATTTTCCACCAGTTTTCACTCAGTTCTCACTGAATCCTAAAAGGTGGTGTCTCAGTGGAGCCAGAGAAATAGACTTTAAATGGTGGTAGTAAAACTTAACAACCTCCTCTCTGTCTAGGAAAACCCTTTTGTAACAACGAGACCTTCGGCCAGTATCCTCTTCAAGTAAACGGTTACCACAACTTGGACGAATGTTTGGAAGGGGCCATGGTGGAAGGTGACATTGCGCTGCTTCCTTCTGACCGTTCAGTGAAGTATGGACAAGAGGTAAGGTGTATGTTGCCAGTGACAAAGCCAATTAAATTAAGTAGGACTGAACTTTTATGCAGAGTAGTTCACATGTTAGGTCACCACACTGAGCAGAACTTGAATCTGTCTCCTATCTAACCAGTTGGTGTGAATCATGAGTCTTTGATGAAACTCTTTGCTAAAGCTGAGTTAGGCGTGTAAAGGTTTATGCTGCTTCTGATGTTCTCAGTATGGTCAAGTTTCTCTTTCTGATGAAGTAGGGAGAATTCTGCCTCCATAGTTTTAAAGAGTAAAAGTGATTAACTTTTATGGTATGTCCTTTTAGAGTATTTTCCCTATCACAATATTTTTTGTTCTCACTTTGTAAATTCTGCCTTTGCTTTTTTTAAATGTAATTTCCATTTATTTATATGGGATCCTTGGGTTTTGATGGGTTGGACAGACAGTATGAATGCAAGGGTAATTAATCCCTCAGCATTCCAGTTAGGCAGGGATTAGTGAGCACCAGTGTAGTATAATTGCCCACATTACCTCATTTGGCTTTCTCTCATACGTTTGGGGCAAAACTGGCTTTTGGAATTGTCCAACTCAAGGATTATGATAGGAGAAATTGACTCGAATTAAATTCGGGCACCTGACATGGGCCTGTGAAGGTGTCTTAGCTCTAGAATATGCTAGAATATGGAGAGCCCTTCCTTCTCAGCTTCTCCAGGAAAAAAATGGATTCCTAGCAGTTTCTAGTAGGAGCTGTACCATGTGTGATACTGTACCCAGGGACAGGAATAATGTAAAAATAAAACCCAGCAAGAGTCATTACGCTTGCTAATTAGATTTAAACCTAGAAAAGCCAGGCAAGGTGGTTCATGTTTGTAATTCTACCGCTAAAGAGACTGGTTAATCAGGGACTGGAGAGATGGCTCAGTGGTTAAGAGCAGTGACTGCTCTTCCAGAGGCCCTGAGTTCAAATCCCAGCAACTACATGGTGGCTCATAACCCTTGTAGTGGGATCTGATGTCCTCTACTGGTGTGTCTGAAGACAGCTACAGTGTACTTATAAATCTTTTTTAAAAAGAGACTGATTAATCAGGATTGTTGCAAGTTCAAGGTCAGTGTGGTCTGTTTAGTGAGTGAGACACTGTCAAGAAGTAAACAAGATAAAAAGATTTAGCTGTGAGGGAGTCAGTTGGCACCTGGTGCCAACAGCTACCCGTGGGAGCCTGTAGCGGGGTGAGCAAAGCTGCTTCTGCTAGTACAGACTTATGTCAGCTGTGCTCATTCTGTTGACGTGGATTTTTTTCATCCTGGGAAGTAGTTGTTCTGAAGCTGGTTGCCATTGTAACTCACTGGCCTGGCTGTCTTCAGAAACTTGTATCTTGGAAGTTAGGGATTATTTTCCTTAGCAACATGGAAGATTATAACATCCTGAGACTTTTAGATTTTTATTTGTAAATAGGACTTAAACTGTGGCTAGCTGTAAATAAACAGTACATGATATATTTACAGTGTTTGTCTTTTTAGATGATTATTGGATGTAGTCATCCCCTAATTACATGCTGTTAGGCTGTTTCTCATTAGTGAACATCTTGAATTCTGATGACTTGTTTAGTACTTGACTTGTATTGGTGCTTGGTCAGTTCTTGTATACTGTGGTGGTTATTTCTAAAGGTAATGGTTGAGTGCAATGCTGGTTGGTTTAGGTTTGGAGGCTGAGGAGGGTTTGGTCTTACTCTTTATGTATAACTCTAAGTACTTCAGATTATACAGCATTTTATCTCCTAATCTAATTTTAAATTATTTTGGATATAAATTCTATATCAAGAGGTATTTGGTGAAACATATTTTAAATGTGGCTGTTACTTCCTGACATTAACTTCCCTTTCCTTTTTACCTTGGCAGCGTTGGTTTACAAAGCTGCCTCCAGTGTTGACCTTCGAACTCTCTAGATTTGAGTTTAATCAGTCTCTTGGGCAGCCTGAGAAAATTCATAATAAGCTGGAATTTCCTCAGATTATTTATATGGATAGGTGAGTATTGGTTCTGCTGACTTGGTGACGTTAAGCACAGCAGACAGGGCTGTGAGCTACATAATTGTGTAAAGATCACCTGGACACCTGATAACGCGCCCATTGCGATTCTGTGACCCTTCCATAGGACGGTGACTGAGTAGGTAGACATAGTCTGTGCTCAGAGCATGAATCTCATCTCCATGGATGTTGTAAGGCAATAGAGTGAAGAATGCAAGGCAGGCACTAGTTTATACTGTCTGATAAAGCTGTATACACACAAACCCACTTGAATATCCCTAAGTTTCTAATTATACTTAGGCTGCTGTTTTATATCCATATTGGGGAACATGAGTTCCTCTAACTTTGACATTAAAAAAAAAAAGCCCCCATTCTCTAGCCACCACATGGAAAATTAATTTTCTGAAACCCACTTATATTGGGAAGGAGGATAAAGAGAGAGAAAACCCAGTATTAGCAAGGAAGCAGATAGATCTCAGAGTTCACCCCCACCACCCCCTGGAACTTTAGACATTTAAAAATTTGTTTAATTTGTTTTTATTTTGTTTAATTTGACAAGAGGATTTATACAGTGGGTTTAGCTTCAGAATAAATTTGGCTTTTGGCTCTGCATGTCCATGGAGGTTTTTAGTGACTTGCCAGTTTCTACTAAAACAAGGATACTCGGTTGGATTGTGCCACACCCGTCATTCAGTCTGGCAAGAAATGACATCTTAGATTGCGATCTTTTTCTTCTGAGCACAGTATCGACCATTTTGTTTTTACATCTTTATTTCTCCCAGTGATGCTTTACAAGTTTTGGTGTGCAGCCCTTCCAATATTAGGTGAATCAAACTTTTGATATTCTGAGTTTTTGAAATTTTGCTATGTTTTCTTTGAGCACATGGAAATAAAGTTGGAGTAAACTGGCCAACTCTACTTGGGTCTTGTGGCTGCTGTGAGCAGCAGCTAAAGATCAGCTCTGCTTCCTTTGCTGTCTCTACACCTTTTGTTTCTCTGACTTACCTCTTACTGTACTGGCTTCACCTTTAGTAAAGCCTTTAGGAACAGTGGTGAGAGTGGGCATCCTTGTCTCCTTGCTGACCTTTGGGTTGGACCTGTAGCCCTGAGTGTGATCCACGGTAATGCACTCAGGTTTGGTACCCCTGTATCTTAGCCAGAAGAAATTCAAGGGCATCCTCCACTACAGAGGGAGTTGGAGACCACTCTGAGTTATGAGATTCTGTCTCAAGCCAAAAACCCAAAAAATAAAATAAAAATTTAGGGTTGGTTAATTGATAACTTCCTGTGTGAGGAGGTCTTCACTGAGGTTTTGTCATTGATATTTGCTGATATAAGTTATATACACGGTTATCATTTGCTTAGGTATATGTACAAGAGCAAAGAGCTTATCCGAAGTAAGAGAGAGAGTATTCGGAAGTTGAAGGAAGAAATACAAGTTTTGCAGCAGAAATTAGAAAGGTGAGTCTTTGAGTATTTTTATGCTTTGAGACATAAAGCAAGTATTAAGTTCAGAGATTGTGTTTAAAAGTTTAGAGCATAACTAATAACTGGTGTTTATAAAAACAGCCAATACCCTCATTGTGAGTGTAAAGAAGTCTTCAAGGCCAGCTAGCATCTGTGGGTGAGTGGTCCCGAGAACTTGAGGGACCTGGGCATACTGTAAATGTCTTGCAGTCTCTCTTTCCTGCCCCTCCTGCTCTCCGACCAAACGAATGTGAGACAGAGTTTTCTGTAGCCCAAACTCAAAGAGGATGACTGTGAACTTCTGATTCTCCTGCCTCCACCTCCCTAAGAGTTGGGATTGCAATGAATGGCCTGCAAGCCTGGCTTGGGGAAATGGGCTTGTGGAATGTTGAGAGGTCCTGCCATGTAATGATTTCTTCTGCAGACTCTGTGCTTTCTTTATTTTAAAACAGAATCACCCAGATCTCCTTAGGCAAGGTCTTTGTAATCTAGATAGATCCATTGGTTTAACATGTACAAAGGAAATCCATACACTGTTGGTGGCTTCCTCTTTTTCTCTTCATCTACTTTTTTTTTTTTTTTTTTTTTTTTTTTGTAATTTCCTGTGAATTTTTGGAAGTGTTCTTTCTGCCTGTGTGTCTGTGTGAGAGTGTCAGAGCTTCTGTAACTGGAGTTACAGACACTTGGGGAGCTGCCACTCTGTTCCTTGGAATTGAACCAGGATCCTCTGGAGGAGCAGCGGTTGCTCTTAACTGTTTCATCTGTTAACCTTCTCTCCTCTCTCCTACCTCACCAGTCCAACATTAACATTTAACATTTTTGCTGCGTATTGGTTTTGGGGTGGGGAGAATGTGAACATGTGTGCCGCTGCATTCATATATTCATATATTGGTCAGGTGACAACCTGTAGAATCAGTTTTCTCTTTCTATCTTTATGTGGATCTGGGGGTCAGACATAGGTCTGCAGGCTTGATGACAAGTGCCTTGTCACTGGCCCAATTGTTTTTAGGGAACTTAAAGAAACCAAGAATCACCGAGACTCTGGATCTTCCTTAATGTAATATTAGTACTGCTTTTTAAAAGATTTAGTTTTAATTATGTGTATGTTGTGTCTGTGATTATGTGCATCTGGGAGTGCTGGTACCTCTGGAGGCCAGAAGAGAATGTCAGACACGCTGGATCTAGAGTTACACACTGAGCTTACTCACAGAGTGGAACCAGGGCCTTCTGTAAGAGACATATGCTCTTAACTACTGAGCCCCCAATCTGCCTTTAAACCCAGCTGCTTTTCAACTTAATTTTTTGGGTTTTTATTTATGTACTTATTTTATGTGTACATGTGTGAATATGTGGAGGTCAGAGCATGCTTCGGATTCTCTCCTTTAGCCATGTGGGTACTAGAAACCAAACTCAGAGCATAAGGCTTGACAGCAAAAGCCACGTTGCTGACCAATATTTAACTTCTTAGATAATGATTTTTAAAGACTAGAGAAGGTGGCTTAATGCTCAGCAAAGAGCATTTACTATTTACTGTTCTTGCAAAAGACCTGGCTTGCTTCCTAGCATCCATGTGACAGCTCACAACTACCTATGGCTCCACTTTGA
The DNA here is from genome assembly GCF_963924665.1 of Micromys minutus. NCBI lineage: Eukaryota > Metazoa > Chordata > Mammalia > Rodentia > Muridae > Micromys > Micromys minutus. Next base: position 40,485,519 of record NC_137985.1, read on the forward strand.
AGGAACCTGGTGCCCCTTCTGACTGTTGTAGGTTCCTGCACATGCGTGATACATATACAGATATGCAGGCGAAACATTATACACATAAAAATAAATGAGCGGAATTTTTAAAACTATGCAAACATTGTTTGTACATATGTGACATACTCCAAGGAAAATACCCAAGAACTTACAAACAGAGAATGGAGGTGGGGTAGGGAACGTTTATGTTTTTTTTTTTTTAATACAAATTTATATTTGAATTTTTGGATATTCTCTGTATTTACATTTCAAATGTTATCCCCTTTCCCCCCCAATATTTGAATTTTCTTAACACACCCATACATCACTTTCAAGTCTAAAAATAGCAGGCATTGTGGTCAGTAATCTCAGTATTTGGAAGGCCAAGGCAAGAGAATTGAATGGTTTTTTGTTTGTTTGTTTGTTTGTTTGTTTTGTTTTTGTTTTTGTTTTGAAGCTGATCTGGGCTGTGTAGTATAGCATAAACTCTGCCTCAGGAAAAACAAAAAGTGGGTATGGTGGAGCAAACTTATGATCTTGGGACTTAGGAAGTATGTAAGATACTGAAAGGGAGATTTCTTCTGTATATGATAGAGAAGACAGTTTTGAAACTGCCTTTGCTGTGTTATTGTTTTTATTCTGTGCTAAGACTTGAACACCTTGTATATGGTAGGGCAATGCTCTACACTCGGATGTATCCCTTCCAGTCCTGACATGTCCCATCCCTTACCCTGGACCAAAGACAAAGCAGATACTGCATTGTGTGAAGTCAACCTAAGAGATGGGACTCAGAAGTGATTGTTAAAAATACACACAAGTTTCTTAGAGGAGAAGAACTTCTGTGGGACTTTATGTTAAGTATTCTGTTAAAATGGAATAAGCTTGGGAGGAGGTGGAGGCTGGCATCCATTCCTGTGCCAAGCTCTGCCCTCTGTGAGGTGTGCATCGAGTAGAGTTTGATAAACTCATAGTGGAAGAGCATGGTCAAAGGCATGCCATGGATTGAACAATTGGTTCAGGGTCTTCACCCTGGCAGGCTCCTGCCAGTTTTCTGTTGGTGATCTTGGGGGACATAGAAGCTGATGGGCAAGCCTTGGCTGTAGCTACCTTTGCTCCACCCTGTGTTGTGAGTTCGATGCCGAGTTAAAGTGCCCTTTATTTTCTACTCGTATTTTATTTTCTTCCTTTTTTTTCCCCCCCAGTTTGGGTTTTTTGAGACTTGGTTGGCCTGAACTTGCTTTGTGGACCAGGCTGATCTTAAAGTCAATGCTTTGCCTGCCTCTGCCTCTCAGTGTTGGAATTAGAGGTGTTTGCAACCATACACTGCTCATTTAGCCACGGTAACTACAATTGTTGTTGCTGAGGTGGAATCTCCTCTATCTAGGGTGTCCACAAATAGTATGTATCTGAGGTGACTCTGATTTCCTGTCTTGCCTGCGTCTCCATAGTGATTTTAATGTAATGTGCTAGTGATGTCAGGTATCATTAAAATAGTTTGTTTAGAGGCTGGAGACGGCTCAGAGGTGAAAAGTGCACATGATGCTTATAAAAAGACAGAGTTCAGTTCCTGGCACTCAGGTCATACGGCCACAAACCCCTGTAATCAGGCTTCAGGGAATCCAGTGCCCGCTTCTGGACTCTGAGCACCTGACAATGCAGGAATGCACCCATGTATGCACGCAAGTGAAAATGCACAGCCAGCGAGATGGCTCAGTAGTTAGCACTTGCAGAAGATCCAGGGTCATAGGGCACCAGGCATGCATGTGGTACAGATATACTTACAGGCAAAATATATATATACATACACATAAAATAAAAATATATCTTAAATAACCCTAAAAGTACTCTATTATTTCGGTCACATATTTGAGAATATTACTCTTCCTGGAGAAATCTTAAATAATTTATGACTGGCTGGCCTATGCAATTGACATTCATGAATAGTAAAGTATATTAAGACTGGAGAGATGGCTCAGCGGTTAAGAGCATCGACTGCTCTTCCAGAGGTCCTGAGTTCAATTCCCAGTAACCACATGGTGACTCACAAATCATCTGTAATGGGATCCGATGCCCTCTTCTGCTGTGTCTGAAGACAGCTACAATGTACTCATACACAAATTAATTTTAAAAACAGAGTATGTAAGACTCTTTAAAAGGAAGATTGCCAATTTTCTTTGGCCCTGACCTTTACTAATATCTAATTTTCTTTCTTTCTTTCTTTCTTTCTTTCTTTTTTTTTGGTGGTGGTGGTGGTGGTTGGTTTGGTTTTTGGTTTTGGAGACAGCTTTGGCTGTCCTGGAACTTGCTCCATAGACTGGGTGGCTTTGAACTCACAGAAATCAGAGTTCCTCTGCCTCCCAAGTACTGGGATCAAAGTCTTGGGTTACTACCACCTTGCTTTTATTAAGGCCAAATTTTTATTCCTGGATTTCTCTCACTCATGGTTATGAGGCAGGTGGTGTAGAAAGGACAGAGAAAATGCCATGAGAACTAATGGTCAGATTGTTTTTCAGTTAGTTTGGAGCGTTGTACTTTGAGAAAGAGATTGGGCTTATGAGGAGAGCAGAGCTGGAACTGCCTGAAATGGTCCCATCCTTTGGGAGACATCAGACTGCTGGTCAGCTTCATTGTTTTGTAAAATGTTTAGTCCTATAAATTGAATAACCAATTAAATAGTATACACATCCCTTTAGGAATAATATGGGATTTTGTTGCTTTATTGAGATAGGCTGTCACTAGCTTTCCCCAAACTTACTTTGTAACCCAGGCAGGTCTCAAACTTTTCGTGATCCTTCTACTTCACCCTCCTTAGCTGCTAGGATTATAGCTAGGTATTCGCAGCTCTGCATGCTAAGTCTTTGTCAGTGGTTATTACAGTGCACAGCCGACTTGGGCAGCAGTGTTCCAGTGTCTTTGCCTCTTAGGTATGTGAAGTACGGCTCGGGCCCATCTCGGTTCCCACTCCCCGACATGTTGAAATACGTTATTGAATTTGCCAGTACAAAACCCGCCTCTGAAAGCTGTCTGTCTGGAAGTGCTGAGCATATGACATTACCACTTCCTTCGGTGCACTGCCCGATTTCTGACCTCACGTCCAAGGAAAGGTAATGAAGCAGATTTCTTAAGTGGTTTGTATTGTTTTCCCATCCTTCTTTGAATCATTTCCCATTCTCCCACCTGCTGAGGATCCCCCAGGTAGCTAAAGAGGGAGCTCCGCCTTCCAGAAGGGTTTTGTTACCTCCCCTAGCACTGTCCCGAGTCCTTGTTCCAGAGGCCTCTCACTGTCTGCTGTCTGGATCCAACTTCAGGACAGCTTTGAAACTGCCTGGAGAACACTTTCTCAGAGACCCGGGTGTCTCCCAGGCCCAACTCTGCTTCCTCTGCTGAGAAGGAAGCACGGCTAAATTAATAGCCAGGACAAAAGCAGAGCTGTGCACGGAGGAGCTGGCTAGAGTTCTGAGGACAGGCCTAAAGGAGTTAGGCTTGTGAAAACCCTGGGAGGCCACGGGAAGAGCCATCTGACTCTTCCTAGTTAGCCAGCAGTCTGTGTAGTCTAACGGGGGCCAGCAGGTCCAGCTTGGTTATGCTCTGGTCTTTGGCGCATTTGTCCCTCACAGAGGAAAAGGCTTATGTTAAAAACCTAGTTGTTAGCTGGGCTGTGGTGGTGCGCACCTTTAATCTCACCAGTTGGGAGGCAGAGGAAGGCGGAATCTGAGTCTGAGCCTGCAGGACAAGCTCCAGCATAATCAGCTACGCAGAGAAACCTTGCCTTAAAAACAACAAAACACAGAGGCTAGAGATGGCTCTGCCATTAAGTGTGTATACTGCTTTTGCAGGGGACTGCAGTTCAGTGTCCAGCGCCAAGACAGGGAAGCTGCTTTTGGTGATGTTAGGAGATAAATTTGCATTATTCTCCTTTCCTCTTGCTTATCATGCCTGGCTTATTTGCTACAGGGAATGAAGCCCAACATCTCGTGCTAGCTAAGCAAGTGCTGGGCATACTGTTTTTATGGTTTTTAATTTTGCTTTTTTTCTGTTTTGAGACAGGATCTTACTTCAAAGCCCTTAGAAGCCCTGGGTTTGAGAAGCAGTTCTCAACCTGTGGGTCACAACCCCTTTTTAGGGCTGTCAAACAACTCTTTCATGGGGGATGGCATAAGGCCATCAGAGACCACAGATATTTTACATTACCATTCTCGAGTAGTAAATGTACAGTTATAAATTAGAAACAAAATAATTTTATGATTGGAGGTCACCACAACATGAGGAGCTGTGTTAAAGGGTCACAGCACTAGGAAAGTTGAGAAGCACTGAGTTGGAGGTTTTCCAGCCTCCATTTCATGTCTTGGGTGCTGGTGTCATAGGCACGGACCACTGTGCCAGCTCAGTTCTGCTAAATGCTAAGTTAGTAAGTAGTTCAGCATATGGGTATAGCACTAATGTTAGCTTCATAACCAGGCTTTATCAAATGAGGTGATTGCTACAAGACAATTTCTTTTATTATATAATGTAGATTTTAGACAAGGCCTCACTGTGTAGCGTATGTTGGCCTTGCTTGAGGCCTTTCTGCCTCAGCCTCACTGTTGCTATGGGTCATATCTTAAACGCACGTTTTCATAAAGTAGCTGACTTTCTGAAGTAGATTAGTTTGGGTCAAGTTGAACTTTGTATTTTCCTTTTTCTTTTTTGAAATAGGCCCTTAGCTATACCAGGGTGGTCTCAAAGTCACAGCAGTCCCGTATTAGCCTCCCAAGGGATAAAATTACTGGCTTGTGCCACTATGCCTACCCCAGCTTGCATATTAAATATTTCAAAATGAGTGCCACCTTCTGTTTTTTCTAGTTCAAGTCCTGAAAGCTGCTCTCGGGATGCTCAAGGCACCTTTTCCTCTCTGGAAGATGCGCTACCCACCTCTGAGGTAATGAATGGGCCATTTACCTCTCCTCGCTCTTCCCTGGAAATGCCTGCACCCCCAGCTCCTCGGACAGTCACAGATGAGGAGATGAATTTTGTTAAGACCTGTCTTCAGAGGTGGCGGAGTGAAATTGAACAGGATATACAAGGTTGGTGCTCTGAAAACTTGTTAGCTACTCCCCGTTTTTCCTGTCTTTTTGGCTATTTGGAAGCCAGGCACTCTGGGTATTTGTTCCCTCATTGCTGTGCATTGGGCCTGGCGACTGTGGCTTTTGCACTTCTTTTGCGGTGTAGGCTTGGTCCTGTGGAATTATTCCTCCTCCTTTTCAAAACTTTTAGCAATTGCATAGTTGTAATCATGGGACCCTTTGCTGAGATAAAGCAGTGTGTGTTCCTCCCTCCCTTCTCCCCTGCTCTTGTCCTGTCCCTTTGTGGCAGGGTCTCAGCACTGACCTGAGTTCAGACAGCCCATGTGCTTCCCTGCTGCTGCACATTAACAATGTAAAGACTAGTTGACTGTAAGGAGTAGTAACAAGTGTTTGCCTCATAACCAGGCCTTGTTAAAAGAAACTTTGGCTTATTATTTCTCTCACTATTTGTAAAGATAAGATCTCCTTTTATAGCACAGGCTAGTAGTCTCAAACTCATGATCCTCCTGCCTCAGCTTTCCCAGTGTGGGGACAGTGCTTACAGGTTTGAGCATCTTAACAAAATGAATGCTTTCTAAATAATAGCTTAGTCATACTCCACACTTGCTAGGCCTCCCTCCTGTCCAGGACCCTCAGACAAGATAAGCATGCACTGGACTGCTGTGCCCAGCTCTCTCCTCCCAGTACGCTCTTGTTTCAGTTCATGGAAGGTTCTTGTTCCTAAATTGAGATGATTGCTTTAAGATATTTCAGTGCACATTTATAAGAGTAATTTGTTAGAGACCTCAGTGTAATTACATGGAATTAAAAGCCTTTATAACCTGAAGCACTTACCACTCCAGCACCACACGCTGCTTTGTGCTTCCTGGGAAGCAGAAGTCATTGCAGTGTGGGACAGAAAAACAGCACTGTTGGTGTGGCCCATCACAGACACTCTAACTTAACAAGGTTTTCCTTCTTGACAGACTTAAAGAATTGTATCTCCAGCACCACCCAGGCTATTGAGCAGATGTACTGTGATCCTCTTCTTCGTCAGGTGAATTAAAGGTGAAGGGAAATGGACTGGTGCTAATGGCAGAGGGCATAATACACAAGAGTGTCAAGGAGTTCTCGCTAAGATAGACATGAATCCCCTTCAGTCCAGTTGAAGTATTCTGAGTGTCTTCCACTTACATCGAAACCTAAATTGTCCTGTTTTTGGATTCTGCCATGTGGTGTTTTTTCATATGATAGAGATATATTTGCTGTTAGGAACTGGAGAGATGGCTCATCATTTAAAAGTGTGTGCTGTTTTTTCAGAGGAGCCAAGTTCAGTTCCCAGAAACACCATTAATGTCAATTCTAGGGAGATCTGATATGTCTCACCCTCTATGGGCACCTGAACTCATGTACATACCCACATACACATGCTTACCATAATATTTTAAAAAGATCTAAAACAGATTTGCTATTAAATATTAATAAAACGTTTTTTCTCCAAGTGGTGATATTAACAAAAATCTCAATTATTTGGTTTTACCAATAAAGACTCAGGAGTCAGATGCTGGAGTGAAAGCCTGCCAGCTCAGGAGAGTAGAGAAAGCACCCAGGTTTTTCAGTAAATAACACAGTTTGGGGGGTTTCACGGTCTGATCAATATCCTGCATCATCTAAGTGGTAATTGAAGCAGTGAAGAGGGGCAATCTGACTGGAGATCAGCTACCCATTCCTAAGGTCCTTGGAGAGGTTCCATTAGTGTCCTCGGGCTTCATTTCTCTAGTAACTGGGGATTCCAGAAGGAAGCCAGTCAGCACAGAAATCCTGTATCCACACCTGCTTTTATTCAGTATAGCCATGGACAGGGCTGTGCAGAGGCAGCTCTGTGAAGGGCTCATGGCAGAGTGACTTCCAGAACCCAGCTCTGTTCCCAGCAGGGCCGTGAGCATGCTGTGGTTGGAATAGGAACAGATCATGTCACTCTTGACTTTCCCTCTTCTCTCTTAAGAATTCTGCCACTGAGTGAGAGGATGATAAGGTAGTGAGCAGAACTTAGGGCTGAAAGAGGTTCCAGCAAAGCTTGGTTTAACTCATTCTAAGGGCTCTGGGATTGGACCCTTGATAGCTTCCAGGAGTGTATTTTCATCTGTCTGTCCTGAGCTACTTGATTTGAATGTTCCCTGTGTTTGTGTGGGTTCCCTTTTACTTGTTAGTGGGAACGTTTGGAATTGTAGTGACAGATGCTATCCAATTTCCATGCCAGGTCTGAGAGCCCTCCGTTTTGATTTGCAGGTGCCTTATCGCTTACATGCAGTTCTTGTTCACGAAGGACAAGCCAGTGCAGGACACTACTGGGCCTACATCTACAACCAGCCCCGGCAGATCTGGCTCAAATACAACGACATCTCTGTCACTGAATCTTCCTGGGAGGAACTTGAAAGAGATTCTTATGGGGGCCTGAGAAATGTCAGTGCATACTGCTTGATGTATATCAATGACAGATTGCCCCACTTCAGTGAAGGTAAACACGCTGACTAGAGGGGAGCAGTCTCATACTTATTGAAAACATTTGTAAACTACAATTTATTATTATGTAAAATGCTCTTAAAACGTAAAACCTGTAAGGGAATGAGAGAGAAAATATTTCAGATAGAAAACAGCCGCCCTTTATTTGTAGTGTGAAGTCATAAATTCCGTCTGTGATGCGTATAAAGGAAGTTCCTCGTTACTGCCTAGATTGCTCATCTCTATGAAGTACATGGAGGGCTGGGGACTAAGACTTGTTTGTAGAGTGTTTGCCTGGTGTACAGGAGACCTTGGTTTGATCTCAGCACTTTGTAAACCAGCTACGGTTGTGCATGCTTGCAATCCTGGCACTTGGGCACAGGTGACAGGATCAGATGTTCAAGGCCAGCGTAGGCTACTTAAGACCCGTACTCAAAAGAAGCAAGTAGGTTCTTGACTGCTTCATGAAAAGGCAGCTGACAAGGGATTTGTTGTTTTGTTGCATATTCTTTTATTTTGGTTTTGATGACATGGTTAGAAATAGAATTTAATGTGTCCTTCATAGTTTTGCCTTTTTTTAATTTTTAAATTAAAGTGCTTAATGACTTGATTATGTACCATTTACCCAAATAATTCACCTTGGTTTCTGACAACACAATAATTGTGTGGAATTTCAGGAAATAAAGTACTTGGCTCCTTCCTTTCTTCTTCCTTCCTTCCTTTTTTACAAGACAGAGTCTCACTGTGTGCACACAGATCAGTGCCTTGACATTTCCTACTCCACTGTAATGAAGTGGGTGGCATTCTTGCATCTTTTGGAGATAGTATCTCATCTAGCCTTTCGTACCTGGAGGGCTCCTGATCTTCTTGCCTTCACCTCTGGAGCTGTACTGAGGTTGTAGCTGTGTGCCACCATGCCCAGTGGGGACATTTTTTACCCCTTAGATGTAATAGTTAATCTGATAACTTATCTCTGTATGTGCCTGTGTTTATGTGTGTACACATGTTTATATGCAGGTATCTAGAGAGGACAGAAGATGTAGGGTTTCTAGAGCTGCTGTTCCAGGTGCTTATGAGCCACCCTCCATGGGTGCTGGGAGTTGAACTTGGGTTCTTCCATAAGAGCAGCAAGCACTCTGAAGTACTGAACTCTCCTTTTTTTTTTTTCTATCACACCTGTTGATATTCGGGTTTTTAAAGAAATACTGGCTGCGTCCAGTGACTGACCATGGTTAAGTCATTGTCCTGTCGTGTGTTCATTCTGTCAGCCAAGACACTAATTTTTTTTAAGTGTTTATTTTTATTTTATGCTGAAGAATATTTGGCTTTATGTATGTGTATGAGTCCAGAAGTTGCTCCACAGGCGACACGAACACTAATCTCAGTCAGACAGAGGTAGTTTATTGATCGATTAAGGCTGCAGCTCAGAATTTGGGGCCTGAGCCATTAGGACGGACATTTTTCAGGGCTGGCTCATAAAGGAAAAAGCGTAGCAAACCTCATACGGAACATAATCACAGGGTATGTGAGCAGCATGGCCTTGCTCCGAGTCAAGTTCTTTTTCTGTGTCAGTGACTGACAGGCATGTTACAGCAACAATATGAAATAGCTGGTAGGCAGGGAACAGAATGGCTGCCGCTATTCCAAGGCAGATGTTACCTGCTAGGGTTCCTGATGTACTGTGCTGGTTAGCCTCCTGCTGTTAGTTTCTGACTGAATTCTGTGTGTGTGAGCATACATGTAAGTATATATGTCTGTCTAGGACAAGAGTAAAGCTGGGATGTGCGGCCCTTCCTCAGGGACAGTGTGTTGGTTCACCTTTCTCCATTTAACTCTTCCCCTCAGAGGTGGAGCCTAGTGAATCTGATCAGACTGCAGAAGAGGTGGACGCCCTGTCTGTGGAGCTCAGGCAGTACATTCAGGAAGACAACTGGAGGTTTGAGCAAGAGGTGGAGGAATGGGAGGAAGAACAGTCCTGTAAGATTCCACAGATGGAGTCCTCTCCAAACGCCTCCTCACAGGATTTCTCCACATCACAAGGTATCGTTCAGTCAGGCCCTTGCTTGTACCCTCACACTGTACTCTCCAGCCAGCCCCAGATACTCAGTCACATGGTGATGCCTCTCTTCAGGTGGCTTTCTAATATTTAGTTTTTATTTTCCTTTGACGGGAGGGGAGGAGTGTGGAAGCACGTTCTAGAGTCATGTAACACATTGTTGATATCAGAAGACAACTTGTGGGAGTCAGTTCTCTCCTTCCACCATGTGGGTCCAGACTTCTAACCTGGACATCAGGCTTGGCAACAAGCACCTTTCTCCACTGAGTCATCTGGCTGGTCCAACAGCAGGTTCTGTTGATAGTGGCTGTCACACAGCTTGGTAGGATCGGTGAGCAGAGACACTATGAGAAAGGCTGTCTGCTTCCCGTGGTGCTTTGCTTGTCCCCGATTGCAGGAGAATGACAGGGCAGAAAGTTAGATTCCCCATAGGTGATCATAGTAAATGCTTGATGAAAGAAAGCACCTTTGGCAGGAAAACTTAGGAGAAGTTGTGCACAGTAATGTTAACAGACTTCAAGAGTCCTTGGTAAGGAGTAGATCTGTCTTCCTTGCTTTCTTCTTTTCTTTAAATGTTTTCTTTAAGACAGGGTTTCTCTGTGAAGCCCTGGCTGTCCTAGAGCTTGCTCTGCAGTGCTGACTAGCCTCAAACTCAGATCCGCCTACCTCTATCTCCTAGGCTCTGTGTTTAAAAGATTTATTTATTATATAAGTACCCTGTAGCTGTCTTCAGACACACCAGAAGAGGGCATTGGATCCCATTACAGATGGTTGTGAGCCACCATGTGGTTACTGGGATTTGAACTCAGGACCTGTGGAAGAGCAGTTGACACTTTTAACCACTGAGCCATCTCTTTAATGATTTCTTTTTTCTTTTTTTTTTTTTTTTTTTTTTTTTTTTTTTTTGGTTTTCACAAAAATTTACCAGTCTCTGCCTCCAAAGTGCTGGGATTAAAGATGTGCATGTCCACTGCCTGCTAGACTGGCTATTTCTTGTCAAAATTTCTAGGGACATTTACACAGGCTTTGAAAGAGATGTCCTGGAACCATATATTGAAATGTGTGTCCCTCCTGCTTAGAGTGTTCTAACAGTATTCATCAGATGTGACACTTAGGTAATTTTTTTTGTTTGTTTGTTTGGTTTTTGGTTAAGAGTCTTCAGCAGCATCCTCTCATGGGGTTCGATGCCTGTCTTCTGAACATGCTGTGATTGCAAAGGAGCAGACTGCCCAGGCAATTGCAAACACGGCTCATGCCTATGAGAAGAGCGGTGTAGAGGCAGCCTTGAGTGAGGTGAGACTGTCTAAGTGGCCCTCCTGTAGAGGGTCTGGTTTTTGATGCCAGCTGCCAGCTTTCTGTCATTTCCGTTCCATGTCTCTACTGAATTTAAACACCCCTCTTTATTTCTTCCTGTTCTCCCGGTTGTTCTTACTCTGTCTCTCCATTCTGCTGCCACAGCATAAGGAAGCTGAGCCCGAGAAGCCCCAGGAAACAAAGCTTGCAGAGCAGTCAGAGCAGGCCGCAGAGGCCAGACACACGGAGGCTGCTGCCCCGCCTAACTGTGAGGTCTCTGAAGTGGAGATCCCCAGTGTGGGAAGGATTCTGGTTAGATCTGATGCTGATGGCTATGATGAGGAGGTACAGAGGCGAGTGCAGGGTAGCTGTGTGTTGGTTTTCAAAAGGTGTGTGTCACTCGCTAACGTTCTCTCACCCAATCAAGGAGCAGCCATGGAGGCCTGTCTGCTTCTGACCTTAGTTGCCCTTTATGAAAAGGCACGGGTGACCCATTCTTGCTGTGCACTGTTAGCATGCGTGTGTGCATGTGTATGTGTGTGCACCCAGCTTGTGTTGAGCAGGGACTACTACAAAGCCTGGATGACCTAGGGAAAGGATTAGCTCCATTTGGTATTATGAACAAAAATATGTTTACCTTTGAGAGATGGTTTGGTTTTGGTGGCAATCCATTATTTTATCTTACAAATAGACTTTTTCCACTTGCTCAGTGACTAAAACAAATGTGGATTAAAGTTGGTTTTGCTTTTAACGAGCAAGCAGCTGTTTCTCGTGGTCTATCTCCTTTTCAGTTGCAATGCACACAAATAGTCTTTAATCCTGTCTCTCGGGTTTCTGCTTTTTGCTGTGGGTATATATGCTTTTTATTGAATGTTTGCAGTTACTTAATATATACCTTCATACCTTCATTCTGGTGGAGTGCTGACCATATGGTTGAACTTAATCTTCAGCAGTGCCCCGTCAGAAATGTTCTTGAACATCTTTGTTTAATCTCATAGACTTAGAATGTGCACATAGAGGAACAGCTTGTCATAGGTATCATTAAAGGATAGCCAAGGCTCTGCATGCGTCTAGAATAGGGCTGTGAAACTTGGCCTGCAGCCTGTGGCAGCCAAGGAGACGGTGCTCGGCTTCTCCTCTGCACTCTGTTCACCTCACTTCATAAGGTTCCTTTGAATCTGTCTGCTCTCCTTTCTCTCTGTTTTGTGCCCTCTGTGGTAGGTGATGCTGAGCCCTGCCATGCAAGGGGTCATCCTGGCCATAGCTAAAGCACGCCAGACCTTTGACCGAGATGGGTCTGAAGCAGGGCTTATTAAGGTACTCTTGTTTTAAATTTTAATCCCCATAACTCAGGGATATTTCTGTAAGGCAGCAGGAAATGGTGCTAATAATTGCTTGTGCTGGGAGATTGCACAGTCAAAGGATACATTTTTTGATGTCTAGAATTTTATTTAAAAAATAAAAATTGCCACAGTACTGGAAAGATGTCCCAGCATATACTGCTCTTGCAGAACACCCTGTTTGGTTCCCAGTGCCCAACACTGGACAGCTCACTGCCATCTCTCTCCCTATCACTGGTTTCAGGCAGTTTGTCACTCTTCTGTGGATATTAGACATGTACACACCCTGCCCACACATATACACATAACGTGGTACAGTCCATGTCTGTATTCCCAGTGCTGGAGAGGCAGAGATAGGATCCCAGAGGCTTGCTGGCCAACCAGTGTAGCCTACTTGTGAGAGCGAAGTCAGTGAGTCTCCCAAGAAGGTATGATGGAGCTAGGTATAGCGGCTACACCTTCAATACCGGTGTTTAGGAGACAGAGGCAGGCAGATTCAAGTGAGGTGTAAGACTCACTTGGTCTACATAGTGAGTTACAGGCCAGCCTGTCAGAGCTACACACACACACACACACACACACACACACACACACACACACACACACACACACACACACACACACGTTGGATAAAATCTGAAGAAGGTACACAAGGTTGCACTCTGGTCTCCACACATGTGCGCCCTAGCACACAGGTACACAGTATCCTGTGTTGAGATGAAATGGGACACCATCTTTGCTGTCCAATTCATGAGCAGGCCGTCCCCCAAAGCTGGTGGCTCATTTTTGCCTGGCAGTGGCCCAGCAGTGTGTAGTACCACTGCATTGCATCTAGTCTGCAGGGATGATGAGGTTGTTAAACGTTCACTGACGACACAAACACCGAGACTGACCTTGTACCTTGGGATCTTTCGTTTTAAAAAGTTATGTATGCTCTTTGAGGCATTTGGCATTTAAAATGTTTGAATGAAATTACATTTGGGTGGATTTTACGAAGTACTTGTGTTTTTAAGAACTTGATTGACAGGTGGGCATGCTGGCCTATATGTAATCCTGGCACTTTGGTAGAAGAAACAAGAGGATGGCCACAAGTGTGAGGCCAACCTGGTCTACATAATGAGGTCTAGGGTAGCCTGGAGTACAGAATTGAGACTTTGTCTCCACAAAAACAAACAATTTGATGAGGAAAATGGGTTAATGTTTTGAACATAGTATGCCTTTGGTATCAGGCTTCCAGGAGTTGTGATATGCCAACAGTTCACAGCCATGGTTGCTTCTGTAATTTCCCCCACAAGAGTGCCTTGGCCTACCATGAATTAGTGAGAGGCCCTCTGGTGCTCCTGGGTCAGTCTGTGTGCTCAAGTCCACAGTGTTCGCTCCCCTCAATTCTGACTCTAACAGGCATTTCATGAAGAATACTCCCGGCTCTATCAGCTTGCCAAAGAGACACCCACCTCTCACAGCGATCCTCGCCTTCAGCATGTTCTTGTCTACTTTTTCCAAAATGAAGCACCCAAGCGGGTAGTAGAACGGACCCTTCTGGAACAGTTTGCGGATAGAAACCTGAGCTATGATGAGAGGTGAGAATGCGCCAGCCTGTTCCTGCATGGGGTTTCATTTGGCAACTTCCTCCAGTTGGGAGGTGCTGCCCTCTACACTGCCATTGCTTTCTGAATTCTGTCCCACAGATCTATCAGTATCATGAAGGTGGCTCAGGCCAAACTGATGGAAATTGGACCAGATGACATGAACATGGAAGAGTATAAGGTAAATGGGCTTTGTTTTTAATTCCTTCCAAAACCTTACTTTTGGAGGCAAGTGATATTTAAGGTAAATGAAGTTTAATGTTACCAGATTCACTAGTTCCCCATGAGCTTGAAAAGGGGAAGGGAAAAAGCAAAGGTGGTAGGCCACACCTTTAATCCCAGCACTCAGGAGGCAGAGGCAGTGTATCTCTGATTTCAAGCCCATCCTGGTCTAGATAAGGAGTTCTAAGACAGCCAGGGATACAGATTGAAAGGGGGGAAATGACTAAAAATCCTGTCTTGGGGTCAGAAACACAGGTCTTCTTTTCGGGCCTGGATAGCATATGGCTGTGCTCATTTCCCAAGGGCCCTAAGCTGAGCCTCATCCTAGGCAATGTTTGTGTATTGCTGTGGGTGTGTAATGGCATCATTCTTTAGTAAGCATTAAAATATATGGTGAAATTGAAAAATGCGCTCTATAACAGCATGCTCAGCTGGAGTTGTTCTGTTGAGCTTGCTGAGCTGTAGTTATCTCTTTAGCTTATGTATGCTCCCTTCCTCATGGCTCCTATGCCTGTCATTCTCAGGAGTGTCATTTATACACATCAGAAGGACTTGGATGAGTTGTGTTGGGATTAGGAGAGTTAATAAACTCTTAGTTGAAGTGATGATTTACTGATCCTCAATGGAAGGAATAGAACACAGCAGGTTAGGTCAGTGCTGTAAGTATTATACTCTAGGCTGGGCTAGGCTCGAATTTGTTGTATGTTGAGGATGACTCTGGCCTCGATGATGCTTCTGCATCCACCTCCCCAGTGCTGGTGCACAGGTGTGGACCTCCATTTAAGTCTTTTTTGTTTGTTTGGTCTTGGGTTTTGATGTTGTTTGTTGATTTGTTTATTTCTTTTTTGTGTATGTTTTTATACTTGACCACATGTACTGAAGTACATGGTACAGCACTGAAAGTGAAGCAGGCACTGATTTACTGACATCAAGTCACTAATGGTGGTTCTTCCTTTCCAGAGGTGGCATGAAGATTATAGTCTGTTCCGAAAGGTGTCTGTGTACCTTCTGACGGGCCTGGAACTCTTCCAAAAAGGAAAGTATGTTGGCTCTTTTTTTGCGTGTGTGTGTTTTCACTATCATTGATAGTTAGAATACTGTCACCTACCCAGGGATACTGCCATGAGTCCCCTTCTTTGTCACGTACATTGTGCCTACCCACCCTCATGCTTCATCTTGTTCTATACATTACACTTTTTTTTTCTGCCCTTCATGTAACAGTGGGTTTATCAGTGAGGAGATGTTATGCTGGGCTCCCTTAGTGATCAGAAAGTAGTTTTGATTATCACAGGCTCTAGTTGAATAGCCAGTCTCTTTCCTTTGTTTTAGAGATAGAGAAAACCTGAAGCCCAGAGATGTTTCCTGATTTGTCTTACCTTTCTTGCTCTGTGTGCAAAACAGCTGAGATTGCCTGTGGTTTTGGTTCCCATGTTTTCCCCAGTACATCATATTGTAGCTGATAAGCCCTAGGTTTGGCAAAGAGGATTCATCTATGGATTGTCTCCCACTTTCTAAGGTACCAGGAAGCATTGTCCTACCTGGTGTATGCATACCAGAGCAACGCCAGTCTGCTGGTGAAGGGGCCCCGCAGAGGTGTGAAGGAGTCTGTGATTGCTTTGTACCGCAGAAAATGCCTTCTGGTCTGTACCATTTACAAAACGTTAATCTCTCTTCCTTTCTCCCTACCTCTCTCTTTGCTCTATTGCTTTTCCTGAGTATTATTCTTCTCCAACCCCTGATAAGTTGAACCAGCCGTGCTCTTCTCGTATGCCTACATTAAAGCTTTAAGCATATTGCTCCCACAAAGCGTGAGTTTGTTGAGCACAGAGCCACCTTCTGGTCAGTTCTTTTCTTTGAGCCCACCACATACTGAGCCACATGAATATGTGGGAAGAATGGGGTGTTTCCCAGTATTGTCTAGCAAAGGGCAGTTTTCAGGACTAGAAGTATGTTAAAAATATATTCCAGCCTTATACTGGGTTGGAGAATGAAAGAATTATTCTTGCTAACCTTGTTACTTTACCTCTTTTGCATTGAACAGCCATAGAGAAAATCTAGTGTGATATTGTCAATCTGCCCAGGAGTGTATGTATAGCATGCCAGTTCTTCATGGAATTCTCAAGACATGGCTTGCTTGCAGGTTGTCCTTGTGGATTCATTACCCGAGACATCTGTGGGTTTATCCTTGCAATGTCCATATTTTCTGGAGATTCTTTGCTTGCTATGTCACTTATAGGTGTGATAAGGCTGTCCTATGCGGAGAAGCGGCCCCTAAAAGCTCTCCTTTTGGCTTTTAAGTCACCAGATACAGATCATCATCTTGAGTGTCCTCACATCCTTCCTGCTGCTGTACTAGTGATGGTTTAGGTTTCCCATCACTGCCTCTAGTGTGTTTCAGTTACATAGGGGGCACCTTTAACCATTAGTGACAACTGGCCAGTCTGGGAGTAACCTGGGTTTCAGTGTCTTTTGTGAGTGGTTCTAGTGAAGATTGAGAATCATTTGATAGGTGTTTGGGTAGAAACAGATGTCAAATATGACCTTGGCTGGTAATTAGGCCACCGAGTCACAAGTTTGAGTACATTAGAATCATGACAGGAGTTAGAAAATCCCAGGGCCCAGGTCACCTACATCCTAATTATGTCAGAGCATCTAGGGCAGGAACCAGGGCTTTTTTTCTTTCTTTCTTTTTTCCTAGTTAGGTAATTTTGGTGTGTGGACTTAGATTCCTGCTAAGGTGATATTTATTTTTTTCAGTCTCCCCTTGTCTGTCTTTTATCTGTAGGAGCTGAATGCCAAGGCTGCTTCTCTTTTTGAAACAAATGACGACCATTCTGTAACAGAGGGCATTAATGTAATGAATGAGTTGGTCATTCCCTGCATCCACCTGATCATTAATAATGACATCTCCAAGGATGACCTGGATGCCATAGAGGTCATGAGGAACCATTGGTGCTCTTACCTGGGGAAGGATATCGCAGGTGTGTTACTGGCACTGCTTACATATAGTTCTTGTGCTTTTGACTGTGTCACTAGTTGTTGAAACCCCTAACGTCTTCTGTGAGATACATGGGTCTGCTCCGTGGGAACGGCATGAGAATTCGGGCTCTGTTTCTCTCCTCTTGCTTCAGTCAGCAGCTGAAGCCCCTCCAGGGTCAGCCAGCTAGTCCTGGGAGCTACGACTGCTTGGAACTAAACCCAGGGTACCTACTTCCTAGCTAAGGTCGGTGCTCTGCAGAAGTGTTAGTTCTCCATTATATTTTCCCATCTATGAAATTATGGAGTTTTATATTTTATTTATGTAGAGTATGATTACCTGAGTGTGATTATTAACTAATTCTGTGAAATTAGTTGATAAATTCTCTTGAGAGATGTGGATTCTTGTAGGTGTATTCAGTTTGCTTAGAAGGTGTATATTCTGATTGAAATCCTTCTTATTTATTTCCCACTCTGTAAAGAGTCTAGTGACTTGTCTTAGTATCCAGAATTGATTGATAAATCTTAAAATAAGCAATTGCTATGTTTCCTTTCATTGTCTGTTTTTCTTTAGACCATGTGATGTATAGCTTTGCTTAATTCTCTTTGGACACATTAGTGTATTTAAGCATTTGAAAGACAGTAGCACCACCGTGGTTCGGAACATCACATCTAATTTCTAAAGATTTAAGAGGATAGTTGGTAAGAATAGCTATGATAACAAAACAGTTTTGCTACTTGGCAAGCAAGTCTTTGCTCCTGGCTGGCCCGGAGGTCACTATGTAGACCAGACTGGCCTAGAATTGAAGGGATCCTTTGTACCTCTGCCCCCTGAGTGCTAGGATTAAAGGCATGCTCTACCACTCCATGCTAGTTAAAAGAGTTGCTTGTATTACTAGTGTTGGGTGTATAGAGGGAGCATGTGTGTCACTCAGAGGACAGCTCTGTGCACTTTGGCCTGTCTTTCTATCTTTCCCTGGGCACTGATAAGTCTGGTCAGCTTGTGCAACAGACACCTTACTCTCTGAACCAGCCCCTTGTTTTCACCCTAAAAGCTTTTTACACCCCAGGTGTATGTACACATTAAAATAATAGATACACAAATTAAGCCTTTAAAGATTTAAAAAATCATAGAGAATTTTTCTGTTCATAAATGACAACAAATTTGCCTGTTCATGAGATGGGTTGCTATTTTTTATAAAAGATTAGATGAATTTTTGATACTTCAGAATTTAGAACATCTGAAAAACAGGGTTTTTCGGAGCTGGTTGATGTTTTACTCTGTGACTGCGAGCACGCCATACCACACAAATATCTGCTTCTAAGTGCTGGAGAGACATTGAAATGATTGAGATTCTGACCTAATCCCAATCCAAGGCTCACTTAATGTCTTTTTCTTTTTAAATAATGAAACACAAAAATTGGCAACCCAAGTAGCAGTTTTAAAAACCAAACACCTTATTACAATTCAATCCAAAGATACACTTTGATGTTTACATGCATCAGATAATAGTGGGAAAATGTTTGACAGTGACTTTTAAAAATATTTTTAAAATATAAATAATATTATTTATTAATTATATATAACCACACTGAAGCTATCTTCAGACACACCAGAAGAGGGCATCAGATGTCATTACAGATGGTTGTGAGCCACCATGTGGTTGCTGGGAATTGAACTCAGGACCTGGAAGAGTAGTCAGTGCTCTTAACCACTGAGCCATCTCTCCAGCCTTCTTGTATATTGTGTGTTTTGAACCAGGACTGCAATGGTATCATAGTTACATGTTGGCTTTTGAGCAGGTTCAGGTACCCTTTACTACTACCAGGACAACTCTTCCTCTAACATACACAGACATGGACATAGACTCAGTTATGCACCCTGTGTGGGCTTCTCACCCAGAGTGGGTGGGGTGAGGCCTGAGGCGCCTTCCTCTTGGCTGCTGCAGGATGCATGCCGTTGAGGTGGATGTTGGCTACTGAAGGCTATATAGCCTTCTTACTTTCTGCTAAGATCTGTTCGGCTGTGTGTATGACAATCCATTTTCCCTCTACAGAAAATCTGCAGCTGTGCTTAGGGGAGTTCCTACCCAGGCTTCTAGATCCTTCTGCAGAAATCATTGTCCTAAAGGAACCTCCAACTATTCGACCAAATTCTCCTTATGACCTTTGCAGCCGGTTTGCAGCTGTCATGGAGTCCATTCAAGGAGTTTCAACAGTAACAGTGAAATAACCACCCACGGAGGGTCAGGACTCATCTTGGTCTCCAGTCACCTGCCGGTTACACATCAGTCTGTTGTTGCAGGTTCCCCTGGAGGAGAGGGATTGGGTGTCTGAGCAAGTTTCAGATCCTCACCCCTCTTGTGATGTGTGTTTAAGGGATTAAGGATAAAGTTGCACATTTTAGGTACAGAATCATGAGAGCTATTTCACTGAAGAAGGCAGGAGCCAGTGCATTACAGTTTTGAATTATCCCAGAAGACCTGAATTGCCTTTTTAAATCTCCCACAGTACTTGGGTTTGTCTAAGCCTCGTGCCACTTTTTAATTACCCTTCAGGCACTTGTCTTTTTGACAGCAGAAGGGTGACTCATCAGAACTTAGCTGGAGGAGCAGTTTCTAGTTATTTTGTCAAGTTCAGGTGACATTTAAAAGTCGTTAGCTCCCAGGGATTGGTAATAGGGGACTTGACTGGCTCTTGACAGTGACAGAAAGGGGTGCCGATGAGCCTTTCCACAAGGGTGGACTGTGAGGCCACACCATGAAGCCATGGGAAAGCTGCCTCCGCTTTTGGTCTGTTTCTATTTTAGATAAACCAGAAAAACCTCACATTGAGTCTTGAGGAAAAGAAAAAAAAGAAAGCATCCTGGGCTTTCATCCCAGTGCTGGTGTGAAGCCACACAAAGAGAATTTTAGTAGTTAATAATCGTTTAAGCAAAATTGTGAACATTTTCAGAAGCAGGTGTCTAAGACTTTTACCTGGCCTAATAGAATTTTGATCCCCTACCCCCCCCTTTTTTTTTTTTAGAAAATAAGGGATGTGATTTTATATAAAGAAAGAACGTCTATCTGTGTATATGTAGAGAGAAGCTGCTTTTTAAAGAACTTCTAATTGGGAACTCAAGTTTTAACCAAAATTTAAGGATTAACAAGGAATCATGGGAGGGAAGAACACAATACAACTATGCAGATTTTATAAATGTGCAATAAAAGTATTTGTTTTACCTTTGGTGTGTGGCATGGCCCTTTTTGAAATACATGTTTTCCATTTTGTGAATGAATGAACTTCACAGCATTATATGATTTCAGTCTTTTAAAAGCGGCAGGGGAGAGAAGAGAGCAGTTCCTTCTGTCCCCTGACTCTTTTTTCAAAAGTTTGTATGTGTATGGCTTGTATGCAAGTGCCCACAGAGGACAGAAGATGGCATCGGAGTCCCCAGAGCTGCTGGAGTGGTGGGCCACCTATTGTGTACTGGGAACCAAACACCAGTTAGCACAGAGGATCTCAGCCTGTGAGTTAACTCCTTTGGGTGGTCATTTACAACAGTTGCAGAATTACAGTTATAAGGTAGCACTTTTGTGGTTGGGGGTCACCACAACAGGAGGAACTGTATTAAAGGCTCACAGCTTTAGGAAGGTTGAGAACCACTGGGATGGTGGCAAGTGTTCCTAACCATTCAGCCCTGTCTTACTCTGTCCATCCATCCCCTGCACGACCCCCCACACACTGTAGCTATATCAGTTAGACCCAGTCTGATGACTAGGAGTGTTGGAGGGTAATCTCTCATTCTTGTATAGCTGGCTACCTTTTGTTCAACCTTGTTTCTTTGGGACTTCACAAACTAAGGTTCCGTGCTGATATTTTGTTGTTTGTTTTTGAGAGATTCACACAGCCTCAGACTCACTGTGGCAGAGGCTGGTCCCTAGCTACTGATCCTACTGTGCCTTTCTCCCAAGGACTGAGGGGATAGGTAGGTAGCGCTGCTTACCATGTACCGCTTTTTAACAGTTCTCAGGTTATGTCTTAGAATGTTTCTGTGCTTTGTTGATCTCTTTTATTGACTTTTAACTTTATTTTATTGACCCTGGGTCTTATTTTGTAGCCCAGGCTTGCCCTCAATTTATAGCAGTCCCCCCTCACCTCTCAAATCTGGAATTAGAATATAAGCTACTGTTCTAGTCTAACATGCTTTTAACGTGAATTAAAGTATTTTCCATGCATTTCTTTGGCTGATGTATCCATGCCACAGCATCCTGTGGAGATCAGGGGTCAGCTTGTTGGGAGTTGTCATCTTTTCTCTCATTATGCAGGATTTGGGGACTGATCTCAGGTTGTGTTGTGTATCTACCCGCCAAACCATCTCTCAGACTCTTGACTCTCTGAGATAGAATGTGTTGTCTTTCTATGGTCTTCTAGCTTCAGCTTTCTGAGTAGCCAAGATTCCAGGCATGGGCTCAGCTAGTCACTATGGTATTTTTAAAGATTTGGGAACAAGAACACTGAGGTTGAAGGAGTGAGAAGAGGAGGAAGCCAGTATAAAAGATGGAAGTGTTTGAGCAGGGCATTTTACCTCAGTATGTGTCACGGGGGACATAGTGGACTGGAAATATGAAAGCTCCTTTTAGAACTGTTAGTCTTTAGGTGGTGGTGCACACCTTTAATCCTAGCACTTGGGAGGCAGAGGCAGGCGGATCCCTTGAGTTCCATGGCAGCCAGGGCTACACAGAGAAACTCTGTCTCAAAATAAAAACAACCAACCAAACACCTCTTAGCTAAAAATAAAAGCCTTACTTGGTTATTTGGCTTAGTGTTGGCACACTTGCCTGGCATGCTCAGGGTCTGGCCCCCATGGAACTACGGTGGCAGAAAGTCACTGCTACCCCTGCCACCATTACCTGGACCTCTGGCAGCTCGCCCCAGGACTTCAAATAATTAGTAGGGGTGGGGGGTGAGGATTTAAGTTTATTTTTACCCTACACATCTCTAGAAAAGTAGATTCATTAAAGAGATGAAACAACGAGAAAGGGCTACACTTTTTAGACCTTCAGCTTTTACCGTCTTCTTGGCCCAAAGAAGCTGAGCCTCCTGGGTCCTGAGGTCACCGTGGCTCTGAAGTTAATAAAGTGCTTGCTTCATATGCATGGGGTAAATCGTGAGTTCCACCCCCAGCAGCATAAATCTGGTATGTCTTGATCTCAACTCTGGAGGCGGAACCAGGGAGCTCAGAAGTTCAGTGTCATGCTCAGCTATGTAAAGTTCCAAAGCAGTGCTCTAGATGTGAAACATGGATTTTCATCTTTTTCCAGTGAAATTACAAGGTGGTTTTTTTTTTTTTTTTTTTTTTTTTTTTAATTTGGGGGGAGTGTCCTACTGGGTATTGAATGGGACTCAGCAATGTCAGGCAAACTGTCAGAGAGATACATCCCTAGCCCCCAAAACGTTTTCAGTTAGATCAACTTAGAGGCTTGTGAGAAAAGTGCTTGTTATATATTGAAGTAGTTCTGTTTTCAGTTCTCACTTGGCCTTCTGGACAGGTGGATAAAATCTGTGGTGGCTGAGGGGAACAGTGTCTCCAAGGATGACAGCCTTTCAGGAGTAGCTGTCCTCCTGAGGGGCTGCTGTTTATGTTACCAGCTGTGCTGTTGTGCCCTTCACAAGGAGAGATGGGAAGACAGGATATTCTACAGTGCTCTAGTTTGTGTCCATTTTGCTGCAGAGAAAGCAATAGAAGTCACCGTCATCGACACCTGTGAACGTGGGATTAAGTTGAGGGACTAGAGAGCTCCCAGGAGGCACAGGTGAGCCAGGTGTCTGCCAAAACCCTGATTAGGCCAAACAGTGCAAAGGAGGGCTTTCTGAGCCTTCGGGTTCGGCCCATCTGAGGCAGCAGGATGAGCTTCAGAAGGGCATCCTTAATGTCAAATCTTGGCTACACGTGTGCTACTTCAGTTCCCCTTTGTTATCACAGTGAGCAGTTAGAAGTGCTCTTCTGCTCTGAAAAACCTTTCAAGATCTTACATAACCTTCTCAATCCCCACAACTCTTAAGCCCCAGCTGCTTGTGTGACAGGGACAAGCCCTCATGAAAGAGGCAGTCAGAGGGGCTGAGTTCTCTGCCAGGCCTGATGCTTGGTGGATGGGATTCCTAGGATGCTGAGAAAGGCAACAGCTTTATGATGGCCCTGAAGATGCTGTGAGGCCTAATTCCATCTTTCATCATCAGCCTTGTCTTTGTCTTCCTCTGGATCTGCCAGTTCTTTGAGGTGCCCAGCCGTGACTCTGAGGACTTCACTTCCTCTGTATGATCTTGAATTGTGTGGTTGGTGCATTGATTTGAGTGGTTTTACTTGACTGTGTTCTCTGTCTGAATGAGGACCCTGGATACAATGTGCCTGGCTTTTCAGTTGTTTCCCAGCACAGCATGGTAAGTGCTTATATGTACTTGTTAAATGAGAGATAAACAACTGGATATATGGGTGGTGGTCCCAGGAAACAGGCACTCTGCGGACCAGGGATCCTTGGATATTTGAGCCTCACTTTTTACTGACACTTGGCCCACCAAACATGTAACCTATTGAGGGGTGGGGGTGGGGAGGTATCTGGGGGAAAAAAGAACAGTCATCAGTAATATTCTTCTGATTGGCTAGAGAACAAAATGAGCTTTGGTGCACACAAAAATAATCAGGATTATTTTCATCCTGATGTTTGGCTCGGTGTGTGTTTGTTCACAGATGAGCGAGCGCACATTAAAGGAAAGAGGCCTTTCCAGAGAAACCCGACTCCCAGGGCCCCAGGTCTCAATAGGAAGGGAAAAGTTGAGAAGTTGTGCAGTCTCCATTTTCTTGGCCAGGAGTGTTCTTTTCATTCTAAGACACGGTCTCTGTTGCATCGACTAGTCTTGAATTGACTTACACTCACCTGCCTCTCCTGGAGTGTTGGGGTGCAAGGTATGCACCAGTGCAGCCAATTCCCTTTTAAACATTTTTTCTTAATTTTATTATTGTACATTATGGCATTGGAGGAGTGGTGTGTGCATATTGCCACTGTATAGTGTTGGAGGTCAAATCCAAGGTCTTACATACCAGGTAGATGCTCCAACCACTGGACCTCCCCAGCCCCAAATAGTACAATAACAATGAAATTCCTCTACCCCACCCTCTCTGTGTCTGTGTGTCTGTCTCTCTCTGTTCCCCTTGCTCCCCTCCTTTCTCTTTGACAAGGTTTTATGTGACCTGAACTGACCTTTAACTTCTGACCCACTTGCCTCTACCTCCCAAGTACTAGGATCACAAGTCTGCATCGCCACACCTGCTCTTCTGTAGTGCTGGGGATGGAACCTAGAGCACTCTAGACTGAAATCCTCCATCCTCTGCAGTAAAATTATAGTGTGCTTCTGTTATTTTATTGCATGTGGTAACAAACATTTTTTGTGGAGCTGAGAATTTTTTGCACAGAGGAGCCCACCTTGGAAGGTAATAGGCACAACTGTCCTTGAGTAACCAGCTTGTCCCAGTGTAGTTGAGTTTGCTAGTTTTAGTAGTGAAAGTACAGAATCCTGGATGAATCAAAAAGGTTAAGGACCTTACTATTCACAGGAACCCTTACCTCCAGTAAGAAACATGGGAACATTCACAGCCTCTGATGCTGCAGAAAGCAAGCAGTGTCCTAGAACACTGGGAATCTAAAAGCAGCCAGAGACTTGTGATTCAAATCTCACACCTAGAGGCTATTGTGGGCCAATAACTAATTTTCCTTTGCCAACACATGGACATTTCTAGGTGAGCATACAATGCTTCTTCACACTAGATTGTTTTTGGTGGCTCCAACTTCTTCAAAACCTAATAAAGTAAGTAAATAATACTATGAGGGTTTTGTTATTTTATGATTTCAACACAGTAACCTAGGCTGGCTTTGAATTTAGAACAGGTTCTCTTGGCTCAGCTTCCTGAGTGTTGGCATTACAAGTGAGAAACACCATGATCTCCCATCCCCAAAGCTTGAGACAGGATCTCACCAGGTAAGGTTGGCCTTAAATTCCCAGTTCTTTCAGCTCCCATGTGCTGAAATTAAAAGCATGAAGCATTACCTTCAAATGAAGGCATTTCTACATAAATAAAATTTCAAATGAGATAAACATGTTTGTAAGAAACTCCTGATTTTTAATTTTCAACTGAAGTTCTCAGATCACCAAGATAATCAAATGTTTGACAAAGCTGATAGTGACAACTCCTTCCCAACAGAACCATAAAGGATAAGGAAGAGAAAGGGGCCTACTGACATTCCTTTATTGTAGAGATCTCTAGGCAGACTAGCTCTAGATGACCTGGTTCACTGGTCTTGGTGTGAGGTGGAAGGAACCATCAATTCCCTCTACTGGAGTACAGGCTGGTGGGGCTTCAGCCATCCAGGGAGAAGATCCATCTTCATTTTCCAGACAAGCAGAAAAGATGAGGAGAAGTCCACCCAGAGCTAGGAAAAGCCCAGCAGCCCAGCCCAGAAACAAGGCATCTCCAAACTCCCATCGGGGCACAATCTCAGGGATGCTGTCATCCCAGAAGTCTTGGAATGTGGCATAGGCCACCCAGGAGACTGGGAAGAGGGTGGTGGCTGAAGCTGATGTTTCCAAAGTCCCTCCCAGGAGGCACAGCCGAGTCTTGAAAACTCCTCCAGGCCTGTGAAACCGGAAGCATTCCAACCCACAGCCGGACAGCAGAAGTCCCAACAGTCCCAGCCCATGGGAAGCCACCATGAGAATCCGGGCTACCTGTAGCTCTTGGGGCAGAGACAAAAAGGACTCGAAGGCTTTACATACAGTGCCAGCTTCCTCCTGATTCACACATGCCTCCCAGAGTCCCGAAATCCAGGTTTCCATTTCATTCAGATCCAGATTGAGAGTCTTCCACTGGGGAAGAACCGTGGTGACACAGGAGCATACCCAGCCAAGGACAGAGAGCAGCAGACCTCCGAGCTGGACTCTCTCACGGAAGCTACAGGCCATGGCTGTGCCTTCTGCAGTAGAGGATACTGAACTCGGACTGGTCAGCAGGGGTGACTTTTGGGAAGTTAGAGTAGATGGAAGTTGCAGAGAACCCTGGTTCTAATATTCAATGCAACAGCTGAGACAGGTGTTAGGAATTTAGCAGTGTTTGGCCTAGGGGTGTGGCCGAGATCTGATGTGGAGATGGATTCTGAAGGAGGGTCCTATAAAAGAGTCTAGTAGCCAGAGATTAAGCTATCTTTGCTTAATAAATGCATTCATAAAGTCAAAAATCACTTCTCGATTCTGAGGTTACAGGATTGGTGTTCTGGAAATACACCTTGACATGATCTTCCCCAAGGACATTTTCATACTTTTAAATATCTGGGGCAAGTGAAAGGGCCCAGTGGGTAAAGCTTGCAGCCAAGTGAGACAACCTGAGTTCAATCCCAACGCCTCACATTGGAGAAGGAGAGAGCTGACTTGTATACACGTGCACACACATCTGAATAAATGTGACTAAAAATTTAAAATATGTATAGATTTGGATGCAGAATTTATCTGTTTTCTAGGTAACTGTATAGAAAGATTTATTTTAAGCATCGTTGAAGCTTGTTACTGGATATTTGGTTAGTATAAGACAGTCATTTAAAGTGATGTTGAGGCTAGGGAGATCACTAGGCAATTGAGAGCACCGGCTCCTCTTCCACAGGGCCTGGATTCAATGAAAGCACCTTCACAGTAGCTCCCAAACACCTCTAACTCGTTCTAGGGAATCCCTATGTCCGTCTGGCCTCCATAGGTGCCAGGCATACGCATGGTGCTCAGACACACATACAGGCAAAACACCCAATCACAGGACAACGTTAGGGGATGTTCTAGGGGCTTGGGGACTCAGCTAGGTGGAGTGCTTTGGAGTACAGGCCTTTGGCTGCATACCTAGAACCACATAAAAGGGTGTGGTGGCATGTATCTATAATCGTAGCACCCAGGAGGCGGAGACCAGAGGTTTAGAAGCTCAAGGTCATTCTCAGCTACATAGTACAAGTTCACTACATTAAACCCTAATTTTAAAAAAAAGTGATTTTTGTAGAAGAAAAAACTTCTGGCTTACTTTGTGTGCGTTTTGCATGCATGGATGTAGGTGCACTCAAGTAGGCAATAAGAGGTCATTGAGTCCCCTAGAACTTAATTTATGGGTGGTTGGAGCTGCCAGGTGGGTGCTGTAAATCAAACCTGGGTCCTGTGCAAGAACGTGTGTTCTTAACTGCTGAGCCATCTTTTTAGCCTGCAGAAGATATTTTCATGGCCAAAAGTGGAGGTGGGGAAGGAACTGCTCTATCTCATAGCAGACAGGAAGTAGAGTGGAGCATAGACTACAATCTAATCCTTTTTAAAAGCTCTCTCTCGAGATGGATCAATGGTTAAGAGCACTAACTGCTCTTCCAGATGGGTCCTGAGTTCAAATCCCAGCAACCACATAGTGGCTCACAACTATCTGTAATGAGATCTGATGCCCTCTTCTGGTGTATCTGAAGACAGCTACAGTGTACTTACATATAATAAATCTTTAAAAAACAAAACAAAACAAAACAAAACAAAACAAAAAACTAGAGCCTCACATGCTGGAGCAAGACAAATGGTGAAGCAATGTTGTAAGACCCCGAGGAGTCTTAGCTCAGGAGCACAGAACACAATTAGACGATAGACCACTGTAATAACAAGACATTATAATTCCATGTATGTGGGGTTGCTCATCCTCACAGGGAGAGTCAACCATGAACGCAAAAAGCACACATATTTTATACCTTTTTATGAGAGGAGTGAACTACTATTTTACCACTAGTCAGCACTACTTTTTAGAGAGAGGAGAGGAAGAGGGGTGAAACTTTGGCAGTAAGGTTGTTGACAATTTGCATTCTCCTTGGAATTTAGTACAGGGAGGGGTTAGGGGAGCTGTTCCTAAAGCAGTCAGTTTTGTTTTGTCTTAACTCAGCTTGGTCAGTATAGCTTGACCTGTCCACTAAAGCTTTGTTTTTACATTTTTCAGAACCTTGTTTATATATTTTAAAACTTTGAGGGGGTTTGTCCTTGTTTTGTTTCTCAGAATTGGGTGATTAGAGCATGAGTTAATTATGACATGCATCACGACCCTATCTAGGGCTTTCTAGAGGTCCGGTGGCTATCAGTCAGTATATTCTGTGGGTTTTCTGAGAATTACTCTGGGCCATTGTTTTTATTTGTCAGGCACAGGCGGGATATCACAGCCTTGGGATGACTGGAAAGTCTCTGAGTCTGACTTCAGCCATTTCTGTGTCTTTAGGGTCTCACATTCTTAGTAAATCCTGTCTTTGTCTACTTTTTCAAAAATGAGTGTTTTGGAAAAGTCTCAGAGCCTCTAAAAACTTTGTTTTTTACATCAGCAAGACCCATGTAGGACATACAATGTTTGGAGACCACATAAGTAGGACTCAACGGACAGTGACAGAGGCTTGAGGCTTGTTTATAGAGCTCATTGTGCAAAGCTTCTTGGTCTTGCATCTTTGCTGATTTTTGCTTCATTGAGAGAGGCAGTGGAGAACTTTCCCTGGTTGGCCCTAGTCTCCCCTGCTGATGACTCATGCCGATTCAACTCAGCTGAGCCCTGGCTGTCTCTGCTG
Organism: Micromys minutus; assembly: GCF_963924665.1. NCBI lineage: Eukaryota > Metazoa > Chordata > Mammalia > Rodentia > Muridae > Micromys > Micromys minutus. The sequence goes on from NC_137985.1 coordinate 40,514,172, forward strand.
GGTCATGCCACCACTGCTGTTATCCCTACACTCCTGAGCTGGACGACTGGTGTGTCTGTGAAGTGTTTGTGAGTGGATTGAGATGCCGGTGCTGACCTATGGACTGCACTGCTGATGTCTTGACAATACAGATGGGATTCGCTCCAAAGAACCATCTCTAAACAGGTCCATCTCCCTGTATCCTTTGTTTTCCCGCTACATCTGGTGGGTGGTGGGCTAGAAGGGAGGTGAAAGTATTTAAGAACCATCATTAAAAGCAGGCTTTGAAAAAAAAAATTAAAGTTACAATACCTGTCTTCAAGGTCTCTAACTCATTCTCTTAGACTTTAGGTCCAGAGCTCAGAGTGATAAGGGGACAAAGGAGTGGATCAGCTGCATGTAGTTAATTAGGGCATAGCAGGCTATTGGTTATATATTTTTACAGCATGTGCACCTTGGTTTAGATAACAGCAATCTCTATGTTCTTTACCAGTAACAACCAAGAAAACACTTGGAGCCCCGGAACTTGAACTTGTTTGACCCTGCCAGCAAGAAGGAGAAGTTGTCCTTGAGAAGGCTGGACTCAGAGAACTATCTCCCCACAAGTTGTCCCTGAGATGTCTGAACTCAGACAACTGTTTACAACAGAAGCTGTTCAGCTATAGGGAAGTCCTCACCTCCCCTAGGGCCTGGGACCTTGAATTTAGTTTCTGAAAACAAAATGGTAGTTCTAAGAATAAATTTCTTTTGCTCCTTCCCAACAGTACAAGTAAAATAACTTTTTAAAACCCCTTCCATGTCTGAATTTTAAACAAAAATGTTAACTGTTGTTATATTAGTGTTAGGTTTGTGTTGGTTTTTAATTTCCTTACTTATTTGTGTTGCAGTAATATTAAAAAAAATACGAATGTTTAATGTTTATCTCTTTATCGGCCCTGAGGTCTCACTCCTCAGGCCCAACCGTGATACGGCTTATACCAAGTTTGAGCCACCCTCACGGCCCAATCCTGTCTGTGCAACTCCCTTCCCTGGCAGTTTTCTACCACCTGTTCTCTGCCTCTGTCCTGGGGTGTTTCAATACCCCAATATTCCCACAAACACAACTCTACAGCCCAATGGCTTTATTAGACCTATAAAATCCTTAATGTTCACAGCTTTTTAACGCCAATCAACATCAACAAGGTCCTTGGGAAACTCTATCTTGCCACCACCTCCACCACCAAATCCTCTGACCTCTGAGACCTCTCCTCTCTCCACCTCCCTTACCCCGCCTGCCTAGTCATTGGCTTTCCTTTATTTTACTAACTAAAATGGGAAGGTTCAGCTGCCCTTCTTTGGGGAGGTGGAATTAACATTAAAATACAAACAGCTTCAGGACAATCTAATCTTTTCACATTTAATAAGTTTGTCATTTGATACTCTGTGATCAGAAAGCCCATACATTTTAAGATTGATATTCCTCAATCCAGGTGAATCTCCCTACTGCCTTGCCTAAACCCAGAACATCCCTGGAGAGAAGTGCCCCCTCTGCTGTTTCTCTGCTGAATCAAAGGCAGCTGCAGGTAGCTGTCAATCACTCCAGCCTGCCTCCCTTCTGCCTGTTGCTGCTTCTAAGCCACAGGATCTAATGGGAAAAGAAGTGATTTGTACTTTCGGATCCAATCATGGCTAAATTCCAGGCTTGGGGTTGGGTGCTTGAATTTTCATGCTGACACTGTGTGGAGCATTTTAGGGAAATTACCAAAGTCTCCTGGCTGATAGGGGGCAGGAGTAACCCCGAGTTAAGTGACTGGGACTTGAACACTCCAGGTTCATGTCCCCAGCATCGAAAAAGCATGTGGCCAAGACCTTGTCTTTATGGCAGAACACAAGAAACCTGGGATTTATTGCACTGAAGTCTTAAAGGTCTGGCCAGTGTGTTCTCTTTTTGTGCTTTTGTGTGTATAGCATGTGCATACATGTTCATGTGTATGTGTGGAGACCAGAAGTCGATGTCCAATGTTGTCTTCTATTCACCATCTTACTTATTTAATTAATTAAAAGTTTACTTATTTATAAAGGATGTCATTATATCAGGTACATCTGGTAGAAGTTTAGGTATGCAAAATATATAAAGAATTAGAAAAAATTGGCATCAAGAAAGCAAAGTTGAAAATGGGAACCAGAACTAAGCAGAGAGTTCTCAAAAGGTGAAACAGAAATAGCTGAGAAACAATGCGGAAAGAAATGTTTAGCTGTGTGGTGGTAGCTCACCCCTTTAATCCCAGTAGTAGGGCGGCAAAGCCAGGTGGACCTCTGAGTTCAGGGCCAGCCTGGTCTACAGAGTGAGTTCCTGGACAGCCAGAGTTACACAGAGAAACTGTCTTGAAAAACAAAACAAACAAATAAACAAAAAGATAAAATAAATAAATGTTTAATATTCTTAGACTTTTTTTTCTTTTGGTTGGGGGAGCCTAATCTCATTATGTAGTCCTTGGCAGGCCTGGATCTTATATAAATCCAGGCCGGCCACAAACTATAGAGATCAGACCTCAGCCTGCCACCAAGCCTGTCTATTCATTTTAAATTTTTATGTGCATGAGTATAGTGTCCACAGAACAAGAAGGGAGCAACAGCTCCCCTGGGACTGGAGTTGCAGACAGTTGTAAGCTGCCATATGAACGCTGGGAACTGAATGTAGGTTCTCTGGAAGAGCAGCCAGTGCTCTTAACTGCTGAGTCATCTCTCCAGCCCCAGATTTCCTGGCTCTTCACATTTTTCTCAAGAATTAAGTGCAGAGCTTGTTATTTGTATGGGCTCTCCCCAAAATCGAAGTCACAACATTATTTTGTGATTTTGCAATTTCGCCTAAAGAATCTCCCCTATTCTGTCTTTTCCACCTGTCATTTATTTTGAGAACAATTACTATGTTGTTTTGTGGTCATTCGTTCACATGTTAGGGTCTCCAAACCTAACCCAGAGCTTGCCACATAGAATTCTTCAATGAAAACACAATGCAGGTTTTCAGAAATGTCATGTGTGGGGTATTTTTTGTTTCTGGGCATTTATTGTTAGTAATGTTTAGTATTCAAAGTAAGGCTGAGAGGGGTCTAGTCAGAGCTGCATTCTAAGGACAGTCTTCCACCTGAGAGTACTTGCTTTCTCAACCCAAGGTTCACTCTCTTTCCCCACAGAACAGGAACTATCAGCCCTTTCTTCTAATAGGATAAGCTTGATTGGGCTGGAGAGATGGCTCACAACCATCTGTAATAGGATCTGATGCCCTCTTCTGCTGTGTCTGAAGACAGTGTGCTCATATACATGAAATAAATAAAATAAATCTTAAAAAAAAAACCTGATAAGCTTGATTGTTTTACAGATACAATGTTGCAACGGACCTTGGGATCAGGATCTAATTAAGGTCTGGTTTCAGGAGACACTTTTTAAAGAATGAAAGATGCTTTAATCAAAGCAGTACATGTTTATTGCAGAACAACAGAAAGCAGAGGAAAGGACATGAAGAAACAGCCTAAGCCATTAAAGTCCACCCAGAGACAAGGTCTTTGTAGGCCTTCATACTTGGAACTCACTAGTAGACCAGGCTCAACTCAAACTCACCTGCCTTTGCCTCCTCAGTGCTGAATACTTGGATTAAAGGTGTGTATGGCCACGTATGGCCTGTACCTCTATTTAATTTTTTTAGAAAAAAAATCATACTACTATACAGTGTGAATATCTCCTAGTATGCAACATATATCAATTATGAAACAATTTAATTATTTTTAGTATTTATGTGTATGTGTCTTAGTGTATATATGTGTACCATATATGTACAAAACCTCTCAGAGGTCAAAAGAAGGCATTGGATTCTCTAGAATTGAAATTACAGGTGCCTGTGAGCTGTCTGGTGTAGGACCAGAACCTGGGTCCTCCACAACTTCTCTTAACTACTAAGCCATCTCTCCATTAAAGAAGGTTAAAGGTCACAAAAGGTCAAGCTTTCAGCTCAAGAATTTTCCTTGCCAACATCAGTAAACTAGGAAAAATGGGTAAAATAGCAAGAGAAAAGATTCCATTTGCATATACTTCATCTTGTTTGTTGGTTTTATTGCCTGCTCCAGGAAGGTAACTGAAGACAGGTAATACCTGTTCCAAATCCCTATAGATTTAATCACCAGTATCTGCATCCTTGTCTGTTAATTTTAAACTTTATGATATTGCTATGCTAACAGCATTCCATTCGACTTTTGTAAACCGCTTGCTTGCTCTGCCAGCTAAGTAAGAAAAAGTGTCCAAAGAGGACAAGATGCTCTTATATTGCCCACTTTCTCCCACAAGGAGTGTTGCCTTGGTAATGACCCTTTCTGGAATCAGCGGCTGTGTTAGGGTCAGCCTGTTTTGCAAAGTGAATTACAAATGATGTCATCTGCATGTTAACATCTCCTGACCTTCAATAAAGAAATGGTTTAAAAAAGCTATGGATAGCTGGACATAGGGGAACAAGTGTATAATCCCTGTGTGCAGGAAGCTGAGGCAGGAGGACAGCTATGAATTTGATGCCTTCCTGGGCTAGAGAGACCATGTCTCAGAACAAAGCAAAAAGAAACCGCTGTAAGCTTTAAAACTAAACAACAATAAAAAGCTTTTGGTGAAACTTACTTGTAATCTCTGATAGAAAGTGCTAAGAATCTTGTTTTAGGGGCTCTCTAAATAGATGCCTCCGTGGCTAGAAGAATTGGTTGTCCTTACTCAGGACCTGGATTCAATTCCCAGCATCCACATGGTGGCCCATGCCATCTTTTTTACATGTTTTAGGGAATCCGTTGCCTTCTTCTGACTTTCATGGACACAGCCAAAACATTCCTACATATCTTAGAAAGAAGACTTTACCAAAGAATGTCTTTAGCACACACAGGACCGTTACACCAAGTATGAATTTGTACCATATCCATGAATCACTATACTTAACATGAGGCATTATTAACAAACAATATAAAAAAGGTGCAATTGTGGGGATCTGTTCGCTTATGAGATGACGTCACTCTCGCACAATTCCAGAGGGCAAAATTCGCGTAGACTCAGTCAGCTGCTTCGCCCAATGAATGCGTATCTAACAGAAAAAGATAAAGATCCTACCGAGCTAGATAGTCTCACAGGAAAACTTTACTCAGTGTAGGGAGGGCCATAAAGGATTACTACCTGAAACATTCCGCAGCTTCTAGCGAGAGAGGGAGGGAGGGAGAGAGAGAGTGAGAGAAAACAACTGGCGGGAACAGACTGGTATTTGAAAACTGGTAGAGAGCGGATCACGCCTGCGCACTTTGGTGTCTCCCAGACGCGGCAGAATCAGGGGACGCCTGACGCGCGGGGCCTGCTGGGAACTGTAGTGTGACTCACGCCTGTGCGCGAGCGCTGGGCCCCGTAGAACTCAGTTTCCCAGCAGGCCGTGCGGGGAGGCCGCTGGCGGGACCGGAGCTTTGGCGCTGGCCGCAGGAGTGACCTATCCTGTTGGTGTGGGTACGCTTCGTGGCGATGGCTTCTTTCGTGACGGAAGTCTTGACCCACTCGGGGAGCCTGGAGAAGGAGGATCTGGGCACCAGGATCAGCCGCCTGACTCGGCGGGTGGAGGAGATCAAGGTGAGGGCGGGCCGCGGGCAGCTGCCGCTGGGGAGATCCGAGTGCTACTGAGTCGATGGGGTGAAACCTGAGTTGGAGACTCAGAAGTGTTGGGGGCTTCTTGGAGCGCGGCCGCAGAGCGGTTGGGGACCAAGGCTTGGGACTGTCATGAGGATGGGCTGCGGCTGTTTAGTGGTGGGAGTGGGGCTAAGTTGGGCAAGAGTGAGCCGGTGATGAAGAGTGAAGAAACCTGCGGGGCCGGAGGTGGAACTGGAAGCCCGGATGTCCACACAGGACAGCACAGCCAGCCTGTCATCTCTACCCACTCCTCCATCTATGGATGACTGTAATAATTCTAGGAAAGTCACGCCATTCTCGGATTTTCTTTTAACTGGTTGAATGTGTTTATAAAAGTATTACTTCACGCACGGAACTTTAGGCATGCTGAGTGAGGGCTGGTGAGCTGGTACCTGCAAACTTCAGTGTCTTTCTTTGAAAATGACGTGTACCTCACTAAGTCTGAACTAAAGGGAGCAAGCTGGGAAGGCGCTACCTAACAACTCCTTTATTTATTTATTTTTCTTTTTTGGTTTTTCTGGACAGGGCTTCTCTGTGTGATAGCCCTGGTTGTATAGATTCGCCTGCCTTTGCCTCCCTAGTGCTGAGATTAAAGGCCTGCACCACCACACCACACAAAAACTCCTAACAGTTTATGACATTAGCTTGCTTTCTTTCTTTCTTTCTTCTTCTTTTTAGCTTTTTCTTTCTTTTGATTTATTTTATGTATATGCATACACTGCAGCTGTCTTTAGACACGCCAGAAGAGAGCATGGATCCCATTACAGATGGTTGTGAGCCACCATGTGGTTGCTGGGAATTGAACTCAGGGCCTCTGGAAGAGCAGTCAGTGCTCTTAACCACTGAGCCATCTCTCCAGCTCCTGACGTTAGCTTTTTAAATGTTATGTACGGATGTCACTGGCATTTCTACAGTCTGGGTTACGTTTCATTAAATGACTTTCTAATGATCTAGGATGAGAACATGGCGCTTGTATTTTGTACATAAACTTGAATCTTCACTCAACTGAGAACTACTTTCTATGTTTCAAGCAGACATATCCCTTGCACTTCCAGCTCTTATATTTTGCCATTTAAAATTTTTTTTTACTGTTTTAAGTATATTTCTAAACACACAAACACACACACACACACACACACACACTCCTAATCCATCTCAATTGTAGCCTCATGCATCAAACAAATGCCTGACTTTTTCCCTGAGAGAGTCTTTCTCTTTTGTACTGGGATGCTGTGCCATGCTCCCAGGGTATGACACTTCAGCCCTGTATTTTGGTCAGTTTGGAGAATATTATCTTTCTTACATAAATGGGATTAGTGGGCCAGCATAATCTACACCGTGCAGAGTGTTCAAGAAGGTAGTAAGTTGCTTTGAATTAAGGAAGATAACAATTCTTAATCCTTTATAAACATTTTATTTATTCATGTGTGTATGTCTGGGTGCATATGTGCTATGGTACAAATGTGGAGGTCAGAGGACAACTTGTGGGAGTCCTTTCTTACAGTGTGGGTGCCAGGATTTGAATTGAGGTCATCAGGCTTCGGGGCAAGCACCATTACCATTGGAGACATCTCCCTAGCCCTTCTTAGCATCTGAGGAGTTTTAAGACGAACATTTTGTAACCCAGAAGATAGAAGTTAGTAAACTATAGATTTCTATGTTTAATTAGGTAGATGACTAAAATTTGTGGACAAAGTACGGTACAGTTTATTGTGATACATTTGACTCCATCTTTTCTCATTTCTGGAGTCTGTAATGTACAAATCGTGAGCATTGTTGGGGTTTGGGAATGGTTGGCTTCCTACATTTTACAGATGAATGAAATGTTTTTAAAGGAAACCTATGGCTGTGGGTAACTCAATAAAGTTCTAACATTGGAAGATGCTGTGTATTTTTAGTGAAGCTACTGATTCATTTCATTTGTCCTGTACTTCCTCCATCCTGTATTATAGGGTGAAGTATGCAATATGATCAGCAAGAAGTACAGTGAATTCCTGCCTACCATGCAGAGTGCGCAGGCCCTAGTTACCCAGGTGGACACTCTGTCTAATGACATCGACCAGCTGAAATCCAGGATAGAGACCGAGGTAAGCGCAGAATGTTGTATTGGGCAAGTTTAGGTTTCTTAGGGAGGCATCATTTAACCTCTTGATTTCCAAGACTATCCTGTGGAACATTTCAGGACCTTCCTTTCCTTGTTGGTAAATAGAGGTTGAACCATGCATGTGATGGTAGATTGACTTCAGTTCTAAATTAGAAATATTTCTCAAACCCAGTTATATTACTTCCTCATATTGTAACTTTTCTCTTAGTGAAAATGATAATGGCTTACGTTTAAATGGATTATTTTTTTTTTAAGATTTATTTATTTTATGTATGTGAGCACACTGTCGCTGTCTTCAGGCACACCAGAAGAGGGCATCAGATCCCATTACAGATGGCTGTGAGCCATCATGTGGTTGCTGGGAACTGAACTCAGGACCTCTGGAAGAGCAGTAGGTGCTCTTAACAGCTGAACTGAGCCATCTTTCTAGCCCAAATGAAATTTTTTTAATTAAAGAAAATCTCAGGACTTTGTTATTTCATATGAAAATGCTTAGAATTTGGCCTTTCATTTTTTCCTAGTTAAAATGCTTGTCTCCTCCCCCCCCACCCCCAGAGAAGGTCTTTCTGTGCAGCTTGGGCTGTCCTGGAGTTCACCGCATAGCCCATTTGCAATGCTTCCTCATTCTCAAAAGCTAAAATTAGAGACCAGAGGTATGTGTCACTATGCGCAACCACCCTTTCATCTTTTAATAGCATTCTCTTAGATCTGCAGCTGGCCTCAGACATTTAAGTGTCAGAACAATCTTTCTTGAATTTGGCTGTTTATGGAGTGGCTTGTGTTACTCACCACAGTTCTTCTGCTTAGCATGAACTTGCAGAGGACCCTGTGCCACCATGCTCTGTGGCCTAGTGCTTTCCATCTAGGAGATGGAGACGTGGTATGCTTTAGGAGCCAAGGCTAACTGAGGCCTCAAGCTGTCTAGTCAATGAAACAAATCTAGACCCTTGGCTCTCGATATTTTAGGCTGAGTGATTCTGTCCTGTACATTGTAGCTGCTCATCTCCCTGGCTTTCATTCACTGGATGCAAGTTCTCCTTCAGTGTGACAGTCAAAAAAATGTCCCCAGACATGGCCAAGTATTTTAGAGAAGTAAGGAAAATCATTGGGGAATGGGACCATGGGACAGGGAGAGAGGGGGAGGAGGAAGGAAAGAAAGAGTGTGTTAGCTTGGTATTGGCTTTGAGTGGAGCAGAGACAAGGACGGTTTTGATGGACTAGGGGAACTAAAACCTTCCTTACAGTGTGATGTGGACTGACTGAGGGGAGGCGTTAAGACAGTGTCTCTGTCGCTGTTAGAAAAAGCGCATTTGTGTGAGGACGAGGGGAGGAAGGCAACTGCTGAGAGATAGGCTGCTTGCTCAAGTGGAGGGAATGTTTCCCGCAGGTGGGAAAAACTCAGCCTATTTAAATCTAGTGTGAGGCACCTTGCATGCCTGGGTGTCTAGTTACTTACTTTATGAATGAAAGAAGAATGAAGTACGGACAGCTTCAAGCACAGAAGGGAGAAAATTAATGATGTATAGGCCTGGAGAGTGGGATAGGGTGAGAAGTGGATTGTTCTTCAACATTAATAAAATCACAGTCATTGTCCTTGTGGATGTCTTTCTAGTAATCCAAGGGATGAACTCTTACTTGAAAGACAGCTGCTTCTGTTAAGAGGAGATGATGAGGAAGAGATAGGCACATCTCCATGACTTTGAGACCAGCCTGGTCTATATATATTGAGTGCCAGGCTAGCCAAGGCTGTATTGTCTCAAGCAGAAAAAAGAAGGGAAGGTGACTTGGCAATTGATGTCGATGAGAATGGGTATTCCTTGTTGATCTGTTTGTTTTGTGTGTTAGATGCCACTAAAGCTCAGGTCATCCCACTTGGTGGGTAGATGGGTAGAAGAACTCTACCCATTGAGCCATCTCATTGGTCTGAGAATGGTGTTCTTGTATAGGGTAAGTCTTTGAACCTGGACCCAGCCTCTCCCAGTCATCTGCTGTGCTTTTTATTCCGTCAGAACTGTGTTTAAACTTCAACGTAAATTCTACCGGAGAGCTAGGGTTTAGTGGTAGGTTATCAATGTTTTATTCCTTAGATGTGGCAATGCTTAAAAGTACTTACACTTTTGTTGTACAAATTAGGTCTGTCGGGATCTTAACGTATCAACTGTTGAATTCACAAACTTGAAGCAGCAGCTGGAAAGGGACTCTGTAGTCCTCAATTTGCTCAGACAACTGCAAGAGGTAATGAAGCTCGCCTGGAACCTTAGAGTTGGTGAGGAGGTTGTCTCCCTTCTAATTGTTAAGATCTTCCCCGACAAAGTGGTGCTTTCACATTTTTACAAGCTGATGTTTAAGACAGACACAGAAATTTAAATGCCTGCTAATCTAAGCGTCTCTTTTTCAGTTTTCTTCCGCGATCGAAGAGTATAACAGTGCGTTAGCAGAGAAGAAATACATCCCTGCTGCTCGGCACCTGGAAGAGGTATGAACACTGATGTCTGAGCAGTTAGTGCTGTTCTTACTTGTCATGTGCTTGTGTCCCTTCTGCCCTGCCATCCAACAGGCGGGTTCTAATTGTTTTGTGAAGCTAGAGGAGATGTTTAACACTGATTCCATTTTACTACCAGGCGCAGGAATGCTTGAAGTTACTAAAATCCAGAAAGTGCTTTGACTTAAAAATGTTGAAGTCTCTCAGCATGGAGCTCACTGTACAGAAGCAGAACATACTTTACCACCTCGGAGAAGACTGGCAGAAGCTGGTTGTATGGAAGTTTCCGCCATCAAAAGGTGCTGCTGACCTCAGGTGGACTGCTTTGCTTAATCTGCCTGAACCACATTGACCTCTGAATACATCCTAAATATTTAGTATTAAAAAACAAGGACGTTTCACTTCGTACCGTATTAATCTATTCATTTTTCAGTATTTCATTCACTAATCTTCAGGCCTACCCCAGATCTCTCTCTCTCTTCTTTGTTTTCATCTTTCTGATTAATATTTATTGTGCATAAACAAAAGAATATATTGTATATCATAATAGATTTCATGATGATATTTTCACAAAATAGATAATGTAATTTGGTCATATTTACCCCCAATTCCTTTCTCTTTCCCCTCTTACTCTTGAGGGTGAGCTCACTTTGGTAAATTATTTACTTTAGAATGAAACCTAGGGACTGGAGAGATGGCTCAGTGGTTAAGACCACTGACTGCTCTTCCAGAGGTCCTGAGTTCAAATCCTAGCAACCATGTGGTGGCTCACAACCATCTGTAATGAGATGATGCCCTCTTCTGGTGTGTCTGACTGAGGACAGCTCCAATGTACTTATATATAAAACATAAATCCTAAAAAAGAAAGAAACCTAGGAAGAGGCATGTAGAGGACTTACATTTTTCTGTGTTGGATTTTGAGGTTTAGTATATTTCAAAGTAAAGCCCATCCTGCTCTGTTTCCTATATCCATTTTGTCCCCACTTCGTGCATTACAAGAAATGATACAGAAAATTTTCGATGTGAAGCTATCAGGAGTGTTGAAGTCTTTCTGATACCGTACTCCTCACTACACCTTTGGCAGTGCCGGCGGGCAGAAGGTCTGGGAACCGAGCTGTCTTTGCAATACTTGCTTTTAGTCATTTTGTACATATTTAGGGAACATTTTTTACTGGTGTATCTTTTTTTTTTTTTTTTTTTTTTTTTTTTTTGCATTTAATCTGAATTCTTTGGACATACCAAAAAAAAAAAAAGCGCATTTTCTGTTTGGAAGCACTACATAGGGCATGAATATTAATTAACCACATCATAAGCATATTGTCATGAAACTGTGCTTAGGAATCTCAGTAGATTAGTGCTGAGAGGAGATGATCACATTACATTGCTAAGACAGCTGATATTTTCCTTCTTTTCTTAGATACCAGCAGCTTAGAATCTTGTCTACAAACAGAACTTCATTTATGCACTGAGCAGCCCGAGAAAGAGGAGATGAGCTCTCTGCCGTCCATCAGTTCTGTCCTCTTGGCATTTTCCATTCTTGGAGAATTACCCACAAAGCTGAAATCATTTGGTAAGTGATTTGTTTCATTCACATTAAGTTTCAGAAGGCCTTGTGTTAAAGGGATGACTGAAGAGTTGATATTTGGAGGAGAATATTAGTGACAGTGTTTGGCTTAATAATCTATCAAAGGAAATGGTCACAAATGCCTTTTTTTCCCCCTTAAAGTTAATGCATGAGTCCTTTTTAAAAAACTGTTTCTTGGGCTGGAGAGATGACTCAGCAGTTGAGAACACTGACTGCTCTTCCAGAGGTCCTGAGTTCAGTTCCTAGCAACTACATGGTGGCTCACAACCATCTGTAATGGGATCTGATGCCCTCTTCTGGTGTGTCTGAAGACAGTGACAGTGTACTCACATACATAAAATAAATGAATATTTAAAGAAAAAGAACCAAACAGTTCTTAGTTTTTACAGCTGTTGTTTTTGAATAACTTCAATGTCTTTAGGTAGGAAAAATGCTCTGGGAAAAACTGTAGTATGTAATTTCATGGTTTTATATATATATTTTTAATTTACTCATTTTTATGTATATGGCTAATTTGCCTACATATATATATACATATGTACATATATACATATCTACATGTACATATACACATATATACATACATATACATACATACACACACACACACACACATATATGTATATATATGGGTACCCTGTGTGTGTTTGTGCCCATGGAAGATGTTAGATCCCCTGGAATTGGAGTTATGAATGGTTGTGAGCTACGTGTGGGTGTTAAGAATTGAGCCTGGGTACTATGTAGTAACAAGAAATTCTGTTAACCTCTGAGCCATCTCTTTAGCTCCTAATATCTATTTGGTTGTTTGTTCAGAACAGGATTTCTCTGGCTGTTCTAGAATCACTTTGTAAACCAGGCTGGCCTCAGACTCCCAGAGATCCACCTGTCTTTGCCTCCCAAGTGCTGGGATTAAAAGCAGCCCTGACTTTTTTTTTAAAATAAATTATTGTATATATGTGAGTACACTGTAGCTGTCTTCAGACACACCAGAAGAGGGCATCGGATCCTATTACAGATGGCTGTGAGCCACCATGTGGCTGCTGGGAATTGAACTCAGGACCTGTGGAAGAGCCGTCAGTGCTTTTAACCACTGAGCCATCTCTCCAGCTCCAGCCCTGATTTTTAAATTAATTTTTTTTTTTAATGTTTTGAGTCAATGTCTTACTCTTTTTCCTTTCTTTACTTTTGGGAATTTCATATATAAGTAGTGCATTTCTAGTGGTTGTTGTTGAGTGTTCCCACGGTAATGATTTCAGGTCAGATGCTGCTGAAGTATATACTGAAACCTCTGGTGACCTGCCCATCGCTCCATGCTGTGGTTGAAAGGCAGCCGAATTCCGTTAGCATTTGTTTCCAGTCTCTGACGACGGACTTGGAACATCCATCGCCACCCGAAGCCTTTACAAAGATCCGATTGGTACTGGAAGTGCTCCAGAAACAGCTTCTAGGTGTGTACACCAAAGTAGCCTTTTACAGTTGGGAAACATGCGTCTACTTTTCCATGTACTGTAGAAAAGGCACTGGCGTTTGGGGTAAGTCGCTCTGCAGAAGCACGGTAGTCCCCGTCTTCTCTCCTAGTTTACAGTTTTTCTCTTTGCCCTCTTGGGTCATTAGTGACACCTCAGAGTATATTTTAATGGTATTTTAGCTAGAGTCTAGGACGTACTTCTCTTTTCAGACATCTAATAGCATCATATTTTGGCACATTTGCCTTAATGATAGGAGAAATGAGCCAGGTCTGTTGTGTATGTTTCCATATGAAAATCCCCATTAACCTAATGCAAACAATGAGGAAAAATATCAGGAACAAATCACATTACCACTTGGCCTGTTGGTAATTTTTATGTACTTGGAATAGAAATTGCCTGTATATTCTCTCTCTCTCTCTCTCTCTCTCTCTCTCACACACACACACACACACACCTATACACCTATAAAAGTTTCTTCTGAGCTAGATGGTGGTGTGAGTTTTAGTCCCAGCACTTGGGAGGCAGAAGCAGATGAATCTCTGAGTTAGAGGCCGCCCTGGTTTACAGAGTGAGTTTCAGAACAGCCAGGGCTATACTGCTGAAGTATATACTTAAGTCTGGTGATGCTGACTTGCAATAAAACAACAACAACAAAAGAACTTTGTTTGGTGTTTTAAAACAGTGCTGCTATTTCTAGTTTGTTTGTTTTATGTTCTTCTTACTTCCTTAGTATTCTTGTGGAATATTCCAGCCAGCATTCTTCTGAGGAAAGTTATTTCCTTATTTATTTATTATATGTAAGTACACTGTCACTGTCATCAGACATGCCAGAAGAGGGCATCAGATCCCATTACAGATGGTTGTGAGTTACCATGTGGTTGTTGGGATTTGAACTCAGGACCTCTGGAAGAGCAGTCAGTGGTCTTAATCACTGAGCCTTCTCCCCAGCCCTGAGGAAAGTTTTTAAACACTTTAAAAATGTTGCTATTCGTGGGCCTTCCTAACAATCACAAATTATTTTTGTATAAACGATTCAGATACAAAGCAAAGAATTCTCAGTGTAACTTTGATAGGAGCAAAACTCCTTAAACCATCACACCCGGGGACAAAAGTGACAAGTGACAGCCATCCTCCCTTTTTTCTTTTTCATTTTTTCTTTTTATATGAGATCTGTGAGAAATATAGCTTAGTACTGTCAGTAGACTGGAAGCTGAGGCAGGAGGATCACAGTGACTTCCAGGCTAGCCTGGGCTACAGAGTAAGACCCTGTCTGATTCTGTATTACACCACTCTCCTAAATCCAAACTCATTTTAGATACTTGAATGTTTAGCAAGCATTCCTTTTATTTCAGTGAAAACATGACACAGTTTCAGTAGACTTTCTGAAACTCTATCTTGTAATTTATGAGCAAAGAACACATTTTTGATGTTGTCTGTAAACCAGGGATAATTTATAATGTTGGCATGTAATAAACTGGTTTGTTTGTTTTTGTTGTTTTTTATTTTTTTCAAGGCGGGGTTTCTCTCGATTCATTTTTTTTTTTTTTTTTTTTAAACATCTGGAATGACTTCACTTTTCCTAGTCTGTTCAGACAAAAGCTGGCATGGAGTCTGAAAGAAAGCACCAACATCTTGGCTTTCCCCCTTCTTTCTTTTCGTATTTATTTGCTTATTGGTTTTCTTCAAGACAGGGTTTCTCTGTGTAGCCCTGGATGTCCTGGAACTTACTCTTAGACCAGGCTGGCATCAAACTCTGAGCTCCTCCTGTCTCTGCCTCCTGAGTGCTGGGATTAAAAGTGTGCCCTTCCCCCACCTGGCCTTATATTTACCTATTGACCAAGGCCTGAGTGTGGATGTCGGAGCACAACTTAGGGGTCAGTTCTCTCCTACCATGTGTGTGTTCTTGGAATCGATGGTAGGTCATTAAGCTTGTGTGGTAAGCAGTTTTACCCACTGAGCCGCTCCTGTGGCCCTTAACTGTTATTTAAATGATAAATGTACTAGTCTAGATATAATGGTCCCAAGGTACTTTGAAAAAATTAACCGTGAGGTAAATAAACTATAAGGGAGGCACTAAGACACTGCTTGACAGACTGCAGTATGCTTTCATGTAATTTACTGTTTTTGTTTTTTTATTATTATTAAAAGGAAGTAAGGTTTCGTAGGGTTTTTTTTGTTTTTTTTTTTTTAAGATTTCTTTATTTCATGTATGTGGGTACATTGCCACTGTCTTCAGACACACCAGAAGAGGGCATCAGATCCCATAACAGATGGTTGTGAGCCACCATGTGGGTGCTGGGAATCGAACTCAGGACCTCTGGAAGAGCAGTCAGTGTTCCTAACTGCTGAGCCATCTCTCCAGCCCCTCGTAAAGTTTTATTAAAAACTAGTTTTAACTTGGAATGCATACTTTCTGAGTGCTTGTTACATAATCAGAGAAATGGCTTATGGGTAGAGAATTATAATGTAATGGGCATGATGTGTATTGCCGTGGAGTGCAGGAGAGCTGAGGTGAGCAGGGTCTGTCTGAGCAGAGAGAGTAAGAAGTTCTGACCTTACACTGAGCATCATCCTGTACAGCCTGTTGATGTACCTACAGCACCATCTCTGCTGTTTTTCTTTCCCAGCACCTTTTAATTTTAATTATATATATCATTTAAAAAATATAATGTGTATATATGTATTTGTTTTCTCTGCGTTACCCTAGCCATCCTGGATGGGTCTGCCCACCATCTTAAAACTGAGACATTTTAGAAAAGTAGGGATTAAGAATTTGTAAGGACTGTGTGTCTAAAACCTTTTCCTTTGAATTCAGATTTGCCTCTTGATGCTGACCTAGAAATTGGAAAAGTCCCTGAGATCGTATTGGCTGAGATGCTTGGTGATGTGATCTGGGAGGACCTGTCTGATTGCCTCATCAGAAACTGCTTGGTTTACTCTATTCCCACAAACAGCAACAAGCTACAGCAGTACGAGGAGGTAAAGGGTGGCGACATAACAGGCTTTCAGTCAGGAAAGTCCTGTGCTGTGTTGGGTTTGTTGTGGATCTTTTGTGTTTAGGTTATACCCTTAAGAAAACTATTACTAGTAAAAGCGAGGCAGTGGTAGCACACACCTTTAATTCTAGCACCTGGGAGGCAGAGGCAGGTGGATCCCTATGAGTCTGAGGCCAAGCCTGGTCTACAGAGCAAGCTCCAGGACAGCTAGGGCTACACAATGGAACCTTGTCTGGCAAAACCAAATCTAAGAACTATTAATAAAGTGTGAAAATAGCAAATAACTTAATTTCTTTTCTGGCTTCTTTCCTCTTTGGTTAAAGTATGCTTTCTGATGCCTTTTAAAGATACTTTTAATAGCTGTAATAGCTATTTTGTGGTATCCCCTTGTTCACTGTTTGGGTTCTGTCTGTACTCTTTCCAAATATCATGCATCCTCTCAAGTGTCTGCCTCAGCAAAATATCCTCATCAGACAGCTTCCAGAAAAGCATCACATGACAATTGAGTCTCCAAAGAAACCAGAAATTTCCACTCAGTATTGGTTCTTATTCTTTTCATTACAGTGGGTTTGAAATTTTCATTTTGAAATGTTATGTACAGTTAATCTACAGTGTTTATAGGTTCAGTCTGACTTTTGACTGACAATATTTGGGGAAAATTTTGTTTCTTTACCTGATTTATATTGACAGTTCTTGTCATATTTTGTGAAACTATGGTGTTTCAGAGGACGATGTGTCTGTTTACATAGCATTTACCTTCTATTACGTACTATACGCTAGAGATGGTTTAATTTTATGAGAGGATGAAAACATAGTTTGTATGTGAACAGTGTGCTTTCTTATACAAAGGACTTGAACGTCAATGGATTATAATTTCTGAGGGGGTACTCTAAAGCTAATTCCCAAAACATACTGAGGGACGACTGTGTATAATTTCTCCTTTTCTGTTTGTCTTTGTCAGATCATACAGTCCACAGAAGAATTTGAAAAGTCCCTGAAGGAGATGAGATTTTTAAAAGGAGACACTACCGACTTGCTGAAATACGCTCGCAATATCAATTCTCATTTTGCTAATAAGAAGTGCCAGGATGTGATTGTGGCGGCCAGAAATCTAATGACCTCTGAAATCCACAACACTGTGCAGGTACTGGGGCCTGCCACATCTTTTATGGGAAGCAGCTTAGCTTTGAGACATGCATCGTGAAGTAGGGAAGAGTGGCAAGTTGTCAAGCTTGGAGACGGCCGTCCTCCTCACAGTGCTCCTGCTGTCTCTCTTTTCTTTGAGTTTTGTGAGTTCCATATAAAATCTGTACTTGAGAGCAACTGTATAAAGGAGAAAGGCTGTATATATGTGTGCATTGCTGTCGTCAGAGTTAAAGAGCAGGTCATTCTTGCCATTACATAAGGATATATGTACTCGGATTGTATTATGTGTAGAGAATGTGACCTGTTGTGAGATGTTCACTTGCCCCATGGGCACTTACCTTTTTCACACACATGCATGCCCATGTGCGCACGTGTGCACACACACACACACACAAATAAAATAAATGTTTTTCTTAAAGGTATAAATAATTACTTGCAATGGGAGTGAACTTACATGAAGAACAGTTTACTGTTTGAGTCTTGATAGTTTTGGGCTTTTTTTGTTTTATATCATATATTTATCCATATATATTAAATATTTATACATACACACTATACATAATATAAAAATATAATATATAACATAGTATATACAATATAACATAATGTATAATATATATTTATATCATATATTATATATGTATATATAATATTTGGCAAATACAAAGTATTACAGAAACATACTGAACATTACTAAGACACAGACTAAAGCAATCTATTAATATATTTTTTCCAGCCATTTTTTTTGAGTTGCCTCAAATGGCATGGAGGTTATTGGATTCTACTTTCTTTTCCTCTTTTTTGAGGCAGGGTTTCACCATGTAACCCTGGCTAGTGTAGAACTTACGTAGACCAGGGTGGCCTGGAAGTCAGAGATTCATTTTCTCTGCCTTCTAAGTGCTGGGATTAAAGGTGTCTACCGTATTCAGCCCAGGCACTGGGCTCTTAGGCTCTTAATTTATTCTTCTGCGTTTCTCATTTTCCTGGAGTGACCCATTATTGTGTCTCTTCCAACAAAGTTTTTAGCCATTTGAAGCACGCAGGTATTGACACATTTTGAGGCAAGTTGGAGTTTTTATGAGAGCTGGGAATGATGAGTTTTGCAGGTCTTTTCAGTTTCGCCAAATGTTTGCTTTTCCATTAATATTAAGAATACCAGGGGTCTAGAGAGATGGCTCAGACTTTAAAGCACTAGTTGATCTTCCAGAGGTCCTGAGTTCAATTCCCAACAACCCATGGTAGCTCATAACCATCTATAGTAAGATCTGGTGCCTTCTTCTGACATATAGGAATACATGTAGGCAGAACATTATATACATAAATTTAAAAATCTTAAAAATAAAGAAAGGAAAAGAAAAAGAATCCCACAGTACATGAGATTGCTTATCTCTTCCGGTTTGCTATCAGTCAAGAGCAGTCAGACCACTTGTGTGAGGATCACCTGTAGGGCCATGGCTCCATCAACACGGAAGCCTTGGGTGTCTTTAGCCTTTGCTTGTGCTCGAGTTTTACATTTTCCTGGAAACAGCCTTTTCTGTTGTTGTGTTTGAATTTTAGATTGGTCCCGACTGTAAGGAAATCCTACCAGACTTACCCAGTCCTGATGCCGACCACAAGCTACAAGTACAGAAGGTGTGCCAAGGGCGGCTCACTGACGCCAGGAACTTAGAGCCCGAGACGTCACTGGACCCTCAGTCCTTCTCTTTACCCACGTGCCGCATCAGCGAGGCTGTGAAGAAGTTAATGGAGCTCGCTTACCAGACTTTACTTGAGGCAACAACAAGTAGCGACCAATGGTAAGGCAGATGACGTGACCCCGTTATTCCCTGACAGTGACACAGGTGTAAGAGTGTTAAAGCAGATGCCAGCTCAGCCTGTTGGTTCAGGTTCATAACACAGCACTTGGAAGGCTGAGGCAGGGGTGTGAGGTTGAAGCCAGCCTGGCCTACAAAGCAAGGTCTGGGCCAGCCTGGGTTACCTAGTACAATCCAAGTATGAAAGAAGAAACCAAGAAATAGATACACGTGTGGATAAATATGTAGGCTTATTTGGCATTAAAAGTTGTTTTCACTTTTTAGTAAGTGACACTTTAACTTTTGTCGAATTTCCGCTGTCTTTGATCAAAGGATGTTACATGAGAAAGCACAGGCCGAAATGCTCATTGCTGGATAATTGTGGTAGTTATACCACATGCAACAGCACCACGTGAGCCTGGAGAGCCAGAGGGACCTGTGCATGTCACCTTTCACCTCCACATAACAGCAGCATGTGGGGGATGGGGGTCGGGGAGGAAGAGTCAGTTTTCTTTGGAAGTAGAACGTATTTCATATTTGTCTTGATCCTTTCAAGATGGCTTCTCCTGATCTATAGTGTGTTCAGGGTACCTCAGGCTCTGTTTCACACTCATATTGAATCTTTTAATTTTGAAAGGTTCTTGTGGTCTTAGGGAAGCAGCTCCTATGGAGAAAATGGCAGGTTAGCCTATTGATTGTAGAGCCGATCTTATAAAAGCCATTCATTGTGAGTCTGTATGGAGCTATTCTCAGCT
Organism: Micromys minutus; assembly: GCF_963924665.1. NCBI lineage: Eukaryota > Metazoa > Chordata > Mammalia > Rodentia > Muridae > Micromys > Micromys minutus. The sequence goes on from NC_137985.1 coordinate 40,534,154, forward strand.
TTAAGAAAAGCCATGGAGTTTAGGCTTGAGTTAGTTTTTATATTCTCAGGTCTTGGGTTATTTCTGTGTGAATACTCTTTTTATGTTGCTCTGGATAGAGCATGTTTCCAAATACTACCATAGCTTCAGTTAGGCTATCTAGTACTGTAAGCAGAAAGAAAAGTGTGTACTTATTTTTTATTATGGCGTATATGCATGTATATGTTCCTCATCATGCTATGGCACATGTGGAGGTCAGAGGACAACCTTGTGGAATCAGTTCTTTCCTTCCACCGTTATGTGGGCTCTGGGGATCACACTCGCCTCACTAGGTTTGCAAGAGAGCTGTTGTTTGCTGAGCTACTCACTGCCCCTGTGAAAAAGATTTGTTTCTTTATAAAGAATGGGAATGTGCTCTTTTGGTAAGGTAAACATAGTTGACATTCTTCAAATACATCAGACCAGAAGTTAGGGATATATGGCAATATTTTAAAAAAATTTATTTTTAAGAAAAGTGATACCAAACACTGTTTTGGTATACTGAATGCTTATATTCATTTTTACTTGCAACACATTACTTTTTAATACTTATTTTAGTTATTTAAAAAATAATGTAAAAAATTTATTCATTTTTGGCATCCACATGGACCTTTAAAGAGCCATTTCTTTATCTTTGTATTTTCTTTTAGGGTTCATTTTGGAAGCCAGATTTCCCTGTCTCCCTCCCACAACACACACGCACACGCACATGGACACACAGCCTTTTTAATGCATCTTAATGGTGATCTTTAGGTAGTTAAAGATCAGATTTAAAGGCCAAAGGATCTGGAGGGTTAGATTCTATTCTCAAAAATGTTGATTCGTCTCTTCGCATTGGGGAAGAAGGGGGAGAGGTGAAAGCTGGAAGTCAGTCTGACTCTGAGAGCCCGGTGAGAGCCTTTGTTGATGCCCTTTGCGGAATGCATCGGGAAATGGGTGACATTTGCTTGAGGCTTAACTCTGTTTGTCACTGGAAGGGTACTTTGGGTACTGGCAGAGCACAAATGGATAAGTGGAGAAGAGGCTTTGGGTTGAATGCTCGTGTTTCTCAGGTCATTAATGTGTCCAGGTTTTAGAGGAGAAGTTCAGTTTAGAGATACTGGTTGAGTGTGTCTCCCTTGAGGTCCACGGTGTTTCCCTGCAGGGACCAAGGCGTAGCGAATATCTGCTTTATTCTGTATGATTTCTCTTAGTGTTTGTTTTTCTTGCAGTGCTGTTCAGCTTTTCTACTCAGTGAGAAATATCTTCCATTTGTTCCACGATGTAGTGCCAACATACCACAAGTGAGTATCTCATTCCTGTACAATTGGACCTCTAAAATGCTAAGTCAGTTATACCCAGTAACTTTATATTTTCACCAAAGACAGTGATTAAAGTTCACAGTAAAAGTACATCAAATTCAGACCTTTTGAAGGCTGTAGACATTACTGTGGTGTGTACAGTGATTTTGTGTGTAGGAGGTAGCACACATTTAGAAGTTCAAAAGAACTGTATCTTGTTCTTAATGTCTTAGAATTTTCAGAGCCACTTTACTTTTCTTAGCTAGGAAATAGAAAGGTCCTCATCCAGTGATTCTGTTGCTGTGAAGAGACACTATAACCATGGCAACTCATAAAGGAACACATTTGATTGGGTCTGGCTCATAGTTTTAGACATTTATTGTCATGGAGAGAAACATGTTGGCATGCAGGGCAGATATGGTGCTGGAGAAGAAGTTGAGAGTTTTATATCTTGATGGACAGGAAGCAGAAGGAGGCTGTGTGTCACACTGAGTGTAGCTTGAGCATAGGTGACCTCAAAGCCTGACCCCACAGTGACACACTTCCTTCAAGGCCACACCTAGTAGTGCCTCTCCCTCTGGCCAGGCATTCAAACACATGAGTCTGTGGGGGCCATACCTGTTGAAACCTTTCATAGGGTTTTATCCTCAACTAGGTAGAGACTAATTTGTGTGGAAGAATTGAAGCAGTGAATTTCAGTTCTGGGTTAAAAACCATCATCTGCAGAGATTTCCAAAAGTAAAAATGCCTGTTTTCATTCTCAAAGATTGTGATTAATCTCTTTGGGGAAAATCCTAAATATGTTTACATTTTAAAAATTTCCACATGGTTCTGATCCGTAGTCAACTTTGAAGGACTTGTATGGGATAAAGTCTAAACAAGCGTATATTTTTAAATGAAATTCTAATCTGATTTCAGTGTTTCACTACAGAAGTGAACCTGTATTTCTCTTGGTTGAGTTTTAAGGGCAGAATATACAGTTTACCGTGTTTCTTGTGCCAGAAGTAACACATCCACAGCTTATTTTCTTGGCTTTTCTTTTTGGTTAGTCATTGGGATAGTTTTTTTTTCCCTGTGTGTGTGTGTATGTGTGTGTCCTTGTGCAAATGCTCACAGAGGCCAGAACTTGGCTAAGAAGCTGGAATTACAGGTGGTTTTGAGTCACCTGACTTAGATACTGAGGTCCAAACTCAGGCCCTGTGCAAGAATCGTAAGCATTAGTGGTTGCTGAGACCTCTCAAGCCCTCCTGGGACAGTTTGTTGGCTAAGGCCAGGTTGGCACAGCTCACTGAATGAGAGAGAGAGAGAGTGACGCCTGTTTTGTTATGATCAGCACTTAAGAGGTAGACAGTGGGGAAAGCCAAGGCCACCACCGTAGAGCACAGATGATGTTGCAGAAAGCTTGACTTGAATAACAGGTGCTTTCCTTTTTTGCCCTTCTTCTTGGCCTAGGGAGAACCTTCAGAAGCTCCCCCAATTGGCTGCCATTCACCATAACAACTGCATGTATATTGCTCACCACTTGCTGACCCTCGGTCATCAGTTCAGATTGCGACTCACCCCCATTCTCTGCGATGGCACGACCACCTTTGTGGACCTTGTACCTGGCTTCAGAAGACTTGGTAACTGATACTTCACACTTGGGAAATGTGATTTATGTAGCCTAGTGTCTTTGTAGTTTAATAGCTGAGGTGGTTAGGAGTTAGTGATGTATTAGATGTGTTAGAGTGTGGAAGGTCTTCTGATTTGTTAGTTTCCACTTATCCTATAAAATGGATGTCTTGAGTCAACATTATGTCCTTGTAACATGATTTTGTGGTATGTTGACATGCCAGACTTTATTTCAGGTATGCATTGACTCCACCAAGTCACTTGTGTCAGAGGAGAGCCATGTCTGAACAGTAAATCGATATTTATTACGAGAGTACCCTGAAAAAAGTTGAGAATTTATGTTCATCCAGCTTTTCAGCTGTAGGTGTTCTCCTTCAGTGGTATAGACATTGGAACAGTAAGCTGCTTTTTCTGTAGAAGTGATTCTTTTTAGCTGTCTCATTTTCCAGGCAAACTGTTGAGGTTTTTCTATTAAGCTGTGATAAGATTAGAGGGACTGGAACTGGCTAAGTGGATCCAGGATCATTATATACAGCAAACACGTTTAGTGACTTTTAAAAATGACAGTCTTATGTCAGATCACGCACCCTGGCTTTGCTGAGTGCAATTCAGCAGGTTTATACTTCTTTGTTTCCCTTTGTAGGGACGGAGTGTTTTTTGGCCCAGATGCGGGCACAGAAAGGAGAACTTCTGGAGAGATTGTCAAGTGCTAGGAGCTTTGCAAACATGGACGACCAAGAGAATTATTCTGCAGCAAGCAAGGCAGTGAGGCAGGTAGGAGGCTAATGCAGGCACTGAGGTGCTAGATGCTTGTGACAGCTGTAAGATCTGTTTTTTGTTCAACCAAGACAAATGGAAACCATCTCTCCATTCACTCAATAATACTAACTCAGTGTATTGAAAAATTTAAATGTAGGTTTTCTTCTCTACTCCTGTTTTAAGAGAGTCCCCCCCCCCCCCCACTGGTGTGTATTTATTATATATGGACTGGGTTTTATAAAGACATTTGCATGCATGTAAATATGAATAGAGCATCTAACCCCTGCCCCTCCCCTTTTTCTTGCTTTTCATGTCAAGTGCTGACCCTTCGTCCCCTTTGCTCTACTTGCATGCCATGTGTGCAAACACTCCAGTACGGGTCTGTGGAAAATCTCAGAACCACAAATGACAAAGCTGTGGTCTGCGTCTGCCGAGACTCACTTCATTTGCTCACAGTGATCATTTCCAGCTCTGTATGTTTTCTTGCAGATGCTATGACTTCAGTTTTGTGGCGGAGCAGTGTTCCATTGTGTACACACCACGTTTAGTTTCTCCCTCTGCTGATTTCCCTCCTCAGGACAAGTCTGCTTTTCTTCCCTGGAGGATAACCCAGAGGTTAAACATCCAAGAGGCACCGAGCCTTGTTAGCTCACTTGTATATCACGTCTTTCTCCCATTTTATGTCTCACACAAAATGACGAGTGTGAATCGTAGCTGTCTCCTTCTCCAGGTGCTGCATCAGCTAAAGCGGCTTGGAGTCGTGTGGCAGGATGTCCTGCCGGTGAACATATACTGCAAGGCAATGGGGACCTTGCTAAACACGGCGATTGCCGAGATGATTAGCAGGATCACTGCTCTAGAGGTAAGTGATGGACACTTGGAATGCGAGCCCTGTCCTCCACTGTGACTTCAGTAAGAAAGTGCTACTGCAGCCGTGTTTTAATGGGCACAAATGGCACAGGAGATTGGTCATGTCGTGTCTGCCTCATGCTGTTGCAGTTCGGTTGGTTGGCTCCAGGCTTGTCTGAATTGTTTTGCTGGGAACTTGTTAATCTCTTCTGTACCTAGATAAGAAAGTAGGGCTGTGGGACTTCTTAGTCTAGCATCTCAATTAGGAATTGGGGACATTGGAAACTGGGCAGTGGTCCCAAGACATATTACTTAGTATGAAGTCATTTGTTCTGCAGATGAACTAAGTAATTTAATTTAGCAGTGTGAACACAGTCGGTACAGAGCCTGTGCTCGCCATTGGCTGACACACAGCTAATATTCTAGCTTCAGGAAGGTTGTCAGAGAGCTGATTGGACCTAGTGACTAGTAAGATGGGCTACATTACTGGGAAAACATCGGATCTGCCCTGGCCTTTGGCTCAGTTCTGCTCTGTTACGTTCCCTTTGTACTAAACTAGGACATCTCGACTGAAGATGGTGATAGATTGTATTCCCTGTGCAAAACAGTGATGGATGAAGGGCCACAAGTATTTGCACCTCTGTCTGATGAAAACAAAAACCGGAAATACCAAGAAGAGGTTCCAGTCTATGTGTCCAAATGGATGCCTTTCAAAGAACTCATGATAATGCTACAAGCTAGTTTGCAAGAAATTGGAGATCGGTATGTGTTTTCTACAGAGACATATATACATGGTCACGAAAGAGGGCTGTGTGAGAGAGAGAGAGAGAGAGAGAGAGAGAGAGAGAGAGAGAGAGCAAGCGCGTAGCAATTTATTGACCCATTAGTCTTGTGCATGCTAGGCAAGCCCTCTACTACTGAGCCACATCTCTGACCCCTGTTTCTTAGTTAGGCAAGAATTTCATCTTCTATTGCAGTAGTTGAGGCCTTACTTTCTCATAGCTAATGACAAAAGGATTCTCAGTCATACTGTTTTGTTAGAAAATGTGGTTTTGGCATGCAGTATAGATTCTCTGGCGATTTTAGTTAGAAGTTCATCCTTCTCACACCTGGAGGATGTGTTTTAAGAATGACAAGATCCCCCCAGCACTACAGTTGAATTAAAAAGGAGCATCCCCTTCTCTGGGAGGGGACAGGGGAATGGGGGGAGGGGGTTGTAAGGGTGGGACTGGGAGGAAAGGTTGGGGGGCTGGGGGTCAGGATATGAAGTAAATAAATAAGTTAAGAAAAGAAAAAAAAGAATGAGTGATTGTTAAAAGTATTGTTCAAAGTGCACAAAGCCACTTTGAATAACCAGTTTTTTTCTGCACTCTGGTGCAATATTTAGGATGTTGGTTCTCAACCTGTGGGTCAAAACTCCTCTGGGACTTGAGCAACCCTTTCACAGATTTTTACATTATGATTCATAACAATAGCAAAATTACAGTTATAAAAGTAGCAATTAAAAGTTTTGTGGTTGGTATCAGCACAACATGAGAAACTGTTAAAGGGTCGTAGCATTAGAGGGGTTGAGAATCCCTGCTGTAAGAGCCTAAGCACCACACCCCTCTGAAGGACCGTTTGTGTTTTTCACACAAGATCTTATTATATACTCCAGTCTATGGCTGGCCTTGAGTTTCAAACAATTCTCCTGTTTCTACCTTCCAAGTGCTTGAATTGCAGGTATGAGCCACCACCATATGTGGCTCTAGTTTTTGTTTTCTTTTCTTTTCTTTTTTTTTTTTTTAATTTGGTAGTCACTTATTTTGAGTGTATGAGAATTTTGTGTGCATGTATGTCTGTGTACCACATGTGCCTGGTGTCCATGGAAATCAGAAGAGTATGTCTGATTACTTAGAACTGGAATTACAGATGGCTGAGCTGCTATGTAGGTTCTGGGGATCGAACCCTGGTCCTCTAGTGCTCAGTGCTCTTAACTAGAGCCATCTCTCTCCTGCCTCTGCTCTCTGGCTGTGCTGGTGCCAGATACAGCCATGAGCAGCACTAGCTAAAGAAGAATGGGCCTCACAGGGTGTATTTCATTCCACTTAATGTTTGGATCAAGGAAGACAGTTTAAGGTCTGGCTTCTACTAGACATAATAGGAAATAGAACCTGTCTTGTTTTGCAGGTGGGCAGATGGAAAAGGGCCCCTGGCAACTGCATTCCCTTCCAGCGAAGTAAAAGCTTTAATTCGCGCCTTGTTCCAGAACACAGAAAGAAGAGCGGCTGCCCTTGCTAAGATTAAATAGCGCCTCCTTGGAGAAAGCCTCTCTCGACTCTGGGTTCCTCCTTTGGTGTAATTATTCTCTTCAAAACGTCTTGGAATTACTCATTGGTTTTGGTGAACCAATATATCATGGAAGCGTGACTTCACATATGGACATCCTGGCCTGGACGAAGGTTTTCTGCACTGACGTTAAGACGATCAGTTTAAACGGAGCGCTGGGTTCCTTGACTGTCCCCTGTCAAGTATGAGTCAGCTCTGCAGTGTGATTTGCTCCCAGGCCCTCTTGAGAGTTGTATACTTTATAATTTTGCAACCTGGCTTTGGACATTCCAAAGTTAGGATTCAGAATATGTAAAATACTTTTTTTTTGAGGGGTGTGGGTATTGGGGGCACATTACTTGGTCTTATGAGTATTAGGGGAACCTCTTGTAATATTTCTTTTCAGTAAATAATGCCTTTCAGAGTTGAGAGTGTGTGTCTTTAATAACATGGGCTATGGAAAAAGTGACTGAAACCCAGGTTTTTTTTTTTTATTTAAAGATTTATTTATGTATGTGAGTACATTGTCACTGTCTTCAGGCACACCAGAAGAGGGCATCAGATCCCATTACAGATGGTTGTGAGCCACCATGTGGTTGCTGGGAATTGAACTCAGGACCTCTGGAAGAGCGGTCAGTGCTCTTAACTGCTGAGTCATCTCTCTAACACTAGGCTGTATAGTCAGTCAGTCTAGTCCTTCAGTTGGTACACATAGGTGATTTTTTTTTGGTCTGGATATGTGTGTGGTTTGTGCTTGTGTTCACACGTATAGGTGAAGGTCAGAGACTGCTGTTAGGTGCCTGTCTCCATTGCTCTGTTTTGAGGCAGAGGGTAGCTTGTTCTGAAGATCCCCTGTCTTACTTGAGTGCTGGGATTTCATGTGGGTCACCTCTGGTTTGGCATTTATGTGGGTGGTGAGGATCCAACCTCCTTTCCCCACGCTTGCACACAAGTGCTTTACCAGTTGAGCTGTCTCCCTAGTCCCAACATGAGCTTTTAAGCTTAGCTTCATGTTGATTTTTTTTTTAATTATGTATTTTTTTTTTAATATAGGAATGTTTATCTGTATGTACATCTACATGCCAGAAGAGGGCTTCAGATCTCTCTATAGATGGTCATGAGCTACCATGTGGTTGCTGGGAATTGAACTCAGGAGCTCTGGAAGAGCAGCCAGTGTTCTTAACCACTGAGCCATCTTACACTGCAGTCCTCAGCATAGCTCTGTGTGTTGAGATCTTTGTGATCTCTGGAGGTACATACTCTGATAAATTAGGGAGTGCTCTAGTTTCTGTCTTGTCCCCCTTCAAAAAGGAGGCCGGTCAGTGTCAGCTTCAAGTGCTTCCAGACAAGGGCTCTCTGAGGGGTTGCAGTATCAGCTTCTGTCTGCAGCGCCTCGATCCCCGGCCTACAGGAAACTTGGTTCTCCTGTCTTTTGTGCTCTCTGTCTTTACCCTTTCCTTGTTAGTTCTGATTCAGTCCTTTGGTCAAATCATTCTGTTTGCTTAGTCTTTCTGATCAGAGCTAGAAATTCTTAAAAAAAAAATATTTTCTCCAGCATTCATTTGAGCTAGTGACGATCTGTTTGTACTCCGCACGTTCTCCTATGAGAGGAGAGAGAAAATGGTCCAAACCGACTCTGGTGGTCTGTCATTGGCCATGTTTGAGAACAAAGAATCAGGCTTATTTAAGAAAGAAGGGGCTGTTTGCACAGGTAGGGAAAATACTGTTGCTAAGAATTCACAATTTGAGGTGGCATTCTTTTTTCTCAGTAATTGAGAGAATAAACTAAGGGTAAGAACTGAAATCGATACACTGCAGGACTATTACAGAACAGATTTCTTTTGTTCATAGGAGCTGTTCCCGTTGGAGGGATCTCAGCTCTGAAAACCAGTCTCTTCATTCCTTTCTTAGTTAAATATAAAACCTCATCTGTATTTTCTGGGTTGTATAAGCTCAGCCTTGGAGGATGATTTTCCCGCTAGTGAGCAGTCTGTAAGCCAGGACAGTGCAGGCTTACTCTGCCTTCCTGGCCAGTGTCATTGATAGCTGCTCGAGAGGTGTTTGTATTTTGCTTAGAGGTGGATCATGTGATTGGACACATGGGAACTGTGGTCTGGAGACTCAGTCTTTGAAGATACTTGTTGAGATTGGGAACATCGTTTGGGCATGGAAAAACTCTTAGCATGTCTGTTGGGGCTGTGAGGGGGGGCTGGGAAGCAATCACTGAGAGGCTCTGTGTCCAAGTGGGAGGACCCTGTTTCTTAAGAGCAGCCAGGGGTATGCAGAAGACCTTGAGAAATGAAGTCCTTGAAAGATTTCCCCATATCATAGCACACAGGAAATTGTTCAAAAGATTAGTGCAAATAGCCCATGTCATTTGTGGGCTGGTCCCTGTGGCCACAGGGATCCTGAATTCCTGAACCATGGTCTTTGACACAAAAGGATTTCTCTGGAACGGAGACCCTGCAGGTGGCGCTGTTTCCTCAGGCCTGAGCATACAAGGTGGTCAACGGGAAAGGGAAGCTGGAGAACCTGTCTGCTTTCTCCTGAATTAGCTTTGGCCTTGGTCAGTTCTAGAAAGTTCAAAAGCTCATCTAGACCCTGAACAGCACTTATACTCTAAACTAAAGGCTCACCTGTGAGTAAATCAAACAATTTGATAGCTGATAGATATTCCTGAGGATGAGATCTACAGTTCCCTCCCCATGCTTCTTGCAAATACTTATTGATTGAGGTTTGTTTTATTTTATTTTTAATGATGGGTATTGCATTTTTGGAGTTCCCAGGTTTCCCCCCCCCCGCCTTTAGAAGTACTGAAACACACACACAAAATAGTTTTGTGATTATAAAAATAATGTGAAATATGTAGTTTATTCAAGCTGTATGGCTGGTTATGTACTGTGGATAAATGAAAAAGTATCCACAGGGGTGACAGGTAGCTGGAAACACAGGAAGGAGGTCTGCTGCATGTTGGTACAAAGTCTCGTGGTTTCTGCTTTGGCTTTCGAAGTGTACTTCCCAGTCACCAATCTGGTGGTGAATATCTGTTGCCATTTTTCTCCAAAAATTCAAAAACAAAAACGATAAAGCTCTAGTTTTGAGGAAATTTAGAATTATGATTTGGATCAATTCTTCTAATAGAAGAAGTCTGGTTATGAATTTTGTGAGATCCCAAGTTATCATCAGAAATAACACTGGCTATCTGTAATCTCCTTATGAAGTCTACATGAGGGTTAGGAAGGGGCAGTAACTGATGAGCTAACTCCGAGCATTTCCCTCCTCAGACGTCGGGCATCCTAGTTTGTGTAGTGCAGGAGTTGGTAGTAAGGTCTTTGCTACACCCACTATTGAAGAAGAGACTGGTACCAATGCTAGTGGCATGTACTTTCTCATACTATGGACCCAACGTTTTGTCTTTACTAGGTATCAGACATTGTACGTGCTGCAAGAGATGGAGATGCATACTGTGGGGGTCAGTCTCGGTTCTACACTGGATGGAGGGTTTGCCCTGCCTCGAGAGCTAGGTGAGCCCAGTACATATTTAGGTGCTGCTACTGAGAGAGGAAGAACTCAGGACAGCGGAGAGGGACAGAGATAGTAGAAGAGGGACAGATGGTATAGGGCCCACTGGCCACCTAACTTCAACACTTACGTCATGCCCAGCCCTCTGTCATCTGTCTTGCTCCTTCCTCCACCCTTAGACACTGGAACATGGAACAGATGCCACATAGTACATTTTAAACTTGAGGCTCATCCCATCTGCAAGTTTTGTTTCCTGTAAAACTTTTTCGTTGTGCTCACCACAGCCCCTGTGAACTGCCTGAACCCCCTTTTCTTTGGTTCTCCTGGAGCCCTTCTATCTACTGCACTTTACCCTGGAGCACTGGCTGTTAAACCTGAAAGCAGTTGACAGGGACTCGTACCCTGGCTTCCTTAGCTGTTTACTCCAGCTAACCTAATGGCATGGTTTCAGAGTGTTTAAACACTTTAAAAGAAAAAAAAAAAAAGACTGAGTTACAGGGGAGAACTTGTCACTGAAACACAGACTTCACCAGCATACCCAGAAAACATGGCTACCCAGTGCTTTCTGGAATGTGGTATTCAATTTAAGACAATGGCTTTCCAGAAGTGGGTCTGGACGGCAGGTTGGTAAAGGAGTGCCCCTACCTAGTTCAGTCTTCCCTTCTGTCCTCTGCTGTATGAAAATGGCTTTGAAATCCCACTAGCATTTTTCATTGGCAGGGAAACCTGGTTATACTTGATTACAAAGCTGTATGTTAAAAATGTGGATAACATCAAATATGTCACTTTGTTAGAAATTACATTTCATTACCATTCTATTTTTTTTATGATTTATTTTATTTGTATGAGTACACTGTTGCTATCCTCACACACACCAGAAGAGGGCATAGGATTCCATTACAGATGGTTGTGAACCACCATAGGTTGCTGGGATTTGAACTCAGAACCTCTGGAAGAGCAGCCAGTGTTCTTAGCTGCTGAGCCATTTCTCCAGCCCTAACATTCTAAAGTATAGTCTCTGTATCTCTTTTGTTTAAAAATAAGAGCCAGGCGGTGGTGGTGCATGCCTTTAATCCCAGGACCCCCAGAAGCAGAGGCAGCTACAACTCTGAGTTTGAGGCTAGCCTAGTCTACAGAGTGAGTTCCAGAACAGCAAGGGCTACACAGGGAGACCCTGTCTCCAAAAACAAACAAACACACACAGATTAGGACCTTTGCCTAACAATGTTTTGAGCCTGGGTCTCATCGTCCAAGCCTAGCTGGCCTGGAGCTCACAGACCCACTGGCCTCTGCCTTCACGAACCACCACGCCCGGCACCAACTACTTTGTAATCTGCTCTGTTGTAAGATCGACTTCAATTGCCTTGGACTGAAGTCACAGTACATCTTTCATCAAACTCTTAGAAAATTAGGGCACTCACTCATCTCAAGGACTATGTAATGGATTTTGGATCACATCTGCAGCTTCTGTTATTTAAGTCCTAGGAGATATAATTCATTTGGGTCTGGAATCATGAACTCATTTAAAACTCAGGTTTTCTTTTCCTATCTTTTCAAGGATCTTAGGCTTTGTCTTCCCTTTAACTGCATTTGTTCTGTCATTTCCAGGTTGGAGATAATTCTCTTTGATAGGGAGTGTGGAAGCGAAATAGTATCGGAATTGCCAATGTCTGTTATTTTTAAAATATCACATAAACTCTAGGCATAGCCTGGCTCTATTTCTTCTTTTTCCCACTGATCTTTAACACACACATGCCTTAATAGAAATAGTTTTTAAAGAAATAAGCTTGAGAATATTCTAGATTTTTGTCTTCCCAGCACTGTTTTGACATGCCCAGGCCACTCTTAACGGGTTTTGCATACTGATGGCCTTTTGTAGAAGTCACTGTTGGCTCCCATCTGCAGCCACACTACTGGTTTTATTATATTATGCTTTGTAAGGTCAGGTGTTTCCTTTTCTTTGGTCTTTTTAAAGTAGTCTTCCTATGTAGCCCAGGCTGGCCTCAGTCTGGTGGTTATGCTCCTGCCTCAGGCTCCCAAGTGATGGGGTATAGGCATATGCTACCACGTTCAGCTTTTTCAGGGTAGTTTAGATGGAATAGGCAGGTAATTAAGACAACTGATTTGTCATGTTTCTCTGTAAATCGGGCTGTGTTATATGACTTGGGTTTTACAGTTAGTGGGGGGGGGGGATAGTTATCATTTGGTTTTATTGTTATTTTAAGGAATAAGCATTTTGTTTTAAATAAGTAAAAAAATGCAAACCTATTATCAGGGTCATGTAAGACTGAGCAAGGTGGGTGATGAAAGGCAGACCCTGCAGCTGAAGGCACCCTCCTCTTGGCTCTGGTCTGGCAGGACAAATGAAGGAGAGTGATCTCTGAGCTTAATACTTCTGTCAGAGCCAAGGAGCAAGGTGCCGTAACTTCAGCATGGCAGACAGGACTCAGAGCAGAAGCATCCATGTGGTGAACAAAATTCCATAGAGGGGGAGACTGTGTCGGCTTTGGAACATTTACAAAAGGGACCAATGCATCAGAATTTGCAATGGACCCTGCACCTGCGTGCTAGAGAACCATGGGAGATCCAGATCTGCATGAGCAAAGACTGTGTTCCTATTTAGTCCTAAGAACATCCCTGCAGTTTTGTCTTACTGATGAGAGTCCAGAGCACAGAGAGGTGAAGTGCTGATGGAGGACTCGGAGAAGGCCATTAGATATCTCCCGACACAGGCGTGTTTGCTTCTGTTCTTTTCTAATAAAGTCTGCGTCACACGGAGGTCTCTCTACTTTTCTTGTCTCCAGATATGTTAGCTTAGTAGGCTTAATAATTAGATAGTAACAAAATGCCACAGGCTGGACGACTTAAAAGCAGGAAAGAAGAAAGCTGGGGTGATTGTGCCACATGCTTTTAATCTAGTGCTTTGGAGATGGGCAGGCATGTTCATGCAAGTTCCAGGCTAGCCAACCTGGGTGCCTGGATTGGGCAGGTCTAGTACTTTACTAATCTGTTCCCCAGCTATGAGGCCCTTTGCAACTTGTGGCTTCTCCAGGCCATGTGGTTCTGCTCCATCTTCCTTCCCCCTCCTCTTCTGTCTTCCCTTCCTCCACTCTCTAAGACCTCCAGCTTCTACTGACCACTCACGGGCTCTAGCTTTTATTTGACCATTTGAATGCCCGTAGTTCCAGAAACTACAAGTTCAAAGTTAAGATGTTCCCAAGATTGGCTCTCACCGAAGGCTCACAGACAGCCTTGTGCCTGTGTTCCCATGGTCTTCTTTCTCACTGTGTAGACTTGGCTGGCCTGGAACTTGGCATGAAGATGCCTGCCTCTGTCTCCCAAGCACTGGATTAAAACACACGCCACAGTCACCCCAGCTGTCCAAATGGCCTGTTGGCTTAGAGTCCTTTTTCATAACTTTCAATACTTCTGCAAAGATCTCATCTCCAAATAAGGTCCCACTTTAAGGGAGTGAGGACTTCTGGTATGCCAGGACAAATGTAATCATGGGACTTGGTGAGTATGACACCATAATCGGTGAGGGCACAGTTCCACTCCCAGCACCTCATAGATCTCCAGCGCATACAGCTGTGCATTAGACAACACTGCTCACACTTCACTTTCCTCCTGCCCCTCATGGTCTGTCCGTTCTATTTAATCTGTTAGCTAACAGCTGTGACTACCATCACCTTCAAAGCAGGCCTGCTCACTGGACTGAGCTCTAGGTCAATAAAGCATTCAGCGGACTCTGATTTAATTAACCGAGTTGCAGGGACAGCTGCTCCGTAACTGACTCATGGCCTGGCAGACAATAGGGGACAAGGCTAGCAGAACACACTCCAGACATCCCTGAAACAGCCCCGGCCCTGGGAACTCTACTTTCAAACTGAGCCCTCGCCCTCGGGACAGACTCCCAAAAGCTCCTGCAGACTCACTCTCCTGCCAAAACAGAAGCAAAGGCCTAGATTACAAGACAAGCCCTGCAGTTCCAGTCTCCTCTTCACACGTCAGTTTAGCTCTCTTACATTGTAGAAGGTCTCTAAAACTCCCGCTCTACAAAGCCCCCATGTTCTGTTCGTTGGGTTTTTCATTGCAACCAGTTCAAATGAGCATGACTTCCAACTGGTCACTTGTCCTCGATCGAACTTATACTCCCAGGAACATTAACTGTCTACGGGTCTTTCCCCTGCTGTGGCAGTCAGCCCTGGAGAAGACAGAGCTCTGGACTTGCACTCAGGACTTCACTTTTACATGTGTCTTTACTGCTCAGTGTGAACTTGGGCAAATCATTTAGTCTCTGAACTCTGAGAATGATCAGCAAACAGAGACAGAAAGTCTGGCTTGCTTCCTTCTCAGGATGGCTTGTTGGTGTGTGTGTGTGTGTGTGTGTGTGTGTGTGATTGTAGTGACAGATGGCGACCCCATGTGGTATTGCTCAGGTCACCTCCTTTTTGTTTTCTTTGAGACAGGGCCTCTCATTATCCCCGAACTTGACAAGTAGGCTTGTCTGGCCAGCCAATAAGCTTCAGGGATCCACTTGTCTGTCTGTATCTCTCTGGCTCTAGGATTCCAAGCATTTCCCATCTCACAAAGCTTTTTTTATTTATTTTGCTTTTTAAAATATGAATCCTAGGGATTGAACTTAAGTCAACAGATGGAGCTCTATCTCCGTCCTTTAGGATGGTTTTGAACACTCACTAAAGTTTAACGTCTCTACAAAGGCTAATGGAACAGAGAGGAGACTAGAATCTTCCCTGTGTTGCGTCACCCACATACACACAGACACACACACACACACAGACACACACACACAGACACATACTATATTATATTATATTGCACGATTGATAGAAACCAGTCTTGGAGAGTAAAGTAGAGACTCAGGCATCAGAGAAGGTTGCACACGTGCAGGGTGACTTATTTTTTCCTAGTCACAGAAGTTTCACACTCAAGTCATTCACTGGGCAGTGATGGGAAACTTTCAGCTGCATTTGCTGACCCAGAGCAGATGTTACGGAAGTTGCTTTTGATTAACCACATGATTAATATTTTTGTTGCTTCTTCGGGTCTGAATTAAAGTAGATGGAAAATGTTCCATGTGTCTGATACTGGTGGGGAAGGAACCTCCGTCTCCCTCTGTGGGGAAGGAACTGTTCTTACAGTCCATCTTCAGGTGAGTTTATTTTTTGCATTGTCTTCACATGGAAACCTGAGTGATTCTCAAAGCAAATGCCCCTCCACCCCGTTTCTTTCCTTTTTTTTTTCTTTCTAATTTTGAGGTTATAACACAATGATAGAATTTTTCCCTTCCCTTCTTCTACAAATGGCTTTTAAATAAACTGCTTTACAAAATGAGCAGGTGCAAGGAAGGCATTTTAATTTGTAGTACGTAAATTATAAATTTCATATTTTATCTCAGAGCCTAAGAACTAGTCCAGGGACAATGAATAGTTCTTTGTAGGCTTGGAACCTTTTCCTAGAATACAGAATACAGCTTAGGTCTTTTTATTGTTGTTGTTGTTTTTTTGGGAGGGGTTCTGGGTATTTGTGCTCTGACTGCTCCTGGTCCTGCGTAGGGTGAAGAGAGCTGTTCTTCTGACATTCTTTCTCTTGCTGCTGCTGCGGTGGCTGGCACAGGAGATGGAAGGGGCTAATTTTCCCCTCGACTGAAGACTGTGATGTGTCATTATGAAGCAAAGTGCCATGGATGAATATCTATATACAAACAGAAACCACTAATTCTGGATTTAGGCCATTGGAAGTGCAGTGTACGATGTGTCTAGAGTCGAACTGCACCTTGAAGCACCAGTTTTAAAAAAAAAAATACGAGGGAAGGACTGTGTAGACTGAGCACAGAAGAATGAAGGTCAGGCATGGGGCGCACCATCTGACTATTCTGGGGTTTTGTCATTAGCACATAGGGTATGGAGAAGACGCAATACAGTGAGACACGAAACCGTAATGATTGATCAGGGATTGGATGATGAAGTCATTGGATGGTTAGCCTGAAGAATTTAAAGCTTATGCTACTAACAAGGGGGGAGGCAGAGAGAATTCAGGTGGGATCAGAGTGCTCAGGTCTGAACTTGGTTTAGGAAGAAACCCTGGTGGCTGCCTAGAGGATGGTAGTGCAGAAGAGAGAAGGGCCATACGGAGATGGTTTATGAAGCCAGGGGGGATGTGATGGTTAATACTGATTTCCACCTTGACAGGATTACCTAGGAGATAAACGTATTTGTAAGGAAGTTCCTAGATTGAGTTTATTATTAATTTTTAAAATATTTGTGCCAAGAAGTACTTACTGGCAGGAACCAGATATCGATGCCTCCCCAGGGACTATGTCGGAGTCATGTAGATACAGCTGAGTATGCTTGCAGCTAACCATTGGACTGAACACGCGAACCCCAAAGAAAGTGCTAAAGAAAGGACTGAAGGAGCTGAAAGGGGTTGCAATCTCATGGGAAGAACAACATTATCGACTAACCAATCCCCCCCCAAAAAAACTCCCATGGACTAAAACACCAACCTTTGAGCACACATGGAGAGACTTATTGATCCAGTTGCATATGTAGCTGAAGATAGCAGTGTCTGGCATCAACGAGAGACAAGGCTTTTGGTCCAGGGAGGGCATGTTTTCTCAATGTAGGGGAATGCCAAGGCAATGGGGTGGAGAGGGTGATTAGGAGGGAGTGCATCTTTGTGAAGGCAAATGGATGAGAATGGGAATGGAGCAGGGGAAGGGGATAACCTTACAAACGTAAATATAGAGTATCTAATAAAATAAAATGTTTGTTTTAATTTCGTGTGCAGTGGTGTTTTGCCTGCACATTTGTCTGTGTGAGCGTGTCAGACCCCTGGAAGTGGGGTTACAGGCTAAGTTTTGAGCTGCCATGTAAGTCCTGGGAATAGAAGCCAGGTCCTCTGGCAGAGTCACCACTTAACCACTAAGCCAGCTCTCCAGTCTCTAGATTGAGTTTATTGAGGTGGGAGGAAATAGAACAAATTATCTTGACTTTATATGCAAACTGACTGACACAACATACTCTCACGAAGTACTCAGCTAAGATGGTGTACTGAGGTGACGATGGTGAAGAGAACAGGCCACCACTCTTGACAATCTTTCCTTGGCTCAGGATCCAGATATACATTATTTTCCCCCAAGTATCGTGAGGTGGCATGTGCTCCCTCAGTGCACCACAGTCCCGAGGCACTGAGAAACATTTAATTTGGTCCTACAGGATGGTGGCAGGCTGATCATGTATCTTATTAGAAATGTTTGCCCTTCCTCGGGAGACAAAGATAGATGTTTAGCATGACTCTGGAACTTTACTTGGTCTGTCCCGTGTGCCCCTCCAGCCCCTGTGTGTACCATCTCCTCTCTCCCTAACTCTTTGGAGGTTCCACTCTCTCTAACACAGGAATTTGACCACAGCCCTTGCCTGGAGCATGCTCTACCCTCCCAGACCCTCTCTTCTTGGCTTCCTTGAGGACGCCTTCCCTGTATCTTCAGGCTTTGTCATGTCAGTGGCCCAGGCTTTCATTAGCATCTTGAGTCTCTCTTTTTAGCACTCTTTCAGTTAGGACTATCACTGCCAGAGGGAAAGAACTTGTGTCTGGCTTTGCTCACCACTCTATATTCAGCTTTTACACTAATACCTAGTGTACTGGCTGGTTTTGTGTCAACTTGACACAAGCTGGAGTTAATCACAGAGAAAGGAGCCTCAGTTGGGGAAATGCCTCCATGAGATCCAGCTGAAAGGCATTTTCTCAACTAGTGATCAAGGGAGGAGGGCCCAGCCCATTGAGGGTGATGCCATCCCTGGGCTGGTAGACCTGGGTTCTATAAGAAAGCAGGCTGAGCAAGCCAGGGGGAGCAAGCCAGTAAGTAACATCCCTCCATGGACTCTGCATCAGCTCCTGCTTCCTGACCTGCTTGAGTTCCAGTCCTGACTTCCTTTGGTGATGAACAGCAATGTGGAAGTGTAAGCTGAATAAACCCTTCCCTCCCCAACTTGCTTCTTGGTCATGATGTTTATGCAGGAATAGAAACCCTGACTAAGACACCTAGTGTGCACATTGCATATCATCAATAAATATGATAGATTGAAATAGTCAAAGGGAGAAAGGCATTCAGGAATAGGGAACAGTAGAAACATGGTCCTGTGGCTCATTCTGGGGTTATTCAAGGAAAAAATGCATGGCTGATTTATGGGACAAGGTTAAAAGTAGGGGTAAAAGAAGAACCTTAGTACAAACAAGCCCCCCCCCCTTTGACCATTGGAGAATGTATGTGAATGGCCAGTTTACATAAACTAGATTATAAGTCCTCCAGGACAGACTTTGCCTGCCTTGACTATTCCCATAATGCATCTGGAATGGTGCTTGGTAAACCCCCCAAAACACCTACTTAGTGAATAAGCAGTAGGTGAATTTACACCAGGTATTGGCAGCCATGAGGATCCATGGAAGGTTACTACATTGGAACCTGCTCTTCACAATGTTGCTTTGGCAGCAAGGTGTGAAAGAGAAGAACCCATCTTCCTCTATTTATTATTTCATATTGGTAGATTTACTTTTTAATTTTTAAAATTACATTATTGTGTTTACGTGTGTGTGTTTGTGTGGTGTGTGTGTGTGTGGTATGTAGGTGTGTGTGGTGTGTGAGTGTGCATTTGTACAGGTCAGAGTTGACTCGTGTCAGCGTCTGACCTCTTCTTCCATCATGCATGTCTATGCAGGAGATTGAACTCATTCATCAGGTTTGGTGGCAGGAGTCTTTACCCACTGAACCATCTCTTTGGCCTGAATAGATTTTCTTTAAGGAAAAGATGGTCCAGGCTGATGATGAAAACCAGAAGCAGAAGATCAGTAGGTGGTTGTTATGGTAATCCTGGGGAAGATGCTAGAGGGGGGCTAGGCTAGCTGTGGAGCTGGACAAGGGAGAAGATTTAAAATACCGCTTAACTGAGGTGGCTCGAAATTTGTCATCCCTGCCCCACCATGGGACTTTTGGAAGGAGAGGAGCCCTCAAGGAAGAAAAGACTGAGTGGGAGTCACATCCAGGCCTCTCTGAGGAGGCTGCTTGCCCTCTCCACTTAACTGGGCACCCCTTTCTTGTAGGATAAACAAAGTAGAATATAATATTCAGAATGCCACATGCTCACAGAAGAGCAGCTGATTACCACGCGGGACCACCTGAGTTCTCTTCCTAAATACATTTTTACCCATTTCTTTATAGTCAAAGCAGGGAAGGTGGCAGCAGGCACTCAGGGGGTCTCCACTGCCTGTTTGCACATAATAATGATGTGGAACAAATTAACTAGCTCCAGCATTTCCCCAGTTTTTACTAATTAAGGCTTTTCTTTTATGAGACCCAGGAATCATCCCTTTTTCTTGTTGAGAGAAAACTTCTCTCCAGATGTCTGGGTGGGACGAGATGTGTGTTTGGGCTTCATCAGGTTGTATGGCAGTGGTGGAGGGGTCTGGTGAGTTGTATGAACTACAGTGGGATTCCCATACTGAGCTTAGAAGGGGCGGGGTAATCGTATGGGAAGACCGGGGGTTACTATGGATACAGTGGGCCCTGTTGCAGCAGAGGCTGGATAAGAATGAGGGATGCGCTGACCATCACTATATTCATCATAGAAAAAGAAAAAGCACATTCTCAAGCCTGCATCCCTCAGGGCCGCTCTGTCTCACCAATATCAACTGGAAAACCAACCCTCCTCTCTTCATCAGAGAGAACAAGCACAGTGAGGTGGAGACATATTGATTCCAAGAGGCGTTAAGATGATTGAAGGAGCTGTCTAAATATGCCTGAAATCCACGGAGCAGGCAGTCAAGAACACAAGGTGACAGCCAGTCTGGAATCCACAGTCAAGGAAGGGGAGGCGGTGAACATTATGAGAGTCCATGGGTGCTGACCAGTGCCTTTGGGTGCGGTTTCTTCCTTCTGAGCCTGGTCGTGGGGTGAATGTGTGGATACATGCAGCATGTGCAGGGGTTGGCATGGGGAACGGTTCTGAAGTCAGGAGGCCTGGGCTTGAACACTATCCACCTTTGGTAGCCTCTTTATCCCTCTGAACGGAAAGAGCTTGGAGTTGAGATTTTCATTCTTTATAAGAATTCCATATGAATTAGAATTTGACATTGCTATTTGGGCAGAAGGGAAGGACTTTATGTTATCTTTTGGGTACCAGGGACCACCCGCAGGAGTTGAAGAGGGCCCTTGCTTTTGACAGTAGTGACGGAAGGAGGAAGAGAAATGCTCGTTTTAAGAGCCATGAGTGAGGTTCATGTGTAGAAATGGGTCTGGAGGACCGGGCACTCATCAGTGGGAACAGGGCTAGGACTTGATTGAGGCCTTGTCAACATCACCTGGGTGGAAACACAGGCTTCTGGTCCTCCATTCGGAGGGTTGTGTGTTCAGTGGTTTCAGGTAGAGCACATCATTTAAGGCACTGTCATTCTTCGGGGATTCATATGCTCGTACACTGCTGGGAGTGTCTCCTTTACTTTTATATTCTAGCCTCATTCTCTATTCAGCCTAGAGTTAAGCATTCTCCCAATGTGGGAAACAGCCAGGGTGAGCCAGACAGACTCTGAATGCTAGACAGAGAAGGGTGACAAGGAAGACAGGGTCCATTTGATGTGGCGTCTATTCTGTAAGAGATCAGAGATGCTCTCAGCGGGCCTGATGTCCTGCCATTGTGATCAATGCACAACCACACCACCTACTCCTACTGGAATACAACTCCAGGGAACTCAAGCCACCGGGCTGCCCCCATCCTGACACGGGGCTCTTGGAGAGTGACAAGAGCCAGTGAGACTCCCAAACTGATGCGGGTGACAGAGAAGTCAGTCTTTGCTCTTGTCTTCATTTGCTGCATGGAATTGTCATTGGCGTGTAAATGTGAATTTAACGACTCTCTTTTTGCAAGGGAATTTCTACCCATCTGTGTTTTTAAGTAAGCAGTTATGAAATCTCCACTGTGGCAGTTATTAGTGCTTCTTAGAGGATTGCAGGATTACCTTTTTTTTTTTTTTTTTTTTTTTTTATGGTTTCCTCATGGTTGGTGGAGCCAAGTAATTCTGGAGCAGTGAATGGTGGGTGGTCCGAGTAAGTACGGACGGCTCAATGTCCTCTAGATATTACTCGCTCAACATTGTGACTAATGACCTTTCAGACGGAGACTACTCTTGGCTTGAAGTTGTGTGTGTGTGTGTGTGTGTGTGTTTATTTATTGTGCACATATGCTGCTGATATGTACATGTGCACCTGTGGAGGCCGGGGGTTGACATCAAATGTTTTCTGCTATTACTCTTCACCTTATTTCTTGAGTCAGGCTCTCACTGAGCCTGAAGCTCACTGCTTCAGCTAGGCTGACTGACCAGCAAGCCCCAGGGATCTAAACTCAGGTTGTCATGGTGTGCAGCAAGCACTTTACTTCCCAAGCCATCTCCCTAGCCCAGCTTGAAGTCTTAATTGAGGATATGCGGAAAGAATGCTGTAGTTTGGCCCCCTGTGGAACTGGAACATTAACAAGAAATAAAAGCTTTATTGTATAAGCCAGTAAGGATGGTTAGTTGTTTCCTACTGCAGCCCAGCCTGCCTTAAAGCACACGGCTCTGTAGGATGCTGCAGATACCATGTCTTATTCCAGTATCCTCTGAGGTACCACTGGGTCGTACAACAGCTGATGAAGACATTTACCTGTCTTGTTTATTTATTTGATTCTTCTGGTGCTGTGGACCAAACCCAAGGTCTAATGCATGCTAGGTAAGCACCCAAATACTAAGCTATAGTCCTCTTTTTATTTTGGGATAGGGTCTCTCTACATTGTTTAGGCTGGTACCGAACTCACCCTCTAGCTCAGGCTGGCCTTTAAGTTGTGATCCTCCTGTCTCAGTCTCCCTAATATTTGAGAGCTACCTAATATTTGTGAGCCATCAGACATGTTGATGAGATGGCTCAGTGGGTAAAGGCACTCTCCAAGCAAGCTTGGTGACCTGAATTTGATACCTTCAACCCATGTAAAGGTGGAAGGAAAGAACCAACTCCACAAAGTTGTCCTCCCCACCCCATAGCCCAGGGATACAGACAGACAGAGGCAGAGACACAGAATCAGAGAGAGAGAGAGAGAGAGAGAGAGAGAGAGAGAGAGAGAGAGAGAGAGAGAGAGAGAGATTTCCCATGCTTTGTGCCATGGAAGAACATTCATGGGATTTGATAAGTAACTGTTTATAACACAACTTTCTCTTCCATTCCTGCTGCTGCCGCTTCATGGGGCTAAAATGACTAAGGAGTTAGTTGAGACAACATATGCCCGGAATCATCAGGCTGAAAACACAGAGACAGGGCCTCTGTCCAGAAGGGTTATGTTTCAAAGGCTTTGCATGGATATTAGAGATGGTGTTTTAACAACAGCTTCCTCATTTGAGTCCAGCTCTTGCCCTTAGAGGAAGGCACTCTGTGCTGATCATAACTGTGTGAGAAAAGACCAAACCAGACAGCCTCATCTTTACTTGGGGATCTTGGAGGGGGTGAGGAGCCAAGGCTAGAGTAATGGCAGGGTTCAGCAGATATAGTTTGCTCTGGAGAGTTTAGCAGTAGACATGTTTTACTCTACTTTTCTGTGGGCACCCATTGTCCTATCAGCAGCCTAGATGTCCCTTATAATGCAATGGATATAGGATTCCAAACAATACTAACTTTCCCAGAGCCTGTCCTTATGTCAGAACCTGGCTTCTCAGCTGTTCCTTCAGGACCTGGTTAGAGTTAGGTACAGGAATCTCTACTGTGGACTGTTCTTAGGGTCAGGGTGTCAGTGCAGCCACCTCACACCATGTTTCAGCATGACACTGTTGAATTCAGGGTTGTTACCCCCAACCTGTGTGTGCGTTCACATGTGTGTCTGTATGTGTGTATAGGTATGTGTGTGTGTATGTGTGTATTTGTGCATGTATGTGAGAATATGTGTATGTGTGTGTATGTGTATGTGTGTTGTGAGTGTATGTATGTATGTGTTTGTATATGTGTATGTATGTGTATATGTTGTATGTATGTGTGTGTATGTGTATATGTATATGTGTATGTATGTGTATGTGTGTGTATGTGTGCATGTATGTGTGTATGTGTGTGTGTTTGTGTGTGTATGTATGTGTGCATATGTGTATGTGTGTATGTATGTTGTGTGTATGTATGTATGTGCTTGTATATGTGTATGTATGTGTGTATGTTGTATATATGTGTGTATATATATGTGTATGTGTGTATGTGTTTGTATGTATATATGTATGTGTGTGTATGTGTGTGTTTGTGTGTGTATGTGTGTGTATGTGTTTGTGTTTGTATGTGTATGTGTGTGTGTATGTGTGTGTGTATGTGTGTGTGCATGTGTGTGTTTAAGTGTGTGTATATGTGTGTATGTGTGTGTGTGCTGTCTTTGCAGCTGGGTTGAAATGTACTCATTTCTGCCTTCCTCTAACCTATATCTAGATGGACTAATGGTTGGTTGCACTTTAAAAAATTTTATTTCTTTAATTTTATGTGAATATTTTTTTCTGCATACATATGTGTGTTCACCACATGAATATGGTGCCCATAGAGGCTAGAGGAGGGCATCAAATCCCCTGGAGCAGTTGTGAGATGAGGACTCTTAACCACTGAGCCGTCGCTCCAGCTCTATACTTTGTTTTGAACATGATTTAAGAGTCTTCAATGACTTCTGTTCACTTTCTTTACTGAGGTTACTAATTAGATGATGTATAGCAGTTGCTTTGAAATGTCATTGTTAGAATCCAGGGGTTTCTAGGCGTGATGGTTCATCCCTGTGATCCTAACACTTAGGCAGATGCAGGAAGATCACAAGTCTGAGGCTGGACTTGGCTAGAACTGAGGCCCAGTCTCAACATTCTCATTCTGTCTAACATACACAGATCCAAGGTGTTTACGAATATCAAGATGATACTACAGAGTGCCCGCCGGCAACGGGCGTGAGCAGTGCCTGAGGCTGGCTTGGAGAGGAAGCTGGCTACTAAAGGGTTATGTAAAAATGACATGAGTTCTTTCTTCTAAGCACACAAACCATCTATCCACAGTCTTCTTGACGATGAAGCCATATGGAAAGGCAGAAGAAGACTGAATGGGACAAGAACTGAGTTACCAGGTTCAATGAGGAGCATCTCATTTCTGGATTCTCCTTTAAGGGTTTTAATGTAGTTTATTGTGGTCAATAATTGCGTTGTCCACTACTTCAGACAGCCTTACGCTCTAACAACTGCCTTTCCCCTGTGCCTTAAAGTTAAAAGGAAAATTATTGAAACAAGTCAAGCTCCAAGTTAGATCAGTCGAAGGCAGAGTGGCAAAAGTGTTCTACCAGGGGCCCAGCAGGAGGGTCAAATAAGGGACAGCTCTCTCAGAAAGTTGTTCAGTGCCATAAGCCTGTATTCCCCCTTCCTGTGGCTGTACATGGTACCTGTAGGATGTTGGTCCTTAAGGCCACTGCAAGCTGGGGTGAGGGGGATGGGATTCCAGCCAGTTAAAGTTCCTAACACTCTCTGAGCATTGCACCTTTTGAATAACATCTTCCAGATTGCTATGAGTCTCTGAGTAATTTCCAGGACTTTACAAGGCTTGATTCTAACTATTTTTTTTTTCTTCTGGTTGCCTCATTGCATTTGTGGAGACGAGAATTTTCTCTTTCAGGTCCGCAGACATCACCTGGGATTATTTGAAATACCTTTTTTTTTTTTTTTTAGTTGCTACATCTCTCTCTCTCTCTCTCTCTCTCTCTCTCTCTCTCTCTTTCTCTCTCTCTCTCTCTCTCTCAAAACTCAGTCCAAATGTCTCCTCCTTTGAGAAGACCTCTCTGGGCTCTCTGGGCAGATGAATCAACTCTTCTCCTATTCTTCTATACTTCTATATCATTGTAATTTCCTATTTCACAAATAAGTTATTTTTTTATCAGTTTCTAGCCAAGCCTATGGATTCAATAAATAAGCTGTGAATTATTTGACTGCCATATCCAGGCTCATTCATGACACACAGTAGGTGATTTGTAGGCTAACGTGTACTGCCCTAGGAGTCCTAGCTAGGGAGTCTCACCTCTGGCCACCAGTTCTCTTCTCTGTGTCTATAAGTATCATAGGACCTCGGTGTCTTTATCATCGCGGTTGGGTTCAGTAAGTACAGGAGAAGAAGTGAGAGATAACAGTATGGTTGGCATGGGTGAGGCTCAACAGTAATGATGGTGGGATAGGCAAGAAGTTAGGGAGATGAGGGAGGAGGCAGAGTCTCGAACAAGCAACTCACGGCTCTCAGTGACAGCATTTCAGGGGGTGATCCTTAATCTGCTTGTCTCTACTCAGCTAACAATGAGGCAAGCCAGATGTGACACACCTTCCATCCCAACCCTGAGAAGGCAGAGGCGGAGCTCTATAAGCTCAGGGCTGGCCTGGTTTACACAGAGTGGCAAGTCATTTAAAACTCTACCTCTCAAAAAAGCCAGGGGGCGGGGAGGAGAACCAGAAGAGCAGCTGGGGCCCTAGCCAGCTAGAGGGGAAGCGGATGATGGGTCAATACGATTAGCGGAGCCTTTACAACCCTAAGTTAGCAAAACCTAAGAGGAAACCACAGGCAAAGAGATGGGGCTTGGCAGTTCAGACTGCTTCTTGCGCTTGCAGACGACCCCAGTTCAGTTCCCAGCACTCATGTTGCCGGGCTCACAATCGCCTGTAACTCCAGCTCCAAAGGACCTGACACCCTCTTCTGGCCATTAATAGCACCTTCACACATGTAGCATTCGCTTACACAGACACGTGTGTGGGCAAAAATCTTAAAAAGAATATACTTAGCTATAGTCTATCTCAGATAGTCCTTCCAAATTTCGAGCCACTTCAAAATAGCCTTTAGCTTGCTGTAAAGTTAAGAGCAAGAGTAGTAAATACAGCTGGTTTTTACTACTTCGGTTGGCTGAAGGAGATGGGACACAGCTCCCATCACCCTGGGGAGAATGTCGTCTTCACGGTTACGTCAATGAAAGCATCAGCAAAGGCTCAGGACTATCAGTGATTTGTTCTTTTCCCAGTCTGCTAGTCAGTTTCAGCACTGCTTGTAAGGTGTCCTGTATTGTCTTTTTCCCCCTGAACTCCAGCTTCATGAACTCCCTGAATGTTTCTTTTTTTGGTCTTTTTTTTTAATTGATTGGGGAAGGTGCTCTAGGGTAGGTGTCCCTAATCTTGGGTCATCGACCACAAGAACCATCTCTTCCCTTCAGTTCTCTGGCAACCATATCCCCCGTGTAGGGTAGTGATACTAGAAAAAAAGAGTTTTATTTGATATTTCATTTTGTTTGAACGTCAACCCTGTGAGGTATAGACTATGACTCTTTCACAGGGAGGCTGAATGGGAGAGCTGTATTTGGGAGAGATTTGACTCTAAACCCTGTCCTATCGAACTGATGCATCCGAGGGATCCACGAACCGCAGATTGTAACCGAGGAGACCACTTCAATGCCTGCTTCCCTGGCACCCCCCTCCCAGGCTTGTCCTTTAAAGAGACATGGCTCCAAGTGTGTCCAGCTCCAGTCAGGGATCAGTACGTTATCTTGAACTTTGAAACCAGAGAGCACCAATGGCTACTGGATCCCAGGGGTGAACTGGGTGAGGAGGCCTCACTTCCTGAAGCAATCAGGTGAAAGATGCATTATGGTTGAGAGGGGGATAACGAAGACACCTTATCGTCATCTGTCAGCCCCAACATGGTGACAGCCCGAGACTGCTGGAAAGGCCAGCTTCCGTAGAGCTCAGAAACATTTCCACACATGCTAATATCACTCTTTCGTGTAGCCCTGTCAGCAAGAAGGGGAATTTGTGCTAGTATACACGAGGCACATTTTTTTTTTTTTTTGGGGCACAAGAGACCTGGTTGCTAAGCAACAGTAGTCTGCCCCACCTCCCTATTTTCTGTTTCCAAGCTTCCAGTTAGCAGATAGCTGGGGCTGGGGCTGCCAGGCCCAGCCCAGCCCTTGTCCCGATTCCCTACAACAAGGGGCCTATTCATGGGCCCTGAGCATAGTTCATTGTCTCTCTGGTGCATGTCTATGTGTGTAGGGGTGGGGGATAACGGGAGGGGCTATGTGTGAACCAGGGCGACTTCATCCTCCAACCACGCTGGCTGGGCTGTTGAATCAATCCTGACATGAGGACAGGAGCCGCGCCCTGCCCAGCAGACCTTACTGCCTTACATCAGTGCAACTGACTCACATGGTAAGGCTGTATCCCTGCCATCCCTCCATCCCTGCTCACCCTCCACCCCAAGATGCCAGGTTGTTAGAAGAGCTGCTTTTGGCAGCTCCAGGGCAGGAATTGTATCCTAGCATGAGCTGTGGAGCTAGAGTTATCTCCAGAGACTACCTTTCTCTTGCCATCCCTACTCCGGACTGATAAATTAGTTTGCACATGGCTGTACTGAGCAAAGCATTAAAAAGACTTCTACTTAGCACAGCAAAGAGGTGTCTTTCCGCCGAAGGTTCGTGTTTTCAGGCTATAGCATAAGTTGGGGCTGGTAACAATTTGAGGTGGGGTGGTCCTGATGGGTTGAGAGGCTGGAGTTGAAGTCTAGTGTCTCTGATATTAAGAGGAAAGTCTGGGTGTCTGTGGAACTGTTTCTATAATGGGCTCTCTGATTGGACAGGACTTCCACTCAAGAGG
Source organism: Micromys minutus (assembly GCF_963924665.1). NCBI lineage: Eukaryota > Metazoa > Chordata > Mammalia > Rodentia > Muridae > Micromys > Micromys minutus. The sequence goes on from NC_137985.1 coordinate 40,562,212, forward strand.
AACTACATCCCTTGTGAAAACCATACATACCTATGGCCACTTCCCAGGTTTTTCCCAAGCCTGCTGTCCTTGGCTCTCAATCTGGGCACAGATGGAATGTGTGTATTAGGGCACACACTGGAATCTAGGTTTTTCCAGAAGTATGGCTGTCCTCTGGTGGGAGGCCCAGTTCTACCTTGGCTGTGAATGGTGTTGGGGAGGTGGGATGGTGTCTTGCTTTGTAGGAAGGGGTTGGATGGCTGCCTTCTGTGCTACTGAAAATGGCATGGGGCTCATTGGTAGGCTGGTGAATTCACTTTTGCATAGTTTAGGGGGCTGTACTGGATGAGGCTGACAGGTTTTTCTTACCCTAGATGAATGGTGAAGACAGCCAGTTTAGCAGGCCAAAGAGGCAAGACCCTGGAGATACTCTATCAAATACTTAGAAATCACACCTAAGATAGCATTGCTTTGGGGTCAGTGGTTTAGGCTTTGCCATCACTTGGGACAATCCAATGTGTCAAGAGGAAAAGGGAATCTACAGATAGGAATCACAACAGTTTGTTGTGTGTGTGAGTGTATGTGTATGTGTGTGTATATGTGTGTGAGTGTGTGTGTGTGTGTGTGTGTGTGTGTGTGTGTGTGTGTGTGTGTGTATTTCATAGGACAACTCCAGGTGTCATTCCTCAAGTGCTATCTTAATTCTTCTCTTTTCTTTTCCTTTTTTTCTTAATTTCTTGGTTCCTTCCTTTTATTGTCTTCCTTTTACATTCTCTCCCTCTTCCTTCCTTTCTTCCTTCCTTCCTTCCTTCCTTCCTTCCTTCTTTCCTTCCTTCCTTTTTGGAGATAGCATCTCTTATTGGTTTCTTACTGGTTTGGGTAGGCTAACTGACCATCAAGCCCCAGAGATCTACCTGTCTCTGGGTTTAAAATCATGTTCTACCATAGATTCTAGGGATAGAATTTAAGACTTCATGATTTCATGGAAGCCCTTTCCTGACTGTACTGTCTTCCTGGTCCCTTCCTTCCTTCCTCTCTCCTTCCCTCCCTCTCTTCCTTTCTTAAATATTTATTTATGTATATGATTACTCTATTTACATGTATGCCTACATGACAAAAGAGGGCATCAGATCCCATTACATATGGTCACTAGCTACCACGTAGTTGTTGGAAATTGAACTTAGGACCTTTGGAAGAGCAGCCAGTGTTCTTAACTTCTGAGGTATTTCTCCAGCTCCTATTTATTTTTAAATCCTTCCATTTTTGTTTTTTTTTTTTTAATTTTCAATTTTTGTTTTTGTTTTTTTTCAAGACAGAGTTTCTCTGTAGCCCTGGCTATCCTGGAACTCACTCTGTAGATCAGGCTCGTCTCAAGTTCAGAGATCTGCCTGCCTCTGCCTCTATTTCTTTCTTTTTAAAAAAACAGGCTTTTTTTTTTTTTGTTGTTGTTGTTGTTGCCAAAGCTGGCCTTGTGGGTCTCCTGTTTCAACCCCAAAGTGTTGTGATTTCAGGCATATCCCATTACATCTAGCCAGAGTCTGGTTTTGAGATGTTATACTTATTCTATTAGATTACAAATTTCTTGAGGAAGGATTTACAGCCTATATGTATTTATATTGATATTATAATTAGCATGTAACTTGTGTTTTATACTTTATAAAGCCCCCAAACCACATTATTTTCCTCCCTCCCTTCTTCTCTTCATCTCTCCTCCCTCCCTTCCTTCCACTCCCCCCTCTCCCTTCCTTCCTTTTTTCTTCTTTCTCCTTCCTTACTTCTATGCCTTTTTGTGTCAGTCCTTGGTGTACATAAATTAATGCAGAAAGAAAGAGAAAGAAGTGAGGCCCATATATGTCAATAATAAGTTTTCTTTAATTAAAGACATTCCCTGAAGATGACCTCCACACTGAAGGGTCAGTGGGAGGCAGCTATGTGAGGTAGGGGCAGCAGACACAAAACCTGTGTAGTGTGAGAGAACCTGAAGGTGCTGAGGAATGGCACAGTGCTGTGGAGAGAGCTGGTGCTGGCAGCAAGGATGGAGAGATGAGAAAGGGTGAGATCCCAAAAGCCTAGGAGCTATGACGTGAGGCTTGGCATGATGCTGAGGCTGCAAAGATTCACTGGATACTTTAAAGATTGGACCACCATCTTCATAACCACATCTTAGAAAGATTACCTGGGCTTTATAACATGAAGAATATTGGCCAGGCCAATGACATAATTCCTTCTTGAAGGGTGGGCTAACCACCCTTTATCAACTGCAACTAGAGGACACTGGGGTGGGAGTTTAATCACAAGGAGGTAGGAGTTATCACTCTTACTTTATGAATGATAAATGTATTGAAGTTTGGAGTGGTTGTCTGAGTTATTTAAGTTCATAGGATAGATTGTAAGACCTAGTCAATAAACTTTTCAGCGCTTGCAATTATATTATTTCCTTGCCCATCATGGGTCAGGAGCTTCCAGCTTATATGTAAAGTATCCTGCTCTTTCTTTCTTAACCACCCCATCTTTGCTTCATCAATTTTGCCTGGACCATACAATGCCTGACAGAAGTACATCAGTTCAAGCTCCACTCACCACTGCCCTAGAGAGTGCCCCCTCTAGAAGTTGTCCTTGATTTTGTTGGAGAAAAACTGCCTCTTAATCTTTCCGGTGCCATCGGTGCTTCCGTTGAACTCTTTGTGGTCATTTTTTTTTATTAATTTTTATTTATATTAGGGCATCAGATCTCATTACAGATAGTTGTGAGCCACCATGTGGTTGCTGGGAATTGAACTCAGGACCTCTGGAAGAACAGTCAGTGCTCTTAACCGCTGAGCCATCTCTCCAGCCCCTTTGTGGTCATTTAATGCATACTGTGAGTTGTGTTTGGGACAAAGCTGGGAATTCTTTGAGGAACTCTATCTAGTCCATGATGGTTTTCCCATGATGGGGTTGCTGGGATTTCCAACTGCTATTTCTCCAGAGCCCAACATCAGATGACCAAAGCCCAATGGAGATCCGGTGCACAGAAGAGGGTCCTGGGCCTGGGATCTTCAGAACAGGATTGGGAGACCAGCGGCCACCCAGTAAGTCACAGGGGGTTACAAGGGAGGGACAGGATGGCGATCAGCAAAGGATGCTCTTCTTCCATTCTTTATATTCTTCTTGAGTCAGTGTGAGGATGAGGGACATCTCATTCTTTATCCCCACTTCCTGTTTCCTGCTTCAGGACCAAGTGGGATCTGGGCTTCAGAGATCAGAACTGGGCTCTATCCTTTGGGGGCAGGCTCCTGTTAGAACCTCCAGGTCGAGTAAAGCTTGCTGGCAGGAGGCGACAACCCAGATGGCTCTCTGCTTCCTTTCTAGTCTCCCAGTCCCAGCGCTGGTGCTGCCTGCAACGTGGCTGTGTCATACTGGGAGCCCTGGGGCTGCTGGCTGGAGCGGGTGTTGGTTCATGGCTCTTAGGTCAGTGCTGTGCCCTTCTGTCTGAAGAGGGGAGGAGGGCAGGATCTGAAGGAAGCTTGGAGACAGAAGCAGGTGCTGAACAGGCTCTTTATGTAGATGGACGGGCCCCTCTATCATCTGTGCCGTGAAGACACCTAGACAGGGAAGGGGTTACCCATAGAATGGAGGGGTTTAAGGGTCATAGAGGGAACAGCTTGGTCCTACGGTCCTGTCACTTGTGTGGATGATCCATAGTTTCAGTCAGGTTTTCCCCTCCTCCCTCACCTAGAAATTGTTCTTAGTGACAGACAGACAGACAAATAGAAACAGGGTAGTCTGACAGACAGTCCTGTATCCCTCTTACTGATTGATTGGGGTCTGTCTATAGACAATGTGGCCGATAGAACCTTGAGGTGGCAGGCCTACACCTACCGCAGCACCGACTTGCTAGGCATGTTGAGTCCTGGGGAATTTTCCTCCCTATTCCCAGTCTCTGTGTGACTTTCTCTGCACTTTATTAAAGTATTGTACCTATGGCCGGCTGCCTCTCCACCCATCCCCGGGACATTGCAGGAGGAGGAGATGACCTTGAGCTGTCCAGGAATGGGCAGTGAGGAAGAACTCCTCCCAGCGCTTCCCAAAACAGGTGGGCCACATCCTTAAAGCTACAGAAGTCCGCATTACTTCTAGCTCAGGGCCTTTACAGCTTCAGAACGAAGGACCAGCAGTTTGCTATTACTCATCTGTCTCTTCCTCTCCTGAATGGGAGTTATGACAAGGTTCACCTGGCAGCATTGAGCTCGGATTTAGGGGTGTCCTGATCTTTAACTGGGGTGTGGTTAGGAGACCAGGCCAGTAGAGGGATGAAAGCTTGTCATTTGGGGTAGTGTGAGCTAGCAATGTGGGGGCTGTGGGGGGGGGGGAGGAAAGGAGTTAGTGGTAGGAGGTGGCAGTGTGTGAACTGTCACCAGATCATCTGGGGACATCACTCCATACGGTCCCCTGGCTGTCTCCACTGTCCCTTCTTCCAGGTAAGAGTTGTGGTTCGCAGCACAATGCTGTCCAAAGGCTGGATGTTAGAAAGAGTTACAGAAGTTAGATCAAGGGCTGGAGAGATGGCTCAGTGGTTAAGAGCACTGGCTGCTCTTCCAGAGGTCCTGAGTTCAATTCCCAGCAACCACATGGTGGCTCACAACCATCTGTAATGAGATCTGATGCCCTCTTCTGGTGTGTCTGAAGACAGCTACAGGGTACGCATATAAAGAAGTTAGATCAAGCCTGGGGTCTTTTTATTTTTTTGCTAGATGCATGGCCTTGGGTGCATTATTTCTTTGAGCTTCCATTTCTTTCTAAGTACAGTGAAAGCGAAAAGCATTTACTGTGCACAGTTGTAATAATAAAGCATGAAAATACACAAGAGAAGCGTAGTTGTGAGCCCTTGTATCTGTCCTCTGGCCTGCTATAACAAAGCACTACAGATGGGTGTGCGTTTATTTTCTCACAGACTGGATGCTAGACATCCAGTTACAAAGAGCCAGCAGCTTGGTTCCTGGTGATGGCTCTCTTCCTGGCTCCCCACAGTACCCTCCTATAGTACCTTCTGTTTGCTGAGAGGTGGGTAGGGAAATAGTGAATGAGCCCGCCTGGACCAGTACCCCATGACCTCATTTCATCTTTAAGTGTCCAACGTATCCAAGCTTGCCTCTGACTCGGTATTCAAGCCAAAGACGGCCTTGAATGCAGGATCCTCTTGCCTCTACCTCCAGAGTGTAGGGATTGCGGGCCTGTTCCATCACGCCTAGCACTTGGAATCAAACCCAGGGCTATGTGCGTACTAAGTACTCTGTCAATGAAACTGTAGAACAAAGTCCTTTGTTTAATCTTATTTGCCTTCTTTAGGGTTCTGTCTGCAAACACAGTTACACCGAGGGAGGGCGAGGAGGAGGGAGAGAGAGAATCTGTAACAACACAGGGGAAAAAGTTTGTAAATACTATTATTGTCATGGTATTTGAATTCAGGAGACTTGCCTTATGTCCTGGATCCATCCCTTATTGAGCCTATGGTTTAGGACAAGTTCCTTCACCTTTGTGCCTCTATCCTCCCTCTGTTGAGAAAGGTAACTGCCTTCTTGCAGGGCTGGTGTGGTTAAGAGTGTAGTAGAACACCCCTGTTTATTTACTGTGGGTGTGTTCATACTGTGTGTGTGTGTGTGTGTGTGTGTATGTGTGTGTGTGCATCTGCCATTGAATGAATGTGGGGGTGTCAGAGGACAATTTGTTGGCTCCCTTTCTATCTCTTGGGCTGTGGGGGTTCAGTCTAGGTTGTCAAGCTTGGTGACGAATACCTTTATCTGCTGAGTCATCTCACTTACCCCAGCACCTTTCAAAGCGTATGGTCAGAACACAGAGCTGAGATATCTACAAGAAAGGTAGTTTTTGTTTTCAGAACTGATCAGGTACCCAGGGGAGCAGGCGAGCTAACCTGGGGTGACCCACATGTCCAGCTCCTCTTGACTGGGCAGCAGGAGGGTTTTCACACGGGGGTTTTAGTATCTTTCAGAATAAATGGTGAGGATCTTCTGCTTGAAGTGCAAGTAAGAGCTTGGCCAGACTGGCTCCTGGTCTGCCATGAGGGCTGGAGCCACGCCCTGGGGATGCGCGTCTGCCAGAGTCTTGGGCATCTCAGGTAACAGTCAGACTTGCAGGGCTGGATGGCTTGTGGGGGCACTGCAGTTGGAAATGTGCCTTCGTGCTCTGGCTCATTCACAATGCTGCTGGGTCTGTCTCATGCACAGTGTGGTTCTGACCCCCTGACCTCGCTCATGCTAGTTTGAAGCTGACTTCCTCCCGTTTTCTCTCCCTCTGCCCAGGCTCACTCAACACAAGGCAGTGAATCTGTCTGACATCAAGCTCAACAGATCCCAGGAGTTTGCTCAGCTCTCCGTTAGACGGGGAGGCTTTGGAGAGGAGTCATGGCAGCCCAGGTAGGGCTTCTGTGGGTTAGGTGAGTGGTGGGCAGTCTAGAAAGATCTTCCTGCAGGGGGAGCCCGATGGTGAGGGTGTGGGCAAAGAAGACCATTTCTCAGTCACAGGCAACAAACCCAGGTCACGTGTCCTGTTATATTTACCTCACACAAGAAATGCAAGACTGGGGATATAGCTCAGACATTGTCGAGTACTTGCCTGGCACACAAACACATAAGGCCTTTGGTTTCAATCCCTAGTACTGAATAAACTGTGAGGTGTTGTTGCTAAAATTATAAGCAGGAGGTAGAGACAGGAGGGCCAGCAAGGTCATTACAACTATATACAGAGTTTGAGGTCAGCCTGGGATATAGGAGACATATCTCAAAATAAACAAACAACAGCCAAAACCCAACCCCCCCCTTAAGATTGTTAGTTCCTAGAACAGGTTTTAGAATGGTTCTCTTACACCCCTTCTGTTGGCTTTATGCTGCTATGACATGTGAAAGGCAATGTAAGGGAAGAAAGGTAGATGGTTCAGCCAGTGATTGCTTGGCTCCATGTGCTAGGTCAGAGCATCTCCGTGACAGGAGGAGGCTGCTTATGTGGACAGAAAAGGTAGGGGGCTGGGCTTAGGATAAGATCTAACTCTCAAGGATATCCCTCCTGTGACCCGCTTCCTCTAATTAGGCTCTACTGCTTAAAATCTCCAGAACTTCTCAAAATAGTGCCATGGGTTGAGGACCAGGTGCTCTGCTGGAGAACTTTTGGTGGGTCATTTTGTATTTAAACCATAATTCACTTTTACAGGTAGGGAAAACTGAGGGTCATTGAGGACTCAGAATGGACCAAGCTTCTCACTATACTCTAGGCATCACAAGCTGGGAGGCCTTTGCTCAGGTTAGGCTCCTTCAGACTGCCTGAAGCCTTGGGGATGGGCACAGGCCGATGCCCCATTCGTGCTCTGGAGCTAGCTCAGCCTACTCGCTCAACTTCTTTCAAGCCCCAGCTCCGTTCTTAGTCATGCACTAGAGGCAGAGTGACCCATCCCAGCTGTTCCTTTTTCTCTGTGGGATTCCCAGGTCCTCCAGGAGTGTAGAAGGGCGACCGGGTCAGGAAAATAGAAGCCAGGTGGACCAGGGAGTGGGCTGCTGGAAGAGATGGGAAGGGCAAGGCAAGAATGTCAGATCAAAAGGCAGTTGAGTTCTATGCTCAAGGGCAGGAAGGAACACAAGGACAAGAGTATGTCTACGCAGGCCCTGGATAAAGGGCATGGGACAGGAAGAGGCTGGTCCTGGAAGAAGCCTGGGTGGAGGGCTCTTTTCATTCACAACACCATGGCCATTCATGAGCACCTATTTATTCCAAGCACATGGAAACAGCTGGGTTTTCTCATCTGTCAGTTCTCTGTGGTAAATATGGACCTTATCCAAGCAGATTGATCTTCCAGGACTGAGAAAGGCTTTCTGTTTCCCTCTGGATGCTGGGGTGGACCGGGCAGGCTGCTGTTCTGGGAGGGGCCCAGTTGTTTGTGAAGGGTAGGTGAAAATGGTAAAAAGGGTGGCATCTTAAGGTTGGGACTACAGGACAACTTTAGGAATGATGGAGCTAGGCTGATCGTGGTGGTTCAGGCCTGTAACCCTAGCACTCAGGAAGCCATGGCAAAGTCAGGCCACCCTTGGCTAGAGTGAGTTTGAGGCTAGTCTGGGTCCCATGATACACTGTCTTAAGAAAACCCTGGCCACTCCCCATACCCTTGGGTATACATGGCCGTCATGTGGCACTGCCTAGTGTCTTAGGAACACCCCTCTTTTGCAGCGCTAACTGTCCCTCTGGCCGAATTGTTTCTCTCCAATGTTCCGGTGAGTCATAGCCTGTGATCGAAAAGTTGGTGGTGGGAGGGAGGGAGTCTTTCAGTTCTCCTGAGTGTGGAAGAGTGTATGAAGGGACTTGCTCAAGCTCCTGTGTGTGTGTGTGTGTGTGTGTGTGTGTGTGTGTGAGTTGGGTTGCCTACCTGCTCATCTTTCTGCTGGGCTCCTTGAAGATACAACCTGCTCAGATAGAGTCCCTTGACACCTCTGTCATATGTCCCATCAGCCACTACACTGGGCTGATGGTCTCTCTACTTCACTACCGCCATTCTCTGCCTCTTTAAGTGGCATTATTACTGGCTGCAAGGATGCAAACTCTATCAGCAGCTGCAAGAGACTAAGGGGGAGGGTAGTGCATTAGAGCCAAATGATAAACATTGTATAGAGTTCCTTCACTCACTTTCCCACACACCTGTCTATTTATTAGTCCCTTCTCAAAGCCATCATGCCTGGACACTTTGACTTCTACAGCGGGATGGGCGTTAGAGCTCTATAGACCTCAGACATTGTCCCCAAAACATGGTCCCCATAGACATCCTGTCCCCCTACTTAGATGAAGAATAACAGAGGCAAGCTATCTGCCCTAACCCTCCCTCTGCTCTCGGCACTTCTTTCTATCTCCAACCTTTTCTGTTTGCAGAGTGTGGGGCAAGACCTCTGGCTTCTCGGATAGTTGGTGGTCAGGCTGTGACTTCTGGGCGCTGGCCATGGCAAGCTAGCGTGATGCTCGGCTCCCGGCACACATGTGGGGCCTCTGTGCTGGCACCCCACTGGGTAGTGACTGCTGCCCACTGCATGTACAGGTGAGTCTTGGGGGTGAATGGGAGGTAAGTTACAGTCACCTTTCTGTTTGTCTCTTGGTATGTCCTGAATAAAATGTCTGTGTCCAGCTCTCTGTCTCCAGTAAGAGAGGACACTGTCCTTGTTTAATGCCAAGTTCAGCTCTGCATTGATAGCAGCCATAACACAAAGACTGGTTTCTTATGTTCCCCATCCTCCATGTGTGTATGCCTATTCCCTTGTATGTGCACATATATGCACCTGTGTATGTGTGTTTGTATGTTCTTGTGTGTATGTGTGTACATGTGGGGGCTAGAAGTCAGTGTCAAGTGACTTCTTCAATTGCTTTTCCACTTTATACTTTTTAAGATTTACTTTATTTTAAATGATGTGCCCATATCTACATCTTTGTGTATGTGGGTGGTCCAGCATGCTCCAGGGATCTTCTTATCTCTGCCTCCCTAGTGTTAGATTACAGACGTATACAACCCTGCCTGGCTTTTTATGTGAATGTTGGGGATCTGAACTCAGCTCCCTATGTTTGCATGGAGAAAGCACTTTGCTGACTGAACTGTCTTTCAGTCCAGTCCCTGAGCAACTACTGCTTGCCCAGTGTCTTGCCAGCCACTGGTGATAATAGTAAGAGACATGATTTTTTTGGGGTTCCAGGAGCTCACAGGCTTGAGACAATGGCCACTAATGGTTTCCTTACGAGTTCCCTCCACCCACCACCTTACTTATATCTACCTTCCTTTCCCCCTTCCTCCCTGGGCTCAGTAGGTTTTGATGTTCAGTTTCAGGCTGTCCCGCCTATCCAGCTGGCGGGTTCATGCAGGGCTGCTCAGCCACAGTGCTGTCCGACAACACCAGGGAACCATGGTGGAGAAGATCATTCCCCACCCTTTGTACAGTGCCCAGAACCATGACTATGATGTGGCTCTGCTGCAGCTCCGGACACCAATCAACTTCTCAGGTGAGCCACTGGCCTGGGACTGAGCAGGCTGGGTGAACAGAGACTGATGGGAGGAGGGGTGAGCTGATTCCTAAGGCTTCCCGTAGCACTGCAAATGATAGGCCCATTAGTTCATGGAGACGATAGGGTGTGTGCATTGTCCTGAGACTGAATCGAAATTACACTTACAAGGCTCTTTGGAGGAGGAAGATTCAGGCCCTTTGCATAGTGGGGCTGCAGGTGGCATTTGCTTTGAGGTCCCAAGCAGAACTTCATTTGTTCCTTCTTCACCAGTAGCTGGCTCCACTCTTGTTTCCAGGCTGGACCCAAGTCCAGCCACTTTGTGATACATTACAGGAAAGGAGATTTCTTATTTATTTAAATCTTTTCCCCCTCAAACGTTAAACAACTGCAACAATGAAATTCTATACAGACAAGAATACTGAAGATTAGAGAAGGATAAACAGACCCTTCAGTCTAGGGCTAGGGCTCCTCCTGTCATAATACCTGCCCAAGGGTCTCCATGCAACCGCCTCTCTGCATGATCTGATATACCTTGTCTCAGTCAGGGTTTTATTCCTGCACAAAACATCAGGACCAAGAAGCAAGTTGGGGAGGAAAGGGTTTATTCAGCTTACACTTCCACATTGCTGTTCATCAGCAAAGGAAGTCAGGACTGGAACTCAAGCAGGTCAGGAAGCAGGAGCTGATACAGAGGCCATGGAGGGATGTTACTTACTGGCTTGCTCTCCCTCACTTGCTCAGCCTGCTTTCTTATAGAACCCAGGTCTACCAGCCCAGGGATGGCACCACTCACAATGGGCTGGGCCCTCCCCCATTGATCACTAGTTGAGAAAATGCCTTACAGCTGGATCTCATGGAAGCATTTCCTCAACTGAGGCTCCTTGCTCTGTGATTAACTCCAGTTTGTATCAAGTTGACACAAAACCAGCTAGTACATACTTTTTCAAAAAAAAAAAAAAACTCATACGTGTATGCACTTACAGTCTCTAAAACACACATTTACGAATTCACACAGATCTGTAATTTGAAAACAAGGTATTCATAAAATTCTAGATTGGGAGTCTTCTTTAGAAGTCATGGAGCCAGGGCCTCCTTCTTGTTAGAAGGGAGATTGACAGCATCATGAGGGGTGTGGTCCAGCACCAAATCAATCTTTCTCCTTGATGCAGCTACACGGAAGCATATTTATGTTGTGGAATGTCAATGTACCATTTAAAATCGTATTCGTTTCTACTCATAGAATATGTCACACACATCTAGAACTTTCGTCCCAAAAAGGATCAACCAGTCATTTTGCAGAAGAAGACCCATTCTGGACAAATGGGTCTTGTTAGAAATTTGGTATTCAGAGATAGAAGGATTTCCATTCTTCCTCCAGTCCTCCGGTTGGGGCAGGGCAACAAATTCACTGTCCACCTTTAGGGGGTGCCATATCTTCACACACACCCCTGCCCTCAGATGGGACATTGGCCAACCTATCTCTCTGTCTAGCAAGCTTGGTGGTAGAGGCTAGGTGTCAGGACTGTTGAGAAGTGGGTGGGGAGGGTCTTCACTCTCCAGGCTCTGCCGGGGAGAAGCCTGGCCTGAGCCAGGACCCGAACTATGTGCTTCTTCTTCACAGACACTGTGGGCGCTGTGTGTTTACCTGCCAAGGAGCAGCACTTTCCACGAGGGTCACAGTGCTGGGTGTCTGGCTGGGGCCACACCGACCCCAGCCACAGTGAGTGAACTCCCAGGGTCCCCAGAAAGTAGGGAGGGAGAGGTGTCTTCTACACTGTGGCACGTCCCCCTCCCCTGGTCACCTGACAATGGCACTTTTTTTCCTGCCTTGGTGACTCTGAGTACTCTGTCTCCCCTGCCTGGGTATTCCTATGGAGAACAACCACTGAACATTTCCCTCAGCCCAGGCCCCTTTACTCTCCTACCTTTGGTCCCAGGAGCATCATGACCTCAGCATTTGGTAGACTGCTTCTCTCTCTTGGTCTCCTCATTCTCAGTGGGGTTCTGGAAGACTCTTATCCTTCGCCCATGTCCACTGCCCTGCCCAATCTTCCTTCTTTGGGTCCTTGTGTCCCGAGGAGCTACGACTCTTCTCTTTCTTGATGTTTTGCTTTTTTGGCCTGGCTTGGTACCCTGCAGCTTTTCTCCGTGTCTTCTGCAGCTCATAGCTCAGATACACTGCAGGACACAATGGTGCCACTGCTCAGCACCTACCTCTGCAACAGCTCATGCATGTACAGTGGGGCACTTACACACCGTATGCTGTGTGCTGGCTACCTGGATGGAAGGGCAGATGCATGCCAGGTGTGTCTGGTAGAGGAGGGAGGACTGGGGGACCTGCTGGTGATGGAAGGAGGGGGCAGGTTTGTGTCTTGGTTAGTGCTTATGGATTGGGGAAGCCAGACTACCTAGGAACGTCATACTACATACAGTGTTCTGAAAGGTGAAGTCAGCAGGTATGCCAAGAATCAGGAGCCTCTCTCTCCTCCAGGAGAATTCAGTCCCCATGGTGGACTAGTACTGCTCCAGCAGGCAGGGTCTGACTTTTGTTTCTTTGTGTCTCCATACCTGGATTCCTCAGGGAGACAGCGGGGGACCTCTGGTATGTCCCAGTGGTGACACGTGGCACCTTGTAGGGGTGGTCAGTTGGGGCCGTGGCTGTGCAGAGCCCAATCACCCAGGAGTCTATGCCAAGGTAGCAGAGTTCCTGGACTGGATTCATGACACTGTGCGGGTGAGTGTGGTTCAGGAGAGCAACCCCAGTTTCTGAAAAACCTGCCCCAGGACACTGGGGACTTATGAGGGATGGGAATGAGGCTAGGGAATATTCACGAGAGAGGGAGGAGAGAGAAAGACAATTTATAACATACCTCCCCACACAAATTTCTAGTAATGTAAGCACTAGCTGGGAAAGGGTAAACTGAGTCTGGGACCTAGATCTACCTTTTAGGGGTAACCTTTGGCAAGTCCCACTCTTGGTAAGCCCACGATTTCTTGTCATAACCATCCTGCCTGTGTTTTACTCTTTGGTGGGGATTAGAAGAGAACTCATTCTGAGCCTGGCTAGGCTTGGGGTGGGTATCCACAGTGTTATTCCTCTATCATCTAGTCCGACATCATCCATCTGTGGCTCCTAAAGCAGATGCCAGCAGCCTCATTTCATAGTCTACAGACAGAGCTCAGGACTTAGCAGCTAAAGTCTTACACGACTCTCAGGTTGAAGCCGTTTAGAGAGAGGACAGAGTGTGACAGTGCGTATCAAAGCATAGCATTTGGCCGGCCAGATGGCAGCATGGGTAAAGCAAAGTACTTGTCATATAAGTGTAAGGAGTTTTGAATTCCCCAGAACTCACAGAAAGCTGGGGTGGCTCACAGAAGAGTACAGTATGTATATACACTTCTAAGCAAGATGGAAGACAGAAACAGGAGGATGTTTTGAGTCTCTTAAGCTGTTTCCTGGTGTACTCAGAAGCCAAGAGGAGAGCATGTCTCAGATGGGTGAATGGTGCAGACTGACTGACACCTGAGGTTGTCTTCTGACTTTTACACGTGCACTCATAATTGTCCCATCCCCCACACCGCACGACGATTTGAAAAAGCACGATATTTGTGTTAAGTAGTCTCTCACAAGCTGTGATGGTGGACAACATCCTTCCCTAAAGTTGGGGTGCAGAACCATTGGCGCATAGCACACTCTAGAGATTTTGGGGGTGTGCATCTATACCTAAATATTATTTTAAAAAACCTAGAGCAGCAGATCTGTGTGGGATCATTTGATAGACAGACGTCTACATTCTAAATGTAATTAACTAATATAAAGTCACTTAAGGGGATGAGGGATTTAGCTCGGTTGGAAGAATGCTTGCCTAGTGTTCCTGAGGTTCTGGGTTTGAGCCCCAACATTTCATAAATGAGATATGGTGGTCAGCATGTGTATTTGGAACACTTAAGAGATGAAAACAGGAGGTTCTGAAGTTTAATGTCATCTTTGGCTAGAGTTTCAGACCAGTCTGGGGTACATGAGAGCTTGTCACCCTTCTGGCATGAGGTAGAGCCACATAGTGACTCCTTGTTAGATGATGCTGTTTTCTTCAGCCTTATTATACAGCAGCCTATGTGTTTTGGCTCTATGGCAGGTTCGCTAGCTGAAGAATCAGCAGCTGCTGTCTGTGACACAGAACTGTGGATCTCCCATGGATCATCCCAGACTGAGGAACAACATCTGGGTCACTGGGCCTTTCCCCAAAGGCCCTACCTTCTAGTTTGTCTTTCTCATCTGAGAACCTCCACAACAGGGAAGAGTCTGGATTGGGAATGATGGTGAGAGGAAGGCATAAGAAGACAGAAGAGGCTTCTGTAAGCATCTGGAAGACTGCCCCTCTGCTCTCCCCACATCCCATGTGCATCCACTGGGAGAATGCTGGAGGTTTCCCAACCCTGTTTTCTCCTGGGGCCAGTGGAGGGCTACGTCCAACTTTCAAGGATGCCCTGTCTCAAGGGTTCCTAGGCTGACAAGGTGAAGGTTGGACCAGCTCAGATAAAGGGATGGAAGTCAAGATTCCCCTTCCCCCATGCTGGTCCTATTCTGAGGTAACTCTAGTAGCCTTGCATGGGGCAGAAGTCCACAAGGTGATAAGGATGGTGGTGGGCCAGGATGCTGTTTTTCAAATGACAGTTCTGTAAATTGGTTGAAAGAGTTTTGTTATTAAGTGGGAATTATATATAATCTTGGTTGAGTTCCCCCTTCTTTGTATTAGATAATGTGACAAAATACATGATCAAAAGAACTTACTTTGGCTCAGAGACAAAAGATGTGGTCCAGTGTGCTGAGGAGAGTGAGCGAAGCAGGGGGAGATGTTGGAGCTTTTGTCTTAGACCTCAGCCATGGTGTAGAAGGACTAACATACAGGGAAAGTTGACAGGACTCAGTAACACCTCCCAGGAGAGATGGGACTCCCAGGCGACCCCAAATCCAGCATACTTGACTGTGAAGACTAGTCATCACAAATTTCCTCTTATACATGTTTCTTGAGACTTAGATTCTGACTCCAACTCATCAATTTTGGAATTTTGACAGGTTCCTAATTATTGAATTCTTTAAGTTAGCTAAACATATATGTCACCATCTGCGGCAAAGAGACCACTGTCCAGGGGTTCTGTGGCTTTGTGTTTGAACACTGAAGTCAGGGGTTCTGTGGCTTTGTGTTTGAACACTGAAGTCAGAGCTCCTAGGGAAGGCTGGCTTCCACACAAGGTTCAACTTTTCTCCTTTTAGCTCTGTTTTTTTTTTGGGGGGGGGACTAAATATTTAAGCTTGGGGAGATCACTTCCTAAGTTTATACCCAGTTAGCATTTTCCCACTGAAGCTTCTTTCTTACTTGCTGGTCTCCAGCAATTAAAATGCAATGGCTATCTTCTTTCCAAAAAAACCTCAATGAATTTTTCATGGTGATTACCCAGGGAAATGCAATTAGCACTGAGCAATAACAAGAACTTTGTGAGTTTATCAGCATATTTGTCGGAGGGTTTATCCAAGTAATTATTCTTCCTGGAGGGTCTATTTTCTTTCCTTACACGCATTGAAACACAGAGGCCTCAATTGACTTTGGGCTTCATTACCTGTAGAAAAAGTTGCCGAGAGAGTCAACTCCCACATTGCCTATGCAAAGTTCTGGTGGGTGGTATGACCCCTTCAGCCTCCAGCACAAGCCCAGCATTTTCTCCCTAGCTCCTCCCCAAGGGAGGCGGTGAGGGGACAGAGATTCCCCTGGGAAGGGAGGAGTTAAAAGCAAATCCACAGGCTATGCTCATTTTTATATTTCATATGACAGCTACAAACATCATTTGGTTAGAGGGAAATGGTTATTATTATTTTAACCCCTTGGCCTTCTAATTATCAGTGACATGTGAGCATACTTGGCGGTTTAGAAAACCTTTTGATGTGTGTGATCTCACAGCATCCGTGTGGTAAAGGTATTATTTTATCCACCCTATTCTGCAGACAAGATTAGATCAGAAAGGTTTGGTGACTCCCGTAAGAAGGCCTAGTTCCTAGGCACTAGAGAGTAGGATGTGAGTTTGGGTCTTTTTACTACCAGCCCATATCCTTAGCTCGCACATGGGTGAGTGAAATGGTCCAATACTACACACAAGTACAGAACTGCAAGGTATTTTATCACCTGAGTCACCTGCTTACCTACAGCAATCTGTAGGATCTCGGGGTCCAGAAAGATGGCTCACCGGAAAAGGGCACTTAACACAGCCTTATGGTCTGAGTTTGATCTCTGGAAGCCAAAAGCTGGCAGAGGAAAACCAACCCTCCACCTATTCTCTACCCTCCACATGTGCCCTATGGAACCTATAAATAAATATACTTTAAAAATATTTATGATGGTGGTGATGATGGTTTGTGTGTTTACCTACAGACACTAGAAGGCATTGTGCTCCTTGGATCTGGAATTATAGGTATTTCTGAGCTGCCTGTTGTTGGTAAAGTGCTTGTCATATAAGCACACAAGCATGAGGACCCAAGTCCAATCTCTATCACCCACACAAAAAGCTGAGTGAGGCGGAGTATGCTGTCCTGGGGATGTAGAGATAGGATCCCTCGGGCTTGTTTTTAAGCCAGTCCAGTCTAACCATCGCGCTCCAGGTGCAGTGAGAGACCACATTTAAAAAGAACAAGGAGAAGAAATATTGAGGGGAATATCTGATGTCAATGTCTGGTCTCCATATGCACATATGGAAAATTATACTTGCTTGTACACACACACACACACACACACACACATACACACACACACACACACACAGAGAGAGAGAGAGAGAGAGAGAGAGAGACAGAGAAAGAGACAGAGACAGAGACAGAGAGATAGAGAGACAGACAAACAGACAGACAGACACCCAGAGAGAGACAGAGAGAGATAGAGAGAGACAGAGAGAAACAGACAAACACACCCACCCCCCCCCCCACACAGAGAGAGATGGAGAGAGACAGATAGACAGACACATCCCCTACACAGAGAGAAAGAGAGATGGAGAGAGACAGACAGACAGAAGACACCCCCCCCCCCCACACACACAGAGAGAGAGAGAGAGAGAGAGAGAGAGAGAGACAGACAGACAGACAGACAGACAGACAGAAAAGGCTCCTGCTGGAGACCTCTGGAACCCCTGAGTTCAAGGTCTTACTAAAACCTTACAAATGACCATCTTGCATAGAAGCACCATGAGAATTTGATGATAGGAAGTTTCTGCTCATCAGGAGCTACTTTGGTGGCTTTTGTCAGGCTGTGGGTCCCATCTGTGGATTCAGAAGCTCTTGCTTTCCTTTATGAGCATCTGCTAGACAAGTCCTTGGGAAAGAAAGAAAAGTGAGCATCCTGTGCCAGCTCTGTTCCCTACCTGTCTCCCCTGCCACCTCTCCCCCAGAATGCAGAGTGTAGGTGGCTTCAAGGAAGAAAAATTCAAATCCAGAGAGAGAGAGTAGTGAGGACCATGTGGGATCCCCGATGTGTTTAGCTCTGTAGGGAATTTGGAGGTAGAAAAGCCAACTCTCTTTTTGGACATTGAGACTTACCTGCAATAAATTATTAGTGACCAGCCAGGGACAAGGGTGAAAGGGGAAATGGTAATTGCTGAAGAAGTACCAAGGGCTTCTTGATGAAAAAATTAGGAAGTCTGTGCCCCACGCCAGACAAATTTCTACCCTGGCAGAACTTTGTAGCCTCCTGAGACTTCTCAAGAAAGTGGTTCCTGGCCACCTTGATAGAAAGGAGTCTTTCTATCTTCCTCTTTATGTTTGGTCATCCCAGGATGCTAGGACATGCAGGATGTCTCTCCCCTGCCACACTTTTGCTTTTCTAGAATGGTTCCTGGAAACAATGGGGGAGCTTTGCTCTTCCGCAATGACATCTGTAGGCCTTTTCCTGCCTTTTCTTTCTGGAGGCATTGAGCTCGTCCGCAACGGAAGCAATGTGGAAAGAAAACACAGGCACAGTAGCTGCTGAAAAGACCTGCTTCTCATTCTCCCCTTGTTTTTCTCCCTTCTGCCCTCTGTACTTTCAAACCTCTTATTACTCATGGCTGCCTGTCGTCTGCTTCCTCCAGTGTCTCAGCAGCCCAGGTCGACTTCTTTCAGCCAGACACAGCAAACGGTGCTGACCGGGTTCTACTCTTTTTGCTTTCTTCTACGGTGACCAGGGTCCAGTGTGGTTAGTGGCTCTGGTAACTGAGACTTATATTCTTCCATCATTTGGCAACTCCTGGGGAAGCAGAGAGGAGAAAGCTTCCCATTCTTGTGTCTGGAGATGGGTTTTCCCATGCACTACAAAGCTGGGAAAGGGGGAGGAGTAGTAGGCAGGTGTGGGCTTGGGATTTTCACTGATAGGGCGACTCTGGGAAGACATGTGGCTTTTTTTTTTTTTTTTTTTTTTTTGGGTGCTGGAGTGAACTAAGCTAGAGGACCAAAAGGAATTTGTGGTGAGCCTAGAGAAAGGGAGAGAAAGGTCTCTTACTAAATGTCCTTCCTCTGGAGCAGGGCAGGATTCCGGCGTAGCAGAAATATCACCTTGGGCTTGCCTTCTGAACTCTCCCTTTTAGGGAGCACCTGCACATGATACTTGGAAATAATATTCCTGCCAGAATTAGGTCTGGGTTTCTAACCACATGGAGATGTGCTGACCAGAAACGACTTGGTCTCCCTGGATTTTGGTCTTCTACTGCCAACAAAGGGATTTGAACAAGGTGTTCTGTGTGGAATTGTCCTTGTCAGAGTGACTCAAAACCCTGTTGTCTCTTGAGATATCTGCCCTCCAAAATCCCTTGGACCACCTTGAGTCTGTTCTTTCGGTAGATCTGAAGAAATCAGCTCGCTTATGGCTTGAAAGTACTTCAAGACCCACATCACTGTCTGTGGGAACATAAGGCACCAGGCAAATGGCTGTAAAGACATCTTTCCCCAACCTCTTCTGATCAACATTTGTTCTCCAATGCAAAGTGTTTGGGCATAGGCAAGACCTGAGACTTAATGTGAGCACTCCCCAGATCACTCCATGATACCCCAGACTCTGGGACCCCCAAGTCAGCTGAATGAGTTTTCTCTCTGCAAAAAGACCACAAATACTCTTCTCCTTCCCATTTTCCTTGGTCTGTCCCTGAGGAGGAGGAAGGAACTTTGTGCTCCTATATCAACCAGACAGACTCCTTTCCATGTCTTCTAGGGATAATCAGAGGGAAGGAAGAAGAGCCTGCTAGACTGCAGAGCCCAACAGGGATTTTGCTGGGGGTTTGTTTTTCTCAGCACTGTCTGCAGAGGTGAGGACATGAATTAAAGAACGAGTAAAGATTTACTGTTCTCACATCTTGGCGGCGAGTCTTATATTTGTACAACAGATCCACAGAGGAGGGGTGCTGGCCTTCTTGGAGAGTTGGGCCCTGCATGGTCTCTCTGTGGAGAGTTAGGCCCTGTGGTGCTGAGGGTAAGGTAGAAGAGGTGTAGACGGGATGGGTTTCTAGCTTACCACCTAGTCTGCATACAAGTGAGACGGGGCAGTGAGGGGACACTGGGGTCTGGGTCTCTAGCAGTGTGCTAAAAGATAGGGCACTGGACTGGCTTGTTTGTCATACAGGTTCTCATAATAGTTTTTTTTTTTTTTTTTTTTTTTTTTTTTTTTTTTTTTTTTTTTTTTTTGGAGACAGTCTTGCTAAGTAGCCCAGACTACCCCCTTAAATTCAGGATCCTCTTGCTTCAGGCTCCCAAGTGCTAGCATTGTAGTTGTAAGCACACCAAGCCAGTCATGACTTTATCTTGGCCTAGGCCTGGGCTAAGAATGGGAATTGTGATCTTTCAGCTGACTCTGCTGTTTCATATAGTCCAACGTCAACTTGTGTGTGGTTGAGCCCATTATAAATCCACGTTCTGGTGATGTCTCACTTTTTAAAAACGACAAAAATATTGGCTTTTTTAAAAAAATTTTTTTGGACAAATGCAATTCTAACAGGTCAAAACTGGTTTTCTGAGATGATTTTATCCATGGTCCATGGTGTGTGTGTTTGTTTGTGTGTGTGTGTGTGTGTGTGTGTGTGTGTGTGTATGTGCACACATGTGCAGATGTGTGCATGTTGTGAAGAGCTTAATGGAATGAAAGAAAAAGGGGAGAGGGCTTGAAAGACGGCTCAGTGATTAAAAGTTCTTCCTGAAGACCTGAGATCAATTCCCAGCATCCACATGGCAGATAATGGTTGTTTATAACTTTAGTTTCAGAGGATCTGGCACTCTCTTCTGCTCTCTTTTGGTATGCACACACATGATGTACAGACATACATGCAGGCAAAACACCCATACACATAAAATTAAAAAAAAAAATAAAAGCAAGCGAAAAGAAAGGAAATTTGAGGAGAGAGGCAACAGAGGTAAGACTATATAGAATCTCTCTCTGTGACAGTAGCATGTAGGTATAGAGTCCTTTTCCCATTCCCTTCTAACTAAGATTATAGGACTGTGTGTGTACATTAAGCTCAGTGTCTCAAGATGTATAACATTTTTAGGCCTGGTCAAGAGGGTGGATGGAGGCACACACACCACATGCCTAAACAAAGGAAAGTAATGCCAAGTTAGCATGTTTTTGAATTTGAAGTATTTTATCTTCTTACCAGAGCAAATGTACCCTTTGAAGGATGTGGGTAGCCATGTTCAGACTTCAAGCTCTTGAATCCTTGGCTTTCTGCCCTGGAGATGGTACATGGGGAATGCTGGCTGGTACCCATCGTTATCCCCATCCCCGCTCTAGCCTTTTCTACAAAGGGCCTCTGTGTAACTGTTTGATACTGCATCCTGCTTGAATGGGTGTCCTCTGGTTATGTCTGTCTTTGTGGAGGAGCTCTGTGCAGCTTTGTTAAACAGACTCAGGACCATCCGAATCTTATGGTCTAGGGCAAAAAAATCCCTGGCTTCTGGGTAGCTGCATGATTGCACACGTGTGAACGAATCATAGCCAATGAGGGACTAGGGCCACAGGTCTCAGAAGACACAGGGTCAGTGGGGCTCTTCTGGTTTAAACTTTAAGGAAGCATTGTTTTCAGGGTCACCCAAGGACAGGCCCGTTTCTGCCTCACCCAGCAGCTTGGCTCTGCAGGGTTAGAGAGCCCTGTGCAGTGAATTGCCATTGTGTGGAGGAAGGTCTTATGCCCCCCTGCTCTTCAGAGGGCTTGATAGCTGCTCTTGCACAAAGGACTAGACAGAATGGCTGCAACAGACCTGGCCTGTGGCTCCCAGCCCCTTAACATACCACAAAGCATCTCAAATCCAGGGAGCTGCATTTCCACATGAGCCCACAGCCTCTTAGCGGTCCCTGGATTAATTTTCAGTGGAAAAATACCCAGAGTGATTCATTATGATTCCCCACTCACACATCCGCCTGGAATTTAAATGAGATAAACAGGGAGGAAAATTCTCACGTACAAATAGACTGCACTCTAGAACTCTCACAGAGCAGACTTCAATAAACGCTAGGGTGAGTGAAAGCTAATTAGGAAAAATGGATGTGTAGGGTCAAGGAAGGGGGCTGGTTGTAAAGCCATATGCATTTTGAAGAGATCTGGGTTAAGCCAATTCACCAAAGGGGGATGCTCATAAAAAAGAAGAAAATATGAGAGCCGGCCACAGCCAAGTGGGATGTGGAGTCTGTCATTCATGCAAAAGTTGCTTCATGGATATGGGGCGCAAAGAATGCTGGGTGAGGAGGAGAGAGGGGGTGCTGTTGCAGAAGCTTGTGTTCCAGCTCAGACTCCGCTGCTAATTAACTAGCCCAGCAAGGTCCTTAGGCTTTGCTATGTTTCTTAGATCTTTATGCAATGGGACTAAAACACACGCCTTGCCTAACTTACAGGGCAGGTGGGAAAACAGCTTGGGGTTATTGTAACAACACATCTGAGACTTAGAAATAAAAGCAATTTCTTTGGCTCATAATCATGTCATTGGGAAGTCCAAAATCAAAGGGCTAGGTTTTCTTCCCCCTCCCTTCTCCTTTAAAGACAGGGTCTCATTGTAACCCAGACTGGTCTCCAATTTGTTATCTAAGTAGTCCAGGGAGACCTTGAATTCGAGGTCCTTCTGGCTCCTCATCTACTGAATGCTGGGGATGTAGGCATATTCTATGCCTGGTTTATGGGATACTGAGATTCAATCCTGAGGCCTCCTGTATGCTAGGAGACATTTCAAGGGGACAGTTCTGGAGAGACCACTCCTGCTGTGTCACTCTGTGGCAGAAATTTGGGAGGGCAAGAGGATGTAACAGTCTGAGATGGGACACACATACACACACACACACACACACACACACACACACACACACACACGTCTCCTTTTCTGGGAAGCACCGATACGTTTGTGAAGACTGAGCCTTCTGGGTTAGACACCTCCTTAACACTAATCACTGAAGATTAAGTTTGGTGTGCATGCTCTTTTGGGGGGTGGGGTAGCATTCAAACCACACAAATAGCAAAATCAAAGCAAGAAGAAAGGTCCGGAAGTAAAGGTGGGCAAATTGAAAATGTGACTGTGTCCAGCCTCTATCAGAATCAGTGACGGTTGCTTGTTTATCCTGGAAAATTCCATCTGTTGAACATGTATATCCCGAGTGTCATACCAAACCTAAGCCTTGGGCATAAGACATAGTAAAGTAGCTCTGGCTGAGGGAGGGCAGAGGCGGGAGGGATGAAATGAACCAAGTATGACATTTACCGAGGAAAACACCACAGTAAAGCTGGTTACTTTGCATGCGAACTTAAACATTAATTTAAAAACATAGCCTAGTCACCAGTCAACAGAGAGATGCACATCAGGGCTCAGAATACGAGACCAAATGCCCAGCCCTACATAGAAAGAACATCTGTACCACCTTGAGCCTCTCCAGAGGCTCAAGGATCACAGTGGAAGAAGAGGCAGCAAGAGTAAAAGCTGAGGGATGGGGAGGGGTGCTGTCCAGTGTTGTCTTCTGGACATGGCGTGGCTATTGTCAGTCACTCACAGTGGCTGTGGTGACCCACACAGGATGAGCCAGCCAAAAGTTCAGCATAGAGGAGGCGAATAACGTTCAGGGTTCAGCCCTCGCCGAGAAGCTGCTGGCAGTGGGTAGCAGAGCTGGAGGAATCTCCCACTCTCTTCTGAGGATATCGCAATTGGTAGGCTCCCCATGATTCAATGGACGGCACCATGGCTGTTTGCACATGGACAGCATACACTGGAACTAGTTTATGTAAAACAGATACAAAGTTGGGAGGTGTCTTGAGGAAGTTATGTCGGGGTTGGGAGGAGGATAGAAAACCAGCCTGTCCTCAGAGGGCTGGGGCAGACACCAGGGTACATTGCTTACTCTCAGCAAGAGCATGGCCATGGGCTATTTAAGACCTCACTAGAGCTCCTTGGTAATCGTTTCCAGAGAAAATGCTTGTTGACAAGAAACACCCGACACAATAAATGTGGAAACTGTCCACTTATTATCAGTAGGCTGTAAGAAAGCAGGGAGAGGTAAGTAGTGTTTCGATCGTAACCTTAGAGGTGTGTTTCCACACCGGCATGTCGGCACAGAATAAAAAGACAGACTGGTACCTCTAAATCACCTGGCTAGCTTTGGTGGGGCTGTTTTTGATAGCGAATACTAAAAGTCTCTTCTTGTATTGTGGTTCCCCTTAAACTCATTTTTGTGCACACACACACACACACACACACACACACACACACACACACACACCACACCACACTGGGGGAGAGGGAGGGAGTGTGAGGGAGAAAGAGAAGAGGAAGAGGTAGATAAATTTGACTCTCAGGATGATGAGACCCTCAGTTGATCCCTTCCTGTGTGCCTCTGGGTCTCAGGTTTCTCACTTGTACACTATGGGTAATATCGCCCTGTGTTATTGCTGCAGAACTGAAAAGAGATCAAAGGTATTACTTTAACAGCACAAGAGAACTGGAGAGATGGCTCAGTGGTTAAGAGAACTGACTGCTCTTCCAGAGGTCCTGAGTTCAGTTCGCAGTAACCACATGGTGGCTCACAACCATCTGTAATAAGATCTGATGCCCTCTTCTGGGTGTGTCTGAAGACAGCGACAGTGTACTTATATATAATAAATAAATAAAATCTTTTTTTTTTTTTAAAAAAAAGCACAAGAAACAGATGATTTAGAAGTACAATTTCATTTGGAAAGACATCCTCTGTGTATCCAGGAGGTGGGTAGTCATGACTGCTTACTCCTTTTCCCACCCTCCCTCCCTCTCTCGTCCTCCTGCCATTCCTTCTATATTGCTGAACTCCAGTGTGTACCAGATAAACATCCCACCCTCTCAACAGGCCCTGGCAGCCTGCTGAGAAGCATGGAGGTATACACCAATAATTCCAGTACAGGACCGGTACAAGGTACCCCAGGGGCATCAGAGATGTTTTTGGACACTCCATTTGATGTGGGTTTTGAGAGATGAAGGTCAGATCTGAGCTCATTTGGGAAATACTGTAAGGAGGGAAAGAGAGAGCAAAGGCATTTGGGGACAGCTCGAAAGCTCCTGATGCTTCCTAGAAAATAGCAGGTAGGGATGGCGTGAGACTGAAAGCTAGGGACAGCCGTATGTGGGGGCAAGATTGCTTCGCCCTTGTCTGCTGTGGGGGATCTTTATTATATGGGTGGGAGGAGGTCCTGGAAGCTTTTAGGAGAGAGAGCCACAGTTGTAGGTAAAAAATCCCATCTTTTCTGGACTCCTCTTGCAGGCAAAGGAAAAGCCACTGGAGGAAAAAAAAATGGTACAGCAAATTCAGGAGGGTGAGGACATGGGGGAAGCTTCCTAATGGAATCTGGGTGACAGAGGCGTGAAGGAGGCACAGAGGGACTTGAATTTGCCATGACCATTGCTACAGAGGCTTTCAAACACCTCTCGAAACAAAATAGATGTTGGGTGTTCTTAATATGTAAGAGGCAAATACCACATTTATTTCTGTGCTTCTGCTTTGTAATTCGCAACTGAGGGACTGTCCGCCATGTTGGCGCACGCTTGGGATCCCAGGATTTGGGGAACGAAGGTGGGAAGAGTGGGGGTTTGAAGTTAACCCAGACTACACATGGAGACTCTAATTTAAACAACAACAACAACAACAATCAACCAACCAAGCAAAAGAAAGAAACAATCCTTAATTGACGACAATTACCTTGTATCAGTGTGAACAAGGAGGGTGGTATGGAGAGCACAGAAAGCTGAAATTAGGGGTACGGGGTGATGTATCAGACTCTCCAGCTGCATCAGCTTCCTACTCAGCTTGTTCCCAGAGTTTGGCTTTACAAGTTAGGTAATTTCTGTAATAGCAATGGAATTCCACAGCATGATGTTTGGTCTCGGGATACACTGTAATTAGAAAGGAAATCTGCGCTCAAAACCCTGCATAAGGATGAGTTAACTTCTCATCTTAGGTTAATGAACTGGTGATTTCTGTATGTCGTGGTCTGGATGATTAAAACACACGTCACATGAGATATGAATCAAACATTTGAGAGGCCCCACTCTGTGTACGGAAGCTGGAGATACGTGAGCTCCGTATTCCTTTTGTATTACTGTGACAGAGTGAAGTGACACAAATTTAAGAGAGGGGAATTTATCTCAGTTTCAGGTTTCAGAGGGACTTTAATTCATCGTAGCTTCGAAGGAAGGGTGGGGGCAGCTCTGTCTATGGTGGCAGATGCAGGAATCTATTTGAGGGCTCTGAACCACGGAGGCACCTCTCCAGTCCTGTGGTGATTGATAGTCTTATTTATTGTTTTTTATTTTGTACACGAGAAAGTCAAGTCACAAAGAGAGGTCAAACAGTTGCTGAAGTCAGACAGCTGGGGAGTGGCCAGGCTGGAGTTTGGATCCAGCAGTCTGGCTGAATCCTTAATTGCTGTGCCCTGTCCTTATTTGTTCTGGCTCATATTAAACCTCCACATGAGGAGTATTTTTCCACTGGGAATGGAGACCGCATCTGTCTTTTATTTTTGTCTTATAATGCCCCCTTGCTAGTTATCAGTTTGTGAATATTTATAATAATGTCCAGAAAGGAACTTGGTGGATATAGAAGTCTGTATACATACATACACAAATGGCAGGTCTGTATGCTTACACACATATTTTAAGAAAATGACTTTCCTGGAGCTGGACTTGGTCCACCTAAGGCCTGGCTGATGCTCTCCATAGATGTTAGTCAATACATCCATGGGGCTGTAAGCCAGGCAGTTTCTCTTTTCAATTCATGATTCCAAGGTACCATGAAACAGGTTTGGCACAGAGAGTAATGGGATGCTCTTGGTGAGCTGTGGCCCTGGCTTCTGAAACCTCCTTAGATTTAGTCTTAGCTGTCATTGTTAGAGACACACCCCTCTGAAGCATCCACTGTGGGAGGCTGGCAAGCATAGGGAATGGGATTTGGGATTGGCAAAGCAGCTGAAGCTGAGAGCACACATTAGGTAGGCCCTATGCATCCATCTGCATCAGTCTGTTTAAAAAGGGTTCGGAGAGGCCAGGCAGGTTTCCTGAAGGTGAGTATACAGAGCAAATGAAGACACAGCCACTGGGAATGTTCTGATTGTCAGGAACAACCCATTCTGAAATGAGGTCATAGTTGGTGTGAAGGCTGATGCTCCTTTCTGGTCTCAGAGTGGCCACCAAGACTTTGAAGTCAGAAGGAGTTTACTTTCAAAACTAACATAAGGTACCTCCTGTGGGGAGCAATTTATGAAGCTTGTTTCTCTGATGTTGAAGCCATGGAATGAGAACAGTGTACCAAGAAAGGATTTAATGAGTTCTTGGAGAATTAAAGCAGACAGAGTTATTAAAGAAAGTCAGAGAGGCGTGAGATTACATGAAGTTCAGGACACCTCCCCATCCCCAGGTGGTACTGCATGTCTATGTTCATAAGCCACACTTTTCAAGTAATCGTTAGGTATTTCCTTTTAGTACCAGCATGTTGTGTCCCCTACCCCATTCTCATACCTGGGGTTTCATCTGAGCACCGTGTCCCTAAGAATTGCACCCTTCATTCAGAGCCCATAAAAGTCTCAAGCTCTTTGCTTCTGGTGATCCTGCCAAGTTCAGTCTCTCTGTAACTTAGAGACTGGTTTCATGGTTCCAATTGCACCATGGCTCTGGGAATGAGTATTTGGTTTATATTCAGCGTAGCCTAAGTTTTAGCAACCCACAGAGGAGCAGAGAGGGGATCAGTGCTGTGTAGACAGCTTATTTGTATCAGTCTCTGAGCAAGTTGTGTTGTGGAAGTTGGTTGATAGTGTCTACAAAGGCTGTGAGAAGGATGGACGACTTTACACTGGGCAAATGAGGAAACTGAGGCTCAAAGTTTAATGACACACCGATAGCTAGTTAATGGGGTCACCAGAATTTTCTAACTCTTAAATCTGTATTCTTTCATTCTTCCTAAAAGAATATACAAAATTCCACTTGTATATCCAGGACATTGTTTCCTAGTAAGATAGAGATTGTTGTGTAGTAGACTCCTCAGAAATTAGCCTTCCATCTTGGAGGGAAGCTCTGGAAGATTCTGTATATGCTAAAGGGAGGTAAAAATACCATCTTGAAAAGTTTGAAACTCAGGAAATATACAACTCAATAACTTCAGGGAGTTACTGAAACTGACTAAGATTTACTAAGCCCCTCCCTCAACAAGCAAATATCATAAGTAAGGACTGCTAAGAGACTCTCTCAAATAGAACATGACATCCAGAGGAAGCAGAGATCAGATGATATAGATGAATAGCCCAGAAGTGACAGAGACCAGCTTGGTGCCTGCAAGAGATAGAGAAAAGATAGCTGAGCTGTACAGAAAAGGCTTAGTCTACATCAATTGCCTGGAAGAGACCATAACCTTCTGAGCTCCAGGTTTTAGCTCTTGTGAGCTCTCGCCCATGGTGGGGCTGGCATTTGGCGAAACAGCTGTCTTTGAATCATTTCCTTCTGTAAGCAATCCCTCACTTATATTCTTATAAGTGACCCCAATAAAATTCATTGTCCCACCAAGTTGGGCTTCTGTGGTATTCTTATTTTGGCCTGTTGTTGATTCCTATTTGGGGTAAGAAGATGTTTGTTTTCATTTGGCCAGGATGAGTGCCACACAATAGGAGTCAAACATTTACCCCAGCAAGTGCCACACAACAGGAGCCAAACATACCCCCTCCCTCAAGAATGTCACACAATAGTTGACAAACATTCCCACCATGACCTTCAGTGGTCTAAGTTCTCACACTGGTCTAGGGTGAATTATTTGATCTAAGTCTCAGTTTGTAATATGGACAAAATGGGAAGAATACCGACTCTTCTGTTAGGGTCATGGCTGTAAGACAAGACAGTGTAAGATTCGAATTGAGCCTTAACTACCTGGAGACTCCCTTGAATGAGATGATTGACTGGGGATCAATGTGAATAAATGAAGTCTATTTTCTAGCGTGTCGGGGTCAACCCTCAATCAGCCTTTCATGACGAGTGACTGGAAGGTGTCCCCAAATGGCTATAACAAGCAATTTTTTATATGTTTTAGGGGTACAGGTTGCATCAGCAAGGTTACAGTTTAGACTTATTGGCTAAGCATATTGACCTTTAAATCTATTGGCTAGCAAGCATGATATGCATTTAAACTCTACCTGGGACTTTTTAGAGGGTCAGTCAGTACATTCTGAGAATTTCTTTACTCAAGAATGTTACCGTGGGTGGAGAATGGAACTTGGCCTAGTCTTATTTCTAGGTGGGAGGGGGAAGCTGTTAAGGAGGGTGTGGGACTGTAAAAGCCCTTAGGGTCCCTCAATGGCATGCAAGCACTTCACCATGGTTAGAGGATGCTCCTGGTAGCAGAGTAATCAGTGGTAAGCTGCAAAGTGAGATCACTCCATTCTTTCTCCTTTGTGGCTTACTCAGGCTCTCAGGGTGAGTGCTGGTCCCAAGCAATTTTACTCTAAAGCTAAGAGTATATCTTTTGCAACTTCTTTGAGTCTGGTCATTGATACAATGTACAGCTTTCCTTTGTGCCAATTCAGAAAGAAAGTCATTGTTTATATTCAAGGCCTGGGCTTCCAGCTAAGCTCCAGGAATAAAGAAGCTGCTAGGGATGGAGGGGAAGGAGTCTTACCTGGGCTGAGTCTGGCAGCTCGAATTCCAAGCACTTCAAGGCTTGTGAGATGAAGTGGAAGAGGCTGGAGCTAAGAAATGCCTGTGACCCTGAGTCTTTATGCATGATCTGTGGTCTCAGCTCAGCCCTGAAGAAAAGGCCACATGTTGCTCGAGTCTTCCCATTGCCCAAATGAATCACCTCTCTGTGCTGAAATTTCTGCTTTTGAAGCACCTTTTCCCCTGGAAGATCTGTGACCTTGTCAGAATACTGCTTCCATTTGTCTGTCCCTCAGGCTTGTTGCCCACTGCCTTTAGGAATGGAAAGCAAGTGACCAATGCCTCCCACTTCCACTTTTAGGTCGTTATAGGGACAAAACTGCCTTTTTTCTCTGTTGCACCTCAATGTTTTCTTTTCCTCTTAAAAATATTTAAAATTATATTTGACTTATATATCATGCATTTGTATACATGTGTGCTTGTGTGTGTCTGTGTGAGCCATGCATGGCATTTAAAAATTACATTTGATTTATTGTGGGTGTGTGCCCATGTCATGGCATACATGTAGAGTTCAGAGGATACATTGTGGGATCAGTTCTTGTCTTCCGTCCTATGGATCTTGGGGTTGAACTCAGGTCATCAGGCTTGGCAGCAAGCACCTTTACCCTCTGAGCCATCTCATGACACCTCTTGATTTTTTGTATAAGCCAAGACTGGACATCTGTTCCGTGTTAGGTGTGCTCTGAATGCAGGCTGGGAGAGACACACTTGACCCCCCTCATATTCATGAATATCTGAATGGAGTAAACTGAGCAGAGGTTGAAAATATTAAGAGAAAAACTAATCTATGCATTGAATTTGTATAGGCTATCTTTTCTTGTTATTATTCCATAGATGATATTTCTATAACCAATATTTTCATAGCATTACATTGCATCAGACATTCTAATTAATGTGCAAAATGATACAGGAGAATGTGCCCAGCTTCTATGCTAACACGACATCATTGTATATAAGAGAATGGAGCAGTTATGGATTTAGACCTCCATGCAGGTACTAATTCTCCCTGGAGATGGAAGGACAACTGTATATTCTGGTGTTTTGACACAATAAAGCCTTCCTTATTCTGAAGATACTGTTCTCAGTAAGGCTATCCAATTCCTAGAGGCCAAGAAATGTACTGCAAATATTTATTGAATGGTTAAAAAAAATACCATTGAATTAGACTCTACTATGGATTGGGTGAGTGGGCTAAATGTCTCCCCAAGGCTTTACATATTGAAATTTGATCCCACAGTGGGTCCTTGCAATCTGACCTTTGAGTATAGAGGGAAGAGTGTGATAATTAGGGCTAGATAGGGCCATTAAGGTGAAACCTCATAATCAGATCCTTGTGGCTTTTAAAGGACACTCACCCCGTCACGTGTCTCTCCTCTCCCTCTTCCTTGTCACTTGTCTGGTTGATGTCCTGTGTCACTTTAGGCCTATGGCAGTAAGAAAGCCATCTATCTGTAAGTGTGGTCCCTCCTCCTCTTATTCCAAAGCTGTCACACAAAACCATCCTCTTTTCATTATAAAGTAGCCCATCTCTAATATTTTCTTCTAGTAATGAGAAACAGACTAGCAGACACTTCTGCCTTGGAATAGCCTGGGGGAAATTAGGTCTCATAGACCTTACCAAGTCTCTAGGTTCTAATATGTGTACTGGCAGCTCTAATGGTCTCAGTGGCTTATTAGTCGAAGAGGAAGAGAACGAGGAGAAAGAGGAGGAGGAGGAAAGTGGGGTGGGAAGTAGAGATAAAATTTAGAAGAAAAAATGTTGAGGGAGGGATCTAGGGGGTGCTGGAGAGGGAGAGTGAAGGGGTGAATATGCTTAAAATACATTACATCTGTGTAGAATTCTCAAGGAATAAATAAAACGATTTAAAAATACTTGTCCTGTGGACATTTAGTTTTCTTTCATTTCTGATGTCCTTGTCTGTCTGGCTTTTGTTAATATCATCAAGCATTCTAGACTACTTTATTAGTTGGATATGACAGTATGAATTCTGGGCCTGGAACATCCTTTCTGGTTTTCTGTCTGGCTTTTTAAATTTGCCTCTTATAGTCAGAAGGGGCAGACATCCTCTTAAGCTGATTTCCTTCTGACATTCCCAAAAGAAGCTCAGTAGATTGCAGCAGTGATCAGAAGAAGCACATGACTCTGTTTCCGAGGCGACAAAAGGGGTACCAAGAGCAGGAATTTGTATGGTCTACTAAGAGATTGACCCACTCTGGGTCCACTTCTTATTCCACACCACCCCTCACTGGGATGCTGCAGTCTAGCCTCCAGTCTCTGTTGTTTACCTGATAGCTTCTGATTGCTGTTCCTCATCTGATTCAAGTGTCTCTTTTTTTGCAACCCTGATTTTCCAAGGTATGACATCTATAATATGTCATCACCACTCTTTGAGACAGAACTGCCACTGAGGTGTTTGGGGTCCTCTGTTTATATAGACAGCTCAAAGAACCTCTGAGATTACAGCCTGTGGACCTTGGAAAGTCTTCATAAATATATCGGGAACACCACGGAAACCATTGAAACGAACTGTTTCAAACTTCTGAGAATTAACTCTAGGTTCACAACAATTTGAGAGTCGTTTACTCAAGAAATAGTTAAAGGCCAGGGAAAGCAGCCTGTTTTTTCTTGCATTTTGGCTTGATTTTTCCACCTAATTAGGCAGTAAGCTTGGAGAAAAGCAGCTTCATAACAAAGCTACAGAGTTCACCAAGGAGGGCAGGATGACTTTAAAACTCTCCCAAAAGCTCTTTCCCCTGAGTGGCTCTACCATTTGACTAACTGATGCTCTCTTGTGAAGACTTATTTCCATACCTTGTCACTGTTTTATCCACTCAGTGCTCAAACCCTTGAGTTATACAAGCTGCTAGTCTGTGCACAATGGAGGTCCTGGAAGAGGTGTAGGAGAAAGGGGGCAGAAACATTAGAATGAATAATAACCAAAATCCCCCAAATTTTGAGGGAAATAAACCATTTGTTTATGCATACAAGAAACTCAGAAAATTCCAAGCAGGATACACTTAAAAATTTGTCCCAGTTAAAATATGGGAAAACAATATTATCAGCCAGGATCTTGTTAGAACTCTCATAGGCCAGAAGGCAGGGAGAAGTGCTGAAAGCAAGAGACTATCTATCAACCAAAAATTCTACACCCAAAAAGAACCATCCTTTAAAAATGAAGGCAAAGTTAAGAAATCCCTAAAGCAATCCAATGGGACAATATCTCACTAGCAGATGAGTCCTGCAAGAAATACTAAAGGGGACCTTTCAGGCTCAAAACAACAGCATACACCAACCCACAAAAAAGCTGAATGGTACCAATGAAGGTATAAAAAGACAGTAAAGGATACATCATGTCCCCAACTCTTTTTATTAATCATCTAGTTTAAAGGGAACAGCATAAGCCAGCAATTATAGACCTTTGCTTGATGGTTGTTATGGTTTGTATATATTTGGCCCTATTAGGAAGTGTGGACTTGTTGGAGTAGGTGTGTCATGTGAGTGTGGGCTTAAGACCCTCACCCTAGCTACCTGGAAGTCAGTCTTCCACTAGCAGCCTTCAAATGAAGATGTAGAACATTCAGCTCCTCCTGCGCCATGTCTGCCTAGATGCTGCCCTGCTCCCACTTTGATGATGATGGACTGAACCTTTGAGCCTGTAAGCCAGCCCAATTAATGTCCTTTATAAGACTTCCCTTGGTCATGGTGTCTATTAACAGCAGTAAAACCCTAACTGAGACAATGGTTTTAATGCTCAACAAAAACAAGTTGTACTTTTTCCTTTTACATTTTTATGTATTCTTTGTGACTCTATCTCTTTCTCTCTCTCTGTCTTTTTCTCTCTTTGTATTATGTGTGTGCATGTGTGCATACACGTGTGCAGAGGTCAGAGAACAACTCCTGGGAGTCAGGCATTGTGGGGTCCCAGAGACTGAATTCAGGGCATCAGACTTGGTAGCAAGCACCTTTTACCTTCTGAGACATCTCATGGGCCTTTAGTTGTACTTTAAGGACATGTGAAGTATTTTCAGACAATAGACAATTTTAGAAAGAATATGGGGAAATCGAAACTCTCATATGCTGCTTATAGTCTGTCTTGGAAAATAGTTTGGATCTTTCCAAAAAGCTAAACAGAGTTAACAAATGACCTGGAAATGCCACTTAGGTATGTACTCAGAAGGGTGAAAGATGCCCACACAAGCTCCTTTACATGATTATCACAGCAGCACCATTCCCACTTATTACTGTCCCCAGAGTAGGAACAATCCCCATGTTCAGTAGCTAATGAGTGAATCAATCATGATGGTCAGCTATGGACTGGAGAACGATCTGGCAGAAGCAGGAAGTCCTGATACACACACTACAAGATGGATGGACCTTGACCAACATTAAGTGAAAGGAGCCAGAAAATCAGGAATGCCTAGAACAGGCAAATCATGGAAGGAGCCAGTAGTTCAGTGGTTGTCAGAGGCTGAAGCAAAGGGCATGGGAGCAACTTCTGGTAGACATACAGCTTTTATATTTGACATGGTGAAAAATTGTATGGGTAGTGTTAATGGCTGCATATCCCTGCACAGTTGAAAGGATGAATGTTATGGCATATGATTTACTTCCAATAAAGCTACTGTGAACTCTGACTGGCTTGGCGGATGGATCCTCAAGGTTGTTTATTGATCGAACTGCTGATTCATTAGTGGTGATTGCCGAGTGGACTGGAATGCAGGTGCTGATTCGTGTTGGTGTTTTGCTAGAAGACTGGACTGCCAACAGTGAAGATTTGAAGAGCCCACAAATAACTATTTCTAGACAGGTTCACAATCCCCCGTTTTCTATTAGCCTTCCTTTCCCACTACTTTTTTAGGATGGTGGGTAGAAGGGAGGTTGAAGCATTTAAGAATCCTTAGTAAAGTAGGTTTGGAAACATCTAAGCTTAGAGCTGTTAATGTCTTCCTCACTATCCATGGGGCTGGAGATCACAAAGTACTGAAGGCAGAAGTAGTTATAAGGTACTTGGGATGAGTGAGGGCTATGATTGGCAGGGAGAGATTAAAGGACAGTATGACTTGGGAAGAGATCCATAAGGTAGTTAGGAGCCAGATCATGAAAGGACTCATGCACTGTGTGTGCAATTGGTGCTATCAGATATGGTTTTTCATGCTACATTCTGGCCATGGGGTGAGGAATAGGATACAAAGAGGCACATGTGAGAATGGAGAGCAAGCTGGGATCCAGTTGAGAGATGATAGACGAGTGATTTAGCCAGGTGTGATGGATAATCTTGACTGTCTACTTCATGAGATTTAGAACCATTTAGGAAGAGAATCCTATGGGCATGCCCATGTTCCCAGAGAAGTAGGAATATGGGTGGCACCATCTTCTGGTCCCCTGGTGCTCCCTGACCTGGATGGTCACTCGCTGGTGTTAGTTCTGGGAGTGTAGGAACTAACTGTAGGGCCATATAGAGCTAACATTAATTTATCTCAGCAGCACCCCACTACGCTGCTCCCTGGCGTTAGTTCTGGTGCTAGAGGGTCATATGGAACTAACATTAATTTATCTTAGTGGCTGTTGCCTTCTAGTTAGTATCTCTCTCCTGGCTGCCTCTCTGTTAGCCCTGGACTCTGCTCATATTACTCTCAGCTATTTCTGATGAAAATATCTTGAAAGCCCCTAACTAGGAGCCATGAATTTGTTATTTGGCCCTTAATTCCTATGCATTGTGTCTATAGACTCTGCCCAGTGTCGGCTGGTGTAGACAGGTAGTACTTGGTAAATATTTATGATATTTCCCTGCAAACTGATTGGTGAGAAAAATTTAGAGGGGATAAAATACCCTAGCCAAGAGGAGAAAAGGCATATGGGGAGGTAGCTCCTGTAGAGGTTTGGAAGTCTCCAGGAAGGCTTTAGAGAAAGGAAAAGGGGAGAGATGGGAGATATCAAAGGATAGCCTAGAGGTAGATGGATGGTCCCACAGAGATCAGATAGATGTCATGACCATAAAGAGAAATACACAGAGAAGTTCCCTATGTCCAGACTCCTCTACCTACTAAATCCTTGTCTGGGCACATCAGTAAATTACAGGAGAGGTTGTGCCTTGAGCTGACAACTTTGCCAGCATAATCACTCAGCAAAGACACATTCACTGCCAAAGTGTGGTTCTTGGACCAACTACACAGACATCATATCCGTGGCTTTACTGAAATTCTTCTCCAAATACAATGATGGGCTATTGCCATCCAAAGTTTTGGTTTAGGTTCTCCAGGAAATGTCAGTGGCAATATTAGCAGGGACTTTACTCATCTGAATGGTTGGCTGGGCCTGTGGCTCTGCTGCTGACATAGCTCTTTCCCATGGCTGACTAGTTGATGATGGTTGCTGTAGGAGGACTCAGCTTCTTCCCTAGGGCCTCCCTACATGGGTGTTTGACTGTCCTTGCAACATGGCAACAGTCTCTTTTGCAAAAGGAATATCCCAGAGAAGAAGCTTCAGTCCTTTTATAGTCTAATCTTAAGACAGTCGTCACTTCCACAAAAAATGCAGCCAGACCAGTCAACTCTGTTCAGTGGAAAGGAAAGGCTGTGCACATCCTTCAAGGCTATGAATCCCAGGAAGCAAGAAAAAACATTACCAGGTGGAATAATAAATCTGAAAAATGTGTTTTGCATGCAATGTCTCAGGCCTAACCTCAGATCCTGGGGATCAGAATAAACCCGGAGGGGCATGCTTTACAATGGCAACAGCATAAACTGTGCAAGCACTTCTAGAAATCCCATAGCTTAAGAATCAGTTCAGTGAAGCATGAAACAGTCTCCACCTTCAAACTGATCTTGGCATGTCCTAAACGGCCGAGTATCATGGAGCCATACTGTATCGCCATGTGGGGAGAAGGGAATGAAAAATTCCCTGACCAAGCTCTTCCTGCTCTGTCCTTTTCAGTTCTCTCTCACTCAGACGATCTGCTGTGGCCTGGTCTCTTTCATGTCACCATTAGCTCCCAGTGGCTTACTCCTGCTGCAGGGTGAGCTGCTGCTGGCTGTGACAGTGTCCAGCATGGCCCTGACACAGGATGACTGCTCAGACAACAATTCTCTGTGTAGAATAATCCAGACTCTTGATTTCACCGGTGCATTTTGCCTTTTATTTTTTTCCTCCTGATTCTCCACTTAGGATGATCTTTGCAGCTTTCAACACAATGGAAAATTACCTAGTTAATTAGAGTGATCTCTGACGGTGTTTTCTGGTCTCTTGCCACTTTCCTATCACTGTTGCTGGCCCATCTCTACTGATATGTTTAAATCACCACCCTGCCACTGAGGGAAAACAACCTCCATTGTGAAACGCCTTCACACTGGTTTGTTTTTAACTTCTGACAGTTGTACATGACTCTGAACCAGTCGGAACGAATACTGGTCTACACTCTGATCTCTACAAAGTTAGAGCAGGCATCTTATGAGCTGAAAGACTGAAATTTCAAGGCACAAGACATGAATTATTTTTTTTTCCTAGCCATATAGTTGCATAATCCTTTTTCACTGACTCAAACTCCAGTCCTGTCATTGAAAACTTGTGCAGACGGCTTCCTACAATAGAAAGGGTCATATCTTCTTTGTAAAAAATGACTATAATGGAGCTCAGTGTGGTGGCTTTGATCTCAGCACTTTCAGGGGCTGATCATCAATTGGTAAAGCCCAGACGGAGCTAACACTGAGACTTTGCTTAAAGCCCAACCCCAACCAACTAATGAACACGCTAGGGTATAATAAAGTCAACTATGAAATGGTCCTGGAGACAATGCTAATGCAGAAGGACAAGCAATTGCATTTCAGGACTAGAATCAGTCCCTGGATGGAAAAGGCTGGAAGTGGTTCATAACG
This sequence comes from Micromys minutus, assembly GCF_963924665.1. NCBI lineage: Eukaryota > Metazoa > Chordata > Mammalia > Rodentia > Muridae > Micromys > Micromys minutus. Next base: position 40,599,272 of record NC_137985.1, read on the forward strand.
GACCTATACAGACTGACTTGGAAGGAACTGATGGAGGTAATATGTGGAAATGGAGAAAGCGAAGGGTGGGCTAAATAGTGCCCATCAGTGGGTAGGACCCTAAGCCCTCAACTTAAGAGTGTCTTCATTCTACCAAGGACCAGAGTCACATTTGCTGTCTTGGGTCTTCTGAGATAAGGGAATGAGGCAGGAAGAGAAGGGAGACAGGGTCAATGCAGAGTCCTTTGAATTTGGAAAGACTTATCCTAGCAACTTTTCCTAAGTCCTTTCTTTTCTTACCCTCCTCCTTCTCTTCTTCTTCTTCTTCTTCTTCTTCTTCTTCTTCTTCTTCTTCTTCTTCTTCTTCTTCTTCTTCTTCTTCTTCTTCTTCTTCTTCTTCTTCTTCTTCTTCTTCTTCTTCTTCTTCCTTTTTGTATTTATTTTCATCATCAGAAGTAGGTGTAGGCTCTCATTGTCTCTCATTATCTCCAGAGGGAAATTCCCTGTACCAGTGTCTTGGTTGGGTATGTATCGTGCTTAAGCACCTCACTCTGCTGGCAAATCTTAGGCAGAGACTGGCAAATAGCACTGTAAAGACAAGCTGCTTGGTGAGATCTATTTGGGGGCAGTTATCCCTCATGGCTGCCTTCTAGCAAGGGGGTTATACTTGTCCATCATTTGCTAAGTGATGCTGGGTCCCTCTGGTCGGCTTGGCGAGAATAACAGTCATCTGCCTGCCTCAGATGGATTCGAGTTCAGAGAAGGAGATAATTACTGGGGTAGGACGAGCTTACAAGTGGAGTCAGGAGGGCATATTTTGTCCCCACCCTGTCACTACCATTGCTGACATCCTTGACTGTGTCAGAGAGCCTTTTTATATGCTGCATTTTTACCTGTCAGATGGAAGCTGCAGACGATCCCTAAGGTCTTTCCAACCTTTATGGTGTGTGCGTGACTATAGCTGGAGCCATCATTGCCTTCCTTTTTGTTCTGTGCCCTGTGGCTTTGTTGACTGGTTTAAGAAGTAGGGATCCCCCAATCCTCTTCTTGGAGGAAAGGAATTAGTAGGCACATTCTTTTTCTTAGCAGAAGTGTATTTACCAAAGCAAAGAGTGCCTTCCATAAAGGGGCTTTCTGTTCCTCTTCAGAAATGTGCTGCTACTGAGATATGGCAGTAGTTTTTCTTGGATCCCTTGTGTCTAACATCTTGCCTACCTGGGATCCGGTTCTGCCCAGATCCTCTTCAGTCCATTTCCCTTCCCTCGTCACAAGCTGGGGTTTCCTTACACACTGACATTCTTCCAGACAGACGGGGATTCAGTATTGATCACACAAAGGAAAACAGATCAACATTGTAATAGGAGCATCTAGCTACCTACATGCAATTCTTTATATTCTAAAGCTTTTGTAAACAAAGCACACAGAAATGTAACCTTCAGGGCCCGTCCAAACACACACACACACACACACACACACACACAGGCACATGCACACGTACACACATGCAAGCATACACATGCATATACACTTATATTTTACCATCTCTTTAGCCCAGTGTCCTTGTACAAAGTGATCATTTCCAGTATCTGTTTTTGCTGATATAATGTATGTTTGGTCAGTGGAGGATTTTTTTAAATCAAATTTATCAAACAGATATAGCTCCTACTGTGTGCAAAACCCAATGGCAGATACTTCAGGCAACGAAAAAGATAGAACACCCTTATCCCGAAGGTCACAACCTTTTCATGTATTTATTCTACATTTGTATATCTTTGAAATACTTGATTATTTGTGGATGATTTTTATACATGTGTGTAATTGAATTTGGCAATTTCCTTCCCCCATTGCCTTCTCTTATCACCTCCTACTCCCAGAACCCATGTTAGGTAGCTCTCAGCCATCTTCAACTCTGCCTCTTGGGAGAGCCTCCACCTGTGCCCTCCACAGAAAAGTGCACTCACGCACACATACTTACACCCACACCCATACACATAATTGAAAAATTAAAAATAAATCTTAAAAAAGAGTAAGGGACCCAGAGGCCCACCTGTCACTGTTTGTAGCTGCCCACAGAGGGAGCCATTATGATGTACAAGTATGGGGTGGAGAGATGGGAGAGAAAGAGAAACAGAATGGGTTGAGCACTATGAAGAGAGACAGGACTGGAGATGTGAGGTGGAGAGGAGCATCCTGGTGTGAATAGTATGCCCTGCTACCTGAGGCCGTGGTGGAACCGAGCCTGTGCTGCCCCATGTCTAGTTCCATGGCTATATGGCAGCAAGGGTTTGTGTAGATGTCTATGGTTCATATTACCAGCAAAGGCCATGGGGACATCTCTGGTCTGGTCTGCTTCCTGCGACCATGTTGATGTTCAAGAGTTGTGCAGAACCTGGCCCTGTTCCTTACCTGGGCAGCACAGTATAGTTGACCCTGATGGAGTGAGTGTAGGAGAGCTGGCCGCCATTTGTCTGCCCTGAGGTGGTGTGAGTTTGGGAGAGACGTTCCCCCCTCTCCACCATCTGTGGCAGGTGGGAGAGTAGATCTGGTCCTGATGATGGGAGTGAGGGAGAGCCTGCCCCGAGCACAGGAGAGCAGAGAGCTGCTTCTGACCCTTGCTGGGCAATGCTGGAGCGCTTGTCCTGGTGATGCAGGTGCAGGGGAGTGAGCAGGCTGACCAACTCAGCTACCACCCAGGCCCAGACCCTGCCTGACCTTTGTGTTGGCCCATGCCAACACCTACCCCCATCTACAAACTACTGGAGCAGAACAGGTGAAGGGGTCGGTCCTGCAGATCCAAAGCTGCAGGATCTCTACGACACAGAGCAATAACAGGATATCTGAGAGGAGTCTCAGTGAGGACCCTGTATTAATAGTGTCACAGAAGCCTGAGGCTTCGAGCCAGATCAATGACTCATTACAACGGACATCTGCAAGTAAGGATATATGGACAAAAGGCTTTATTATGGGCCATACCATGAATCACTATAGCTTCCACAATGAGATGGTTTCTTAAGAATATAAATTTTTATTTTTTATTTTCTTCTGTAGGGGAGGTTGCAAGGGTGGAGGGTGGATATGAAGGCATGAGGAAATGAATGGGATTGGAATGAATGATGTGAAATTCACAAAGAATCAATGAAAAGTTAACAAAACAAAACATAACAAAAAAGAATTAAACAAATGCAAGAACTTTGAAGAAGCTCCTAGGGAATCCTGGGAATTATAGACTGTTCTCTCCTAACCCATCACACAGGACTTAAAGCTGACCTCCACCTGTATTACACCTTCATCTACAGATACAGCCTTTGTCTGAGTAAAGCCTTAGCTACGAGTCAACCGGATAAATTCATTTCCCTTTACCTACACCCTCACCTCCACCCCTGGCCTGCTTCCAGTCTAGCTATTACACAGGCCATTTCCTGGCCTGAGATACCCTGAGATGCATCCTCAGGATTACTTACTTATCTGCTTTCCAGATGGCCCAGTATGGGGGATAGCCAGAGGAGCAGGGAGGCAGCTCAATTTATTGATTGCTGGTCAGCCTGCTTTTGGCATTCTCATCCATCTGCTGAGCTGTGCCAAGCTGAGCCGATCTGCAGAAACCTTCAGAAGAGACCCAGGCCTGGGAGGCACCCAGAGTGACATGCTCTCTATTGAGTTTTCCAAATGCGTGACCCTGAGAAGAGCCCAGCTCAATGCCCATTGGTGCCAGTCCCCATAGATGCTTTAAAGGGAGGGATGCCTCTGAGTGAGGACTGGGGAGGCCGAGAATGGTCTCAGGCCAGACATAGACAGTATCTAGCTCTTCTCCCACTGTCTTCCTGTGGTGCTGCCCAATGGAAACTCAGCTTACCTTAGGACTTCTTTGGCCTCTTTGAAATTCTCAGCCCTGTCACAAGAGAGACAAAGCTACAGTAGAAATGTGAGGCTATAATGTGACATCTTGACCTATCTAAACTGACCCTCTGTACCTGCTGAGGGAGAGAAGGGGAGGGGGAGCAGATTTGTTGAGAGCCTCCTATTGTATGCTAGGGCTGTGCTGTGAATGGTGACCACGTATGGTTTATTCTTTCACTGTGACAACCGTCTTCTGAGTTGGGTCTGATGAGCCCCATCTTACCAACAAGGAAACTGAGGCAGATCTGAGGAGTCTCAAATTGGAAGCCATGCTGTTTTCACAAGAGATCGATTATTTCATATCTGGCTCGTTTTATTTCAGTGATGTGGGTCTGTTCCTTTTCTTTCCTCTTGCTTCCTGGACACCTGTACATGCATGTGTATGCTTTTATACAGAACATTCGTTAACCGGATGAGGAGAAAGGAAGAAGGCTGCTCAAGTCTGTGGCAGGGTTGGCAGAGTTGCCTCCTTTTCATGATGTGGCCACTTTTCCGTTCTTGTCCATAGTCCTCTCTTTCCTAACTCCAGGCTCTCAGGATGCTGTCTCCCAGGCTTGTGGTGGCGGGAGTCTGTTGTGACTTTCTTTATAGAGGGACAACTGCAGAAGGCCCTCATGTGCTACAGGATCAAAACCCAGCTTGTTTTATTCAGTCCCTGTTTTTCCACATGCTAAAAAGCTTTCAGGGGGAGAAAAATGCTCTTCCAGAAAATTACACTCTGCGTCTCCTTTTCTGATGCTCCTGGGAAGTCATTTAAGATGGAAATTAGACCCCATCGTTGCACATTTAATTACCCACCGAAAATGGGTGGCATGTTTAATGGAAATGGCAAATCTTCCAAAATGTGTGAGATTTCTAGTTCATGCATCTCCAGACATGTTACAAGATAACTCATTAACTAGAGATATGAGTTGCTGGGTGGGAAAACAGGGCCAAGGGAAGGAGCCTAGGATCTATGAGTGCATCAGTGCCCACTCCTGCCCTGCAGACTATAACAATGGAACAATGCAGGACTTGATATCAGTGTGCTTTAAGGTGAGAACACCTTCACTACTAAGGAAAGGGCATAGATCCTGGTCTTGGGACCCCAAAGATCTTGGATGGTTGGCTCCCAGTTGAGTGGGAAGAAGAGGTTGAGACTAGCCCTCACCCAGCTTTTCTCCCCACACCCAAGTTTCTATCTCACCATAAAGTCCCAGACAGTATACAGAAGCAGGTATCTAGAGCATGTGTTGGGAGTAGGCTTCAGAAATGCTGTGGAAAAGGGAACAGTTTTAGGGGCAGTTATGGGGGTGGGGGTGGGGCAGATGTTGTCAAACTTTCCCTCTGTTGTGTGCTCAAGCTACATAGTCATTTAGCATGAAATTCAGGCAACTGTTACATCTTATGGGTATTTGCTCATTCATGCAACCAGCCAACGTTTATAGAACATCTGCTATTTGTGGAAAATCTGTTTGTTAATTCAGCCATGCAACCATTCAACTTTCTTATTAAGTACCCTATTAGTCATTCATTTCCTTGTTTGTTCATTTGCTTTAAGCAATGAACTAACCAGACAATATGTATTGGCTCCTGAGTCACTTACTCACACAGCTAGTTAGCATTTTTTGGAGTACCTATCCATCTATCAATCCATACACTGAGCCACCCACCAACCCACCCACTCAAATGTGTGCTGGATACTAAATGCATATTCGTTCATGGTATCAACCATCGTGCACAGAGCAGATACTATATAATAAGCATTGTGTAGACATTTGGGAAGCCAAAATTCAAGACTCCAGACCTGCCTTCAAGAAACCTAGAGGCAAATAAAAGTTTTAGATGCCAGTGGCAATTCTGCATTTAATATATGTGCCTGGCTCTAGGTTAAGGGTTTTATTGAAACACTCCTTTTCTGGGGTAGTGTGAAGAAATTTGCATAGAACGTTCCCAGTGTCACATAGAGTTAAGTGATAAATTCTCAGACTTTGAACCCAGGGAGAGAGATTGGAGAGTAGATAATCTCAGCCGGAACAATGCCTTCTGGCAGGAACATGCACACAAGGCACAGAATGACAGCAGGAGAAAGGAAAGATGAATTGGTTCTGTGAAGTGGAGGCATAAGGGTTCTTTGGAGAACCAGTTGTATTGAAGGGTGTTCTGCTGGGGCAAACACGTGCAGAAGTGTTTTCATGAAGTGGACACAGGTGAAAGACTAAGGCAGACTCGTGAAGGTATGTTTCACTGAAGCAGACACAGGAGAGAGGATGTTCTGCTGAAGCAAACATGTGGAAGGACATGTGATGAAAGATTCTTTGCTAACAACATGCATGTATTGGCCCACTTTACATTGCGTAGTTGAGCTGCACTTGCCGGGACTCCATGGACTCGGGCTCTTTCTAGCTGGAAGTTATCCGTTATCATGGAGGTGATGGAACTTAAGACAGACTGAAAGGCTGAATAGCCTCCCTCTCCCTCTCTCTCTCTCTCTCTCTCTCTCTCTCTCTCTCTCTCTCTCTCAGGAATTGGGCCTATGGAGATAGTGCAACAGCCAGAGTGGCACAAAAAGAAGCCATGGTCTAGAAAATGCATGGTTCTGAGTGACCCCACTTCAGCCTCAGGCTTGTGAGCGGTGAGTACTACAGGAGTCTGGGAGGATGCTTTGGTTTTGGAGGGACTTCAACATTTTCCTGAGGAGATTGGGCTTTGCCATGAAAGCAGTGGAGGCTCATGGGTTAGGAGAGGGCTGGCTACTCTGTGTCTTTGTGTGTAAGGGTCTGGAGAACAACCACGGAGTCCCTCACCTGGTTCTCTTGCTGGCTAGCTCCTGTGGGTTTGCCAGTGGGAACAGTGGTGGTAGGCTGAAACTAGGGAGGAAGAGCAAGGTCAGGAGTCATCTTCCTTGCTTCTGCTTCTGCCTTCGACTGTATCCTTCCAACTTATACTTTCAGCATTTATTCCAGAAGATTCTAATATTCCTATATATCTGGGAATCGCTGATATATACTGTTTGCAAATCATTTTCTCATTCAGTCTTGTAATTGAGAACAGTGTTCTTCCCCATGGAAAACCAAAACTCAAGAGGGCTATGATGTGACTCATTCCTCTAATTTTGAAGCAGAGTTGGTGAGATAAAAACCCACATTTCTGATTTGATTTTGGGGCCTTAGGGAAAGCAGGTGTCAAGGACACTAATTAGAGTGCCTTTGTAATGAATCATTGCTCCATTTTCTTGAGTTTGCTTCCTCAAATGCTTACTTTGCCAAATATCGTGCGCATTTTAATTGGTATTTGCCCCTCTCATAACCCTCCCTTGGTTCCCCAGATAATCATAAAATCTGGCTATCTCTGCTTTGGGCATTCATGCCTTCTCCTTTTAATGTTTCTGAACATTTTAGGAAAGGTGGTGTGGACAGCATTTAGTGTATGGTTTCTGAAATATTTGACCCCCTGATTCAATAATCAGTCATGTCCTTCTGTCAAACCATATGCTTTGTTATTGGCTGAGATGGCTCTGGTGTGATGTTCTTGGACCTTAACCTCTGGTTCTTCCTATTGATCCAGGTTATCATTCCCTATTTTCAGATTCCCTCGTCTTTCCCATCTCCTACGCTCCTGTTTCTTCAGCCTCAGTCTGTCAACACACGTTTGGCTTCACTGCAGGTTTTACCTGCTAGGGAGTTCTCTGTCGCCGGAACAGCGACATTGTGTGCTGACTATGCCTTCACTCTTGTCAGCGTCTTTAAAGGTTTCTTGGACCCATTCCTTTTTCTGGACTTGCTCCACAGACCTGTCACATCATCATTCCTATTCTCAAGTGTAGCTACGTGCAGAGCTGCGCAAGTCAGGTTTGTTGCAAACATGGTTCTAAACTCAGTAAAATACTCTGATTTACTCTCAGAACTTCCTCTCCAAGACTGGAGATAGGTGTTCCACTACCACAAGGCCACCAGAAGGAAACATTCCTTCTCACCAAACACAATCCCTTCTCCATCTTTAGTGCCATGCCTTCCTGTCTCCCCAAGAGCCAGACTTTGCTAACACCTCAGCTATCTCCCTCCCCTCACACTCTAGCTCCTCATTAACACTGTTTCTTGGGCTAGAGAGGTAGCTCAGTGGTTAAGTCCTCTGTTCTTCCAGAGGACTGAGTTCAGTTCCCAGAACTTATGTTCAACATGAGTACAGCTGTTTGTAACTTCAGCTCCAGGGGATCTATCACACACACACATATAGACAAATGCACACAAACACACAAACTCTCAAACACAGGCACGCAAATGAATGCATAAACACACACAACCTCACACACACATGTATACACACACACACACAAACTCACATCAACAAACTCATACATACTCACAAATACACAAACTCACATACACCCATACACAAACTTACATACAAACTCTCACACAATACACATACAAACTCACACAGACATACATAAACAAATGCACACACACACTCACACACATTTTCAAACTCACACACACATTTGTGCACACATATGTGCATGCACAACCACACACACACACACACACAAACTCATACATAGGATACAAAGACACACATGCAAAGGCTCTTACACACATATGCACAAACACACAGACATACAAATACTCACAAACAAATTTACACACACACACACATTCACATACACCTTTTATTTATTTATTTATTTATTTATTTATTTATTTATTTATTTTATGTATGAGTACACTGTTGCTGTCTTCAGAAGAAAAGGGCATCAGCTCTCATTACAGATGGTTGTGAGCCACCATGTGTTTGCTGGGAATTGAACTCAGGACCTCTGGAAGAGCAGTCAGTGCTCTTAACAACTGAGCCATCTCTCCAGCCCTCACATACACCTTTTAAAAGCTTGGGGAAAAGATTGTTTTGTATTTCATTCTTCTGCTCATTCCTGGCCTGGTTTCCCTCCTTTGGCTTCCAATGGGTTTCCCTTGCTTCTCCACATTCTTCTCATTCCCCTTTCAGTCCCCTTTGTGGAAATGTTTACACACCCTCTATAGAATCCTTAGGTTCCTGTCCGGCTGTTCTCCATGTTTCTTATGTGCAGGATCCTATCAGTTCCACTGCAATGGTCACTGTCCTCCTTCATGGCCAACGTATTTTTACCTCTGACCCAGATCCTGTTCCTGGGTAGTAGGTATGTACTCAAATTTCTATCTAGTGTCTCTGTCTCACTGTTCCACAGGTACCTCCTCTCCCTTATCCCCTTTCTCTTGATTTTCTACTTGTTGAAAATGGTCCTGGTGCCTAGCATTTCCTGTATCCTCCATTCAGCCCTGGTAACCCAGGCGGGCAGACCTTGCATCTTTCACAGCAGATGGCTCCTCTCTCTTGTCTCCATCCCCTGCAAATGCTCTGGGTTAGGTCTTCCTCATCACTTTCTTGGTTTACCACAATATTCTCCAACAGAGAGTCCTCCTGCCTCTAGCTTCCCTCCTGTTTTGTCCCTTCCTTCTTAGCACTGGGGCCAATCTGACTAGTGAAATGTCTTCTCTCACTTGGACCCCATCAGCAGTTCCTTCCATTTGACAGCGATATCAGACATCTCCCAGAATGTCTTTGTGCTCCTCTTGGCATAGCCAGTCTCATCTAACTCATGATCCTTATGCAAACTTTGTACCAGGCACTTCTTAGACCATCCCTCCCCCTAGAACTTTTTCCTTTGACCACAGTTTTCTATAACATCCTTTTCTTTTTTATGCACTGGCCCATCACAGGTTTACCTTGCAGTATTCAGCGCTACAACATGGTTGAAGAAGTTCCAAAATCTCCAAGACAGATTCTCCATGGCATCCTTTGCCTTTAACAATACTTTATTGTGTTAGTTTATATAAAATAAGAAGATCTCTGACTCATACTTACTCTTGGACCCTTGAATGTAGTACAGTGCCCAGTAGAGAGTAAGGCCTCCAAAGGGCTGCTTGATTTTGGAGGCCTGCCACGAGGCAGACATAAATGGACCCTGCAGTCACACATACTTGAATGTATTCTCTGCTTACCAGTTATGTAAGCTCAAACAAGTACACCAACCTCATCTGACTGCTGCATCTGGAAACGAGATAGCAACAGTACTTTTCTAACAGAGTTGTTGAAATAATTAAGTGACGTAATGCAGAGAATTGCTCAGTGACTGCTAGCTCTTCTCTTAGTAGTTTGGGCAGGAGGAAGGTGGGTTAGCTAAGCAGCTGGAGATAATTCCTAGGAAGGAGGGGGAAAAAAGTCCTTCAGACAAAGGTTTATCATCTTCAGTGTTAAGAGGAAGCCAGGAGAAATTATTTTTATTAGATCATATTTATTAGATGATTTCTAATTGAATCTGTAACACCATGGATCTACATTTTTATCTTTATGAAGTTCAGGGCTGGGAAAATGACTCAGTGGGTGGAGTGCTTGCTGCACAAGCCTGAGGACTTGAATTTGAATCTCTGGAACCCATGTGAAGCTGGGTGTGGTAACCGGCACAAGCCTGTAATAAGATGAGGCAGAGATAGGAGAATCCCCTGGAAGCTCCTAAGCCTGGTCCATACGGCAGTGAATGGTAAAAGACTGTCTCAAACAAAGCATAAAGAGAGGATTGATATCTGAGATTGTCTTCTGACCTTTCCAAGGGCACAGAGGCTCACATAAACGCGTGTGCACCCCATACACTTAAACAGATTTGGAAAAAAAGAAAAAGGTTGGGAGAAAAATAAGGAGCTCAAAGAAATGAAGTAAATGTCTCTGGTCCCTGAACTCATGATTTTTATAGGACTTGAATTAGTAGTATCCGTGATGCAGGTTCTGCTTTTCCTCTACCCATACTCTGGCCGGAGAACACTAAGATGGGAAAGTCTGAGGCAGAAGGCCTGATAGGAGGTCTTGGATTCCACCTTGTTCATGTCCCGCGCTCTACGCTGTGGTCTCCCAGTAACCCCTCTTTCTCCTTTCCTCTCCACTGCCCACTCATTTCTCCAGTGCTACCTTTTGGACACACTGGGAGAGGCTTGTGAGGTTATAGAATGACTTTCAGAATGCAACGTGACTTAACGCACTGTATCGTCACCAGTGTAGGCCCTGTTGTGTGTGTCTTGAGGCAGCTGAGACTCTTAAAAGAAACTCTTAAAAAGGAGTGTCTCAACCAAGGCAACAGCTACTTTTCCGACTAAATTCCACCAGGTTTGAACAATGTGGCTACGAGAATGACATCTGTGGCCTCCATGACTAAAGCTGAGATTCCAGACTGCAAGAAAAACAACTGTTGACCCTTGGCAGTGCCAAGTAAGACCTTTTGTGCTCTGGACCCTTCTGTTTCCCTGTGTCTCCCACCAGCCCATTAAGGTGAAAACCAAGCTGCAAAAATATGCATGGGGGTCTCTATGGGTGTCAGCTGTGCTTTTAAATATTAATGATTTTCAAAAAAATACCACATGCAGAAGAAAGAAATAGAAACAAAGATTTGTAATAAGTATTCTTCAGCCTTTAGAATGAGAACTGGTCTCCTAAGTGACCGATGGCTCTGGGGTCATGTCACAGCTTAAGCCTCATCTGAATGGAGCTCAGAGGAAAGATGCTTAAAATACTCACAGGTCAGTCTTTATGTTTTTCTGCTCCCAATTTCTGACATGAATCTCCCCTTCTCCTCCCTCCCCTACTAAAAATGTCACTGAGGGGTTCCACTGGCTTCAGGGAAGCCACCTGTCACTTAAGAAAGACCTCGTCATTACTATTTCCGAGACGAGAATGTATCCTTGCTCTGCTGTCACATCTGGGTTATAGCTGCAGGTACCTCTGAGCTTTGGGGAGGGGGGACTACAAATAATTTCCAAGCTCACTTGAAAACTTCCCTGTTAGATACAATTTTGAGTATGCGCACGTATGTACGCATGCACCATCACACTCGGCTTATGTGCTCTTGGGGACGACCTAGGGCTTTGTGGATGCCAGGAATGAATTAAATTCCAACCCCAAGTCTGAGCAAAAAAGGTGATAAGATACTTCAATCTAGGCTGTCTACTGTCCAGTCTTTACTGACCATGTGCTTATGGGGTATACCATAATGTGTAGGGTATGCTTTTACCCTGGAGTTGGTAGTGGGCACCTATTTTCTGTTATCTTCATTGTCCTATGTTTTGGCTTCTGTATCACACTTACCTTCCTGCTGTCTCTGGTGGCTTGAGTCAACATGTCACCTTCCTTTACAGGCTTTTCATACGGTCTCCCTATTGCCTATTTCACACACAGTCAAGAGCAGAGAGAAACAAACACTTCTCTGGTACCCACTTGCTTGCTGTTTCATCTAGCTTTCTCCTGCCTGTGGAATGGTGTCATCCACAATGGGCGGTGTCTTCCTACATCAATTAACAGTCAGGGCAATCCCCCATAGATGTACCCCTAGACCATCTTGATCTAAATAAACCCTCAAATGAAACTCTTTTCCTAGGTAGTTCTAGGGGTGACGAGTTGATATTTAAGACAAACCATCACAACGAGCGTGTTTGGAAAGATCATATTTGTTGATACCGTTAGAATGATAACTGAATTTTTAACATGAAGGCTTGGAGGCAACAAAAATTCAAAGCACAATGTGAACCATGAACATATTTGGCCTCATCTCTGGGGAGACACATGTTTTTTTGTAGTAAATTCAAAATGCTAAGGAAGCATGGCCAATGAGGAATACTTACCCATATCACCTTACATGTGGATCTATAGTTGATCAAGAATATGCCAGCTTCTCCAAGGCTAGAGGGCCATATTAATTTTTTCCTCTGTGGATTGGGAGGACAAGAGTCATGGCCAATCTGGCCCTTTAATTCAGATGGGGTAGAGAGGTGCATGAGAAAACCTCATTCAATTCCTCTGTAGTTCTACAGCTTCTTCTGTATAAAGGGGGAAGAGGGGGGATAAATTCCAAGAGGTACTGAACAAAGAGGCAGGCCATCTTGTTGTCATCTGCCCTGGTTTGCTGAAAAATGTGCTTGTTACATTTTCCCAGATGTTGGGACTTAACTTCCTTGGCCAGGTAGAGCAACGAACCCAAGAACAAAGCCAGAATGTGTCACAGGTTTTGCTAGCCGATTCATTCTTAGAATTGTAATTACCTTATCTTCACACTATTATATATTTAGATATCTAATGACGAGATTACACATTTCAATTAGTATGTAATTACTAGTTGTATTACTTAAAGAAAAATAGTCAGGGATAATTACACAATTATGAAATACAATTACAAAATGACATATAATTAAATTTCAAAAAGCCTTTGAAATACTCCTTCTTTCCTTCCACCTCCCTCTTGCACAAAACGTTTCTAGTATTTATACTTTCTCTTCTTTAAGTACAAGTACAGCCCAGTCTGGTCCAGCATGGTCAAAGAAAGTGTGATCAAGGAGTTTGTCTAGAAGGGCATAGAGCATTTCTTCTTGGAGATGTAAGCCCTTTTGATTTTGGGGAGGGGTCGGGTTAGTAGCATCATGGCTTTAGAAACTCGGCATGGAGTCATAGAATTATTGGGTGTTGGATAGCTTTCTTTCCTGATCCATATGTGGAAAAGGAGGGATCATAATGAAACCCGAACCTCTGAAATCAGCTTTTGTGTTTTAGAGTTAGATTCTCTCAAGAGGGTCTGAGAGGCCATTGCATGAAGCCATGAAAGGGAAGTCTAAATTGCAATTGAAATCCTAGGATAGTAGCAAAGCAGAACCAAGAGATGACACTCAAGGAAGGTGCCATGTACAGAATAGAACCACTGAAGAAAGAGGTTACACGTTCTGCAGGAGACTGAGCTGGAAGGGTGGAATGGTTGGAGCTCAAATTTATGAGCCCTACCTATATGCCAGACATAGAGTTGAAGTCTTGTATTTCCTTGCCTCCCTCTTTCCTTCATTTGGGAGCTGGAATGTTTGTTTTGTGCTGTTCTATATTGGAACTATGAAACTGTTTCATATACATATACATATACACATACACATACACACATACATATACACATACACATATTCATATACATCATATACACATATTCATATACATATACATATATACACACATATACACACATATACATACACATACACATACACACACATACATATACACATACACATATTCATATACATCATATACACATATTCATATACATATACATATATACACACATATACACACATATACATATACATACACATACACATACACATATACATATATACACACATACACATACACACATACACACACACACATACACATACATATACATATATACACACATATACATATACATATATATACACATCTACATCTACATCTACATCTACATCTACATCTACGTCTACATATATATCATATACATATACACATACACATACATATACATATATACACACACATATACATATACATACACACACACACACACACACACACACACACACACATATATATACAGGTGCTCATAGTTAAGAAATTACCTTGCATCTCAGAAGACACTTTGGACTTTTTGTATTATAGGACTTTGAATGACTATAGAGACTTCTAAGGTTAAATCCAATATGTTTTTGTTATAAGATGGTCATCACCTTATGAATGACCTTAGGAGGAAGAGGCAGAGTGCTGTGGTTTGAATGTTAACTGCCCTAGGGTCATGTGACTCCCCAACTGACAGTGTTATACTCGAACCTTTAGAAGGTGAGGTCCCATGGGAGGAAGTGAGTCATTAGGAGATAGCTTCAAGGTTTTACAGCCAACTCCACTTGTCCTCAGCATTTTAGTATACATCCACAATTAACTGTTCGTGTGCATTATGCTCATATAATACTATTTAATTCTTAGGAGAATGGTTGTCTTGCTCTATTTCCAAGGTTTTGGGCCAAATAGCTCCTCACTTTCTCTCATGTGTCACTAGCATATGCTAGATTCTCACCCTGACTGACTTTATTCTCTTCCATTATTGGAGGTGTCAGTTGTCCAATGGTTCCATGTCCACTGACAAACCTCCCACCCTAATGCATATTCCCTATTCACACTTGGTTTCCCTGTCCTGCTGGACAGCAATCTGAGCAGCCAGAGCAAGATTTCCAAAGGGAACCTTCTCTTCTGCTCATATGCCAGCGTCTTCTAACTCAGTCAGCTGTGCCAGTATTTATATAGTCACCAAGCTTGAGATATCGATACCATCTTTGTGTCTGTCCTTCTCCAGCATACCCAGTAGGGTAGCAGGCTCTCCAGTGACAGTTTGTAAATAGATTTGCAGTTTAGCTCCTCACCGGACTCTCAGTGGTGGTACCTCATCTGAACTTCTTACATTTCACTTAGTCTCTGTTTCCAATCTCACTCTCTCAAATCCATCTTTCATAGAGCCACAGAGTAACCCCCATACAACCAGATCTTCATCCCCTGGCTTGATGTCTCTTCATTGGCTCCACATTGCTATTTGATAAGGAGATCTGACATCTTTAGCCTGGCATTCAAATCTCTTCGCATTTGGTTTTGGACAGTTACACTAGCCACTTCTACCACAGTTTCCTTCTTCTTACTGTAGTCGTGCTAATGTTTGCTCAGCTCTGAGCACACCTTTCTCCATCATAATTAGAGGTTTTTCTGCACATGTAATTCCCTATCCAAGATGTCTCTGATCTACTACTCTCTTCAGCTAATTTTATGCTTCTTTTCCTTTAAGCTCCACTGCATGATTTACCTCACTGAAACCTCCTGGATCCTTCTTTGCACTACACGCAGCATCATCCCCGTTATCCACCATGCATGCTTATTACCTTATTGAATACCTTATCGAACTTCCATTATTTGTTTATATGTCTCTTTTCAGCACAGGATGACAAATGCCTTTCAGCAATTCCAACAGTATTTATTTATTGAACGTTCAGAATGTGCCAGACAGTGTGTGGGTGCTGGAGGGAGGAGATAAGGGATAAGAGCTCTAATTAACACTCATACACTCCTTACTACACAGCAGACACTGTTCAAAGCTCTTTGCATGTATTAATTTAAGAGGCAACACCTTGGGGAGCCAGGGAAGAGATATGATCTATATTTGGTCATGGACGAGGGCCAATTCCCTTCCCAAGAACTAGGGAACAGAGAAAATACAGTCACACATCTCAAGGTTAAGCAGTCATACACACAACATTTGTTGCAAATCTAGTTGATGGGAGAAGGCAGAGCTTGGATCCCAAACCTTTGACCTGCAAATCATGTGTCCTTTGTTCTAGTCTACGCCTGTCCCAGCTCTATTATCTGTCAACTGGCAATGATTAGAGCAGCTTCCTTTTAAAAATCTTGTTGGCTTTGTGAAGAATATTACAAGTACAGAGATATGTAGAGATGTGGATGGCTGCCTTCTTTAGACACATCTGAAGAATCACATTTAACATCCACTTCTGCCTGAAATAAAATATCTCTTGAAGCCACTCAGCTGTCCTCATGGCGTCAAGAGCTTTCAGTTGCTTGTAGATTTCTCTCAGCCACCGGTAATGTGGCTATTGCACTTGAGTTAAAATATCCCCTCCTAGAGGGGCAGGGGAGGCTCTTAAGACCCAGGAAGTTAACCAAGCTTTCATGAGTCAGAAAGTTACAAGATTCCTAAGTCCCTTTCTGAAGGTCCCAGTAGCATTCCCTAAGGTGAACTCCATAGGTTTCTAAGTCATTGGAAACTCAGTTGAGCTAGAGAAGAGACTAGAAATATTGGTTCTGAGAGGAATGAAAAGGGGGTAGCAGCTAGGTGGCAGATTACAGTACCAATAGGAGACTGAACATTGTCCTATGAATGTAGAGGTGGAGGATGGCCTTCTGTGGTGACATCTGCAAATTAGGCAGGGATCTCCACTTATTCAGTTTCATGAGCTATCCTTGATATTGAGTGAGCTTTTGGTGATGCAGATGCCTCTGAGACATCCGTGTTCCTGTGAGTAACTCCCATAGACTCATAGGTTCACCAAGCTGGACATATGTAGAACTGTTTCTTTCAGTTTGCAATTGGTATTCTACATGGGGTGAATAAATGGGTATTTATTTACATCTTTTCAGAAAGAGCCACATGATGGCACACCTTTGGGCTGTTTGCAACCGAGTGTAACATATGAAGTGCCTCTCCTTCCAGAGCATTGGCCTCTGTATTCTTTTCTTACCACCCAGCGTACCTCAGAATGTTCTTATCCCTCTTGTAGGTAAGATGGTCCTGTGTCTCCAATGCAAGACACTTTCTGTGAGAATGGGAAGGTCCATAGGAGTTGAGACTATTGAAAGTTGACCAGAAGGCCCATGTGAGGGCCTAACCTGGGCACCTGCTCCTGACTTACATTCTCACTCTAGGCCCTAGGCTAGGAAACCCAAGTAGGCTCAAAGGCAAAGCTTCCCCTGTTCCAGTTGTCTATGTATGAGTGTTCATGCTTGGTACTCGTGGATGTCAGAAGAGGACATTGTATCCCCTAGAACTGGAGTTACCAATGGTTATGAGCTACCATATGGGTGTTGGGAACGAAATCCTCTGTAGGAGCAAAAGGTGTTCCTAACTGCTGAGCCATCTCACCATCCCCTGTACTCAAAGATTTTAAAGGAGTCTCCCTGTCTTCCACTCCCTACTGTCAGTTTTTATTTATTTTATTTAATAATTGCCATGACCTATGTCCCAAGATAAGGTAGTTATTCTAAGGGGCAGCATCCTAATTCTCTTTGCTCCTCACTTCTGTACTTGTGGGACACATCTAAACTCCCTATGGCACCTGCAGTCTGCATCCAACCCCTCCCCCTCTCCCATGCTCCTTGCATCAGCTTTGTTCCTGTTACCCACTCTACCTCAACCAAACTTCCAGTGAGTTGGAAACCATCGAGCTCACTCCAGGCCATAGGACACTCTCCCTGGGACATCCATCTCCTCCTCTCCTCTTGACTTACAGTCTTCCTCCACTAATCTTTTCCTCCCTTTCTTGCAGTTTTAGTACCTTAACTGGCTTGTGCTTCTGAAAAAATTTTACTGGATGTTTGAAGATCGCAAATTTATTTCCCCACGAATGCCGGTATATATCCCAGCAAATGCTCACACTCCTGTGGCATATTAAACGCAGGGATGAATGAGAGAATGGATAAATGCAAACTTTCTGCTTCAGAGCTGTCTCAGATTTGGGGGACTCAAGATGTAGTAAGTAGTAACTTCTCTGTTTTGCGGTCAGGCAATTCTTGGATTTCACATTCTTCCCCCTGACATTTGTCCCCTTGCTGTGCTCAGAAACCATTATGCTGCCTGAAGAAACTCCAGCTTCCTTAGGGGTTCTTGGAAGCTTGGGAATTGAGTGTTTTTATTTAGTCTCTGAGTATTTATAAAAGTAAAATGCCCCTGGAGACGGCCTTGCTTCTGGGCTTCAGAATAATGGTTTGCTCAGAGTCCCTTGGGTAGGCTTGAAACAAAACAACTCACTTGATTTTTTCCCCCCTCACTTGCCATCTTCCTATTTCCTAGGAGTTGAGTTCTTTGCCAAATCTTAGGGGAGAGTAGCCCCGTGGCTCCCTGAGGTTGCTCAGCTAGTCTAGCTTCTGAGATGGGGAGGGCTGGGATGCCACTCAGGGATGACTTCACAGACATGGCCCTGCTCTGCCTACATTGGAGATGGTAGCAGGCCTTTGGGCGAAATAGCTGCTTCTCTGAGAAAATTCTAGAAACAATAACTGATACTATTCTATCAGAAACCAAAGTGAGAGGCTATTGTATTTCTTTTTTCTTCTATCATTTATTACATCCCAATTGCAGTGTCTCCTTCCTCCTCACCTTCCAGTTCCTCCTCCCACCTCCCATCACTCCCAGATCCACTCTTCCTCCATTTCCCTTTAGAAAAGAGTAGGCCTCTCAGGGATCTCAACCAAATCAATAACTCCAAGAAAACAAAAACAGAATAGCAAGATACTTTAAGACTATTCATATTCCCTCATATCAGAGCTGTGTGAGGCAACCCAGTAGGAGGAAACGAGTCCCGAAGGTAGGCAAGAGAGTCAGAGACAGGCCCAAGTCCCACTGTTAGGAGTCTAACAAGAACACTATGCTATACAACTGTAATATACATGTGGAGAACCTTAGGTCAGATATACAGGCTCCTTGATCCCTGGCTCAGTTTCTGTGAGCCCCTGTGAGCTCCGCTTAGTTCATTCTGTGGGCTCTTCATTCTTGTTGTGTCCTTGACCCCTCTGGCTACAACCCTTCATCCCCTCTTCCAAATGATTCCCTAAGCTCCATCTAATGTGTGGCTGTGAGTTTTTTCATCTGCTCCTATCAGTTGTTGGATGAAGCTTCTCTGATGATGATTGTGCTAGGTTCTTGACTATGAGTATAGACTATTTCATTGACTTCTTTTCTTTATCATTTGCCAGCTGTGTTTGGTTCTATCTTAGTTCTCTGGTTCAATCCTTTAGTTCCTGGTCCTACAGTGTCAGGTGGGGACTCCCTCTCCTGGTTTAAGTCTCAAGCTGGACCCCTCATTGGTTGGCTACTTCTACAAGTTCTGTACCACCCTTACCCTAGCACATCTAGCAGGCAGGTCAAATTATAGGTTGAAAGTTCTGTGGATGGATTGGTGTCCTAGTCCTTCCTCTACAGAAAGAAGACAGACAGTGCAGGCTCTGTGTCCCCCATTCCTAGGAGTCTTCTCTAGGGTCACCCTCATAGATTCCAGGGAGTTCCCATTGCACTAGGTTGCATTACTCTCAGAATGTCATCTCTTCCAATACTCCCTTCCCCCATTCCCAGAGGTTACTGCATTTTCAAGGCTTGTCAGTGAAGTATGGAGGGACAGCTGTCAGAGACTGAGCCTTCACATGTCACAGCACCACTCACATCACTGCTTCAGCTCCTCAGGATGCCAAATGCTTAAACTTGATTCCAGTCACCAGCAGGTGACAGGCTCACCAAGAGCTTGGCTTTGAGCTGATTGGTCCAGTGTTTGTGAGAGGGGGTTACTGAACATATAACAATTTGTGGGTTTCCTTTCCAAAGAAAGGGTTTTATCTAAATGCATGTGCATCTAATATCCTCACACTTGATTGTAGCTGAAAGGCAGAAAAAGCAATGATTATCTAGTATCTGCTGTGGAACTATGAGGTCTTGTCACAAGCTGTTGTCTAGTTGGCTGTCCACATTTCCCACACCAGGTGTTCCTGTTTATTTTTGTGTTATTGTTGAGAGCTCCCTGTCACCTCTAATGGGGGAAGAAAGCAGAAACACTCTACAGCAAGTTATTTTCTCCTCATGTTACCTTTTGGCTGGTAATGAAATGTGATGGATGCCAACTGCTGGTGTTTGAGGCCATGCATTTATGGTCCTTTGATAAACACATCCTCTATAATTTCTTCACTAATAATAATAAGGATAATTACTTATTGAAGAATCAGCATCAAGTAAGGCAAGGAAATGCTGTCTCAGAATGGGGCAGTGAGCTCCAAACCCAGGGATAAGAACTGAGCAGAGCTGCCTGTGGGCAGAGAATGTCAAGAGGAGGTAAAGACCCGGCTTAGAGGATGAGTGAGGTCAGTCACTGGTGACCATTTTGGAGGTAGGAGAATAGAGCCACTGACTAGTGTTAGAGAGGAAAAGGAGAAACATTGCCTAAGCAGGGACATAAAGAATGGGTAGAGCTGTCAGTCATAGCAGTGATGGAGGCTCCCTGACTGGACAGCTGCAGCTGTGAGACTAGACTCGGAGGGAACTTCAAGGTAACAACCTCTTTCTAGCGGCACTTCTCTCTGCCTCTCCCCTTTCTTTAATAACTTAATGCTCTTGTTATAGTCTGAATGTTTGTGCCCCACACATTAGGTTCATACGCTGGCATTCTAATCCCCTGAGATAATAGCATGAGAAGATGAGGCCTCTGGGAGATGGTTAGTCCACTGAGTAGTGAACCTATGAAGGAATCTTAGAGAAGTGTTGGTCCCTCTCACTTTAGTAGTAGGACATGGGGACTTTTAGATCACAGATCCTCTAGCCTCGTCTCTCCCTCAGAAATTAGACTATGCCCCATGTAACTCTCTCTAGGCAAAGAGTTGATAAGACTACAATGGCTGTGCAGTTTCCTCACTAAATACTTTAAAACAAAGATAACCTGAATAAAAACTTTCAAATGTTTATTTATTCATTGAGAATTTTGTAGATAGGTACAGTGTGTTTTGATAACATTTATCCTCCGCTGACCCCTCCAACTCCTTTCAGACAGATGCACCTCCAACACAACCCCCTCAAAAGTTGAAGTCCTCTTTTTTTTCCTTGCTAACCCACTGACTCCAATTTGTACTGCCCATATATGCATAGGATGTGAGACCATCTACTGAAACACAGGCAATCTACCAGGCCATGCCCTTGAAGATGAATGAATTTCAGCTGCCAATTGTCATATAGTTCTTCATCTTAGGGTGGAGTTTTGTGAGCCTTTTCCCATTCATGTTGGAATATTGACTGGTTTGTGCATGTCTCACACAATGACAGTTGTGATGAGTTCATGTGTGCAATGGCCATGTCATGTCCAGTGGCTGCTGTTTCATAGCACCCACACCCAACCTCTCTTCCCCATTTTTGTGACAGTCCCTGAGCATTGTTGGTGGTAGCTGTGGTGTCAATGTCTATTTAGAGCAGAGCCTCCACTGACACTTGGACCACCGTGAATGTCTACCACCCACTACAAAAGGTCCAGTGCTCTTTTCTCTCATGACTCCTAGACCGTAGGCTATGTCACATGGTATAGAATTCCTTGCTTTCCTTTGGAAACATAAGATCCAGAACATTCCTTTGTCTTTTAGACCTGAATCTTTGCCTTCCATCTTCAGGGCTCCATCATAGTGTCAGTGGTTTGATCTGGTGCTTTAACTCTTCTGATATGGGAGATGAAGGGTCTCTTTCCATAAAGAACCCTGTCTTCTTCTTATCTGTGACTATGATCTCTTTTAATGAGGCTCTTCTTCAGACTGAAGGCTCATTCTTTCCATATAGGGCTTATCACTGCTGTAGGTAGCTATGACTTTCCAAGAGCAAGGGGCTTTGGCTCCAAGCTCTCTGATAAAGGCTATCGGTTATGCAGAGCTGGATTTAGTAAATAAGCTGAGGAAGAGGAATGTGTGGTCCTTGGACAGAGTCCCAGGAATGGCTGAAATGGGAAAGCTGGTGGGTATCTCTGGTAGGTTAGTTGTAGAATGGAGATTTTGTTAAGTGAGGTCTGAGCAGGGAGTGGCTCAAATTTGCAAACCAAATAAGTTGCTGGAAGAGTCAACCATCTTGTCTCTGCAGCCATAGTGGAGCTAGTCACTGCCAAGTCACTTCCCCATGGTCTCAGTAGAGCCATTTACATCTGTGGGAGCTGGTGTTAAAATAGTTATTAAATTTTCCTTTTTTAAAAAATAAAATGAATGATGAGATTTGATACAGTTGGTCCATTTTGCAAACCATAGCACATTCCCCCCCCCCCCCCCAGTTTACAGTTTCACATTCATAAGTTTTTCCTTTGGAGGATAGGAGAATTTAACTCCTGAATGAATCTCCAGCAGAAGAAAGAATGAATGTCTGGTCTACTGGAGAAAGTATCATTTGCTGTTTTCTGCTGTTCTAGAAGGTTCAGCCTTCTAGGATTTGGTCTCTAGCATTCATGATCTCTGTCCATCACCCCGGGACCCAATCTCTGCCATCACTTACAACCCCATCCCATTTCTACTACCCCATCACTTAAAATCAGAACCACATGCTAAGTTAGCTTTTTATATCCAACAATTGTTTTATTGTCTGTCTTGTGGGTTTTCAATATGCGGTAATGGTTTTCAGTAGAAAAACACTGAGGTAAAGATGCTTGCCCGGAAGAATAGAATCAAAATTCCCAGATTAGGGTTCAGAAATCTACACCTTTAAAAAGATTTTACAAGTTATGTGAGGGATGAGGCGCCACTGGCAGGATGCTTTCTCAACATTCATCAGGTCCTGGTTGGAACCTCAGAACTGTGCCAAACAGATATGGTGGTGCACACCAAGCCTTTCAGGATTTATCTGATGATTAGAAGTTCAAGTTCTACATATCAAGTTCAAGGCCAGCCTGGTCTTTAGTTTTTCAGATCTTGCTGATAGCAATGCCTTTGGCATCATTGTCTTGTTCCCTGGATGGCTACATTTACTGTGATTTAGTACCTGGCTGTAAAAGGATTATTGGATCCAGGCACCATTTGTTTGATAAGAATGCTTTCCACATGGTGCTGGTCACCTCCACTAGGAGGCATGTGGGCCCTGTTTGGGGTTTGTTGTTAGTTGCTACTGGTGTTTGCTACCTAGATCTGGGCTACCCAATACAGATATAATCCACTATGCAATTAAAAAAAAAAAAAAAGAACTCTAGTAGCGTTGTCAAAAGTAAAATCATATTAAGTTAAAATTTTAAGAGTTTATTGTACATCAAAGCCCGTTTGCCAATCTGGGAGACCTTAAACCAAAAATGGTAGGAGGCCAGCTCACAGCAGCTCAACTTACACAATAGAAATAGAAAAGACTCAATCTTTGTTGTGAGTGGCTGTTCTGAGCTTGCATTCTTTAGGATGAGAAGCACAGGAAGGCTCTTCTATAGCAGACAGCCCAGAATGGTAAAAAAGGAGATGTATGTGTTTTTTTTTTTAAATGGGTAGAGCTAGTATTTTTTGAGAAATTAGAATAGATTTGTTTCATTGGTGTAGAGTATGGGTATATCCAAATGCTTTGTCTTTGCACTACCTGTGAAAGTACACCATGGACTAATCTTTAAGTGAAAGCTCTGACCACCACTGAAACCGGGTCCTTGGGAGCTAGGGAGAAGATAAGGTCCAAGGCTAAGAGCCTGACTGTTGCGGCAGGGGGAGACACCAACCGGGCAGCCTTTCTGTTTCTCTGTTCACCATATGGCAGTACAATATAAAAAAGGATGTATTCGTGTTGGAAGAGCCTGGCTCTTTTTTTTTCCCCTTAAGTGTATGTGAGCACACTGTCACCAACGCTGTCTTCAGACACACCAGAAGGCATTGGATCCCATTACAGATGGTTGTGAGCCACCTTGTGGTGCTGGGAATTGAACTCATGACCTCTGGAAGAGCAGTCAGTGCTCGTAAACCTCTGAGCCATCTCTCCAGCCCTCTGTTAGAACCTGAGCCCTGCTAGACCTTGGTCTTGGATTGTTTGGTTTCCACGGATGAGACAAGTGCATTGCTCCTTTGAACCACCTAGCTCATGGCACTTCATTTTTAGCCCTGGATGACCACCACACCACTGTTTCTGAGGGTGTGTCCTTGTTCTCAGCCGTACTCTATGCTGTGTTTCAAGCAGAAATTTAAAACGAGATGAGTTTTGTAGAAATTTTGGAGATTTTTTTCCCCCTAAACTTTCGGCTTTTACTTTAAAGGTAAGCCCAATTTAACACAGGTTGGAAATTAGTTTCTGTGAATTCTGAAGCTATTAATGCAAGAAGACTGGAAATGAAAATACTTTGTAAGTTTGTTATCTGACTCAGAAAATAATAATAAAAAGAAGATGAAAGGGCTATGCTTGATAGGGCATGCCTCTAGTTCCAGCACTCAGGAGGATAAGATATGAGACTTTTGAGTTCCAGGCCATCTGGGCTACCTGGGAGATCTTGTTTCAAAAAAAGAGCAAAGTAGTAATTTGTCAGTCAATCTTTAATTTTTAAAATATACAAAGATATTAATGTGACTATTCAGTAAAGCGATATGTGTGCTCAGGGGTGGAAGACTAGGAAGAGAGGTGGATGTAAATGTCTGTATGAACACTGGGAATTTTTTTTCTTTTTTTAACTTTATTTTAAAAAACAAAGATAAATGTACAGATTTTTAAGCATTTTTGCATAAAAGTATACAAATACATTTTATAAGGTTGTAATTAAGTATTTGTGGGTACATATACATACACATATGTACATATGTAACAATAATATAGGAAAAGAGGTTATTAATTTGAGGAGATAGGAGAGAAACTGGGAGGGGCTGTAGGAAGGAAAGGGGATGTGATACAGTTCTATTTTAATTAAAATATATTCTTTTTTTTTTCTTGATCTTCACACAGTCTGTGGGTTGTTTCTGGGGTGTTCAGAGCTTTCTGGGGGCTAGTATCCCATTATCAGTGAATGCATCTTATGTCTGTTCTTTTGTGACTTGGGTTGTCTCACTCAGGATGATATTCTCTAGATGCATCCATTTTCTTGAGAATTTCGTTAGGCCATTGTTTCTGATAGCTGAGTAGTACTCCATTGTGTAAATGTACCACAATTTTTGTATCCATTCATCTACTGAAGGACATCTGGGCTCTTTCCAGCTTCTGGCTATTATAAATAGAGCTGCAATGAACATTGTGGTGCATGTATCTTTGTTGTATGTTGGAGCATCTCTGGGGTAAATGTCCAGAAGTGGAATAACTGGGTCTTCAGGTAGTACTATGTCCATTTTTCTGAGGAACTGCCAGACTGATTTCCAGAGTGGTTGTATCAGTTTACAACCCCACCAGCAGTGGAGAAGTGTTCCTTTTTCTCCACATCCTCGCCAGCATCTATTGTCATCTTCGTTTTGGAACTTGGCCAATCTGACTGGTGTGAGGTGGAATCTCAGGGTTGTTTTGATTTGCATTTCCCTGATGGCTAAGGATGTTGAGAACTTCCTTAGATGTTTCTCAGCCATTCGATATTCCTCAATTGAGAACTTTTTGTTTAAGTCTGTACCCCATTTTTTAATAGGGTTGTTTGATTCTCTGGTGTCTAGCTTTTTGAGTTCTTTGTATAACTTGGATATTAGGCCTCTATCTGATGTGGGGTTGGTAACTATCTTTTCCCACTCTGTTGGCTGCCATTTTGTTTTCATGATAGTGTCTTTAGCCTTACAGAAACTTTGCAATCTCATTAAGTTCCATTTGTCAATCTTTGACCTTAGAGCTCGAGCTATTGGTGTTCTGTTTAGGAAATTTTCTCCTGTGCCTATGAGTTCTAAGGTTTTCCCTACTTTCTCATCTAATAGTTTTAGTGTACCTGGTTTAATGTGGAGATCTTTGATGACTTGCACTTGAGTTTTGTACAAGGAGATAAGAAAGGGTCTATTTTCATTCTTCTGCATGCTGAGTACCAGTTGGACCAACACCATTTGTTGAATATGCTGTCCTTTTTTCATTGAATGTTTACAGCTCCTTTGTCAAAAATCAGGTGACCATATACGTGAGGGCTCATTTCTGGATCTTCTATTCTATTCCATTGATCCACGTGCCTATTTCTGTACCAGTACCATGCAGTTTTCAGCACAATTGCCTTGTAATATAGCTTGAGGTCAGGGATAGTGATTCCCGCAGATGTTTTTTTGTTGTTGAGGATGGATTTTGATATTCTAGGTCTTTTGTTATTCCAAATGAAATTGCACATTGCTCTTTCCAGCTCAGTGAAGAACTGGGTTGGAATTTTGATGGGGATTGAATTGAATCTGTAGATTGCTTTTGGTAGGATGGCCATTTTAAAAATGTTGATCCTTCCAATCCATGAGCATGAGAGATCTTTCCATTTTCTGAGGTCTTCCTTGATTTCCTTCTTTAGAGGTTTGAAGTTCTTGCCATACAGGTCCTTCACTTGCTTAGTTAGAGTCACACCATGGTATTTCATAGTTTTTGTGACTATTGTGAAGGGTATCTTTTCCCTAATTTCTTTGTCCTTTGAATATAGGAAGGCTACTGATTTTTTTGAGTTAATTTTATATCCGGCCACTTTGCTGAACTTGTTTATCAGCTGTATGAGTTCTCTGGTGGAATTTGTGGGGTCGCTTAAGTACACTATCATGTCATCTGCAAAGAGTGATGTTTTTACTTCTTCCTTTCCAATTTGTATCCCTTTGATTTTCTTTTGCTGTCTAATTGCTCCAGCCAGGACTTGCAGTACTATGTTGAATAGGTAGGGGGAGAGTAGGCAGCCCTGTCGAGTCCCTGATTTTAGTGGGATTGCTTCAAGTTTTCCATCGTTAAGTTTGATGTTGGCTGTTGGTTTGCTGTATATTGCTTTTATTATGTTTAGGTATGGGCCTTTATTGCTTTTATTATTTTTAGGTATTGGCCTTGGATTCCTGCTCTTTCCAAGACTTTTAACATGAAGGGGTATTGAATTTTGTCAAATGCTTTCTCAGCATCTAGTGAGATGACCATGTGGTTTTTTTCTTTGAGTTTGTTTATATGGTGGATTACATTGATGGATTTCCGTATGTTAAACCATCCCTGCATGCCAGGGATGAGGCCTACTTGATCATGGTGAATGATCGTTTTGATGTGTTCTTGGATTCGGTTTGCAAGGATTTTGTTTAACACAGGGAATTTTATTAGTCTAGACTGTAGGAAGTCGCCATACCAACAGCATAGGCTCTGCACTTTGCTGCGATTAAAGGCGAGAGCTGTTCTTTAAGTGGATATATTTATTTGTTTGCACACAATTCTCCATTGTTTCAGCTTCCATGTTTCTCTTGGTTGATAGTTTAGTTGAAATATCTAGGACTTTGAACAGCTCAGCGAAATCTGAGTCTCTAATTTGAAGGCACACTTAAGTGAAAGGAAGTTTAAGTCTAGAATGAACTTCTCTGTAGAGTCTTCTAATTTCAAGGAACCCAAAGAATATTTCTACTGGTTGCTATCACAATTTCATTATTATTATTTTTTCATTCATGCAGGATAAATGGAGGATTCATTACTGAGTTATAGTATTTTTCAAATAGAAATAATCTTAAATTTCCAATTTGTATCACCAATGAGAACTCTCAATGTGAAAAGTGTCCAGTTGTTGAAATTCTAGAAAAGAGAAAGAAGACTAAGATGATTGCATCTCATGTGAGAACAGCATCAGCCCACCCTTGGGGCCCAGGGCAACCCTCTGAGAAGGCTGAGAGAAGCCTGTTCACTCAAGCTCAGGCTTAGGGTTGACCCCTGCTTTTAGTTTTTACTCTATGAGCACTTGTTTACAGTGTTGGTAGACCTATAGGCTATTAGGACTAGAAGGGAGATTAAAGATGTCATTCAAGCATCTGCTTTTTCTTCCTTCCTTCCTTCCTTCCTCCATTACCTTTCTCTCCATCCCCTCTTTCCCTCCCTCCTCCATCCTTCCCTCCACCCCTCTATTCTCCCTTTCTTCCTGCTTTCCTTGACAGTCTCTCATGAAACCCAGGCTGGCCTTGAATTTCTGATCCTCCTGCCTCTACATCCTGCATACTGGGATTATAAGCACACACCACCCTCCCTTTCAAATTACTTTATGATGGTTAAAAAAAATCTCAAAATAATGACATTTTAAAGAGAGATTCTACAATTAGCTACCTTCAGAAGTCAGATTCATGCCATCAGTAACAAAGAACATATAAGACTGAAATGTTGACAGTGGGAGATGGCTCAGTGGTTGAAGTGCTTGCCGTGCAGAAAGACATGAGGACCTGAGTTTGGATCCCCAGGACTCAGGTAAAAATCCAGGTGTGCTTCTATACACCTGTAACCCAGCACTCAGGTAAGCATTCAGGTGTGGTATTATACACCTGCAAC
Organism: Micromys minutus; assembly: GCF_963924665.1. Classification (NCBI taxonomy): domain Eukaryota; kingdom Metazoa; phylum Chordata; class Mammalia; order Rodentia; family Muridae; genus Micromys; species Micromys minutus. The sequence goes on from NC_137985.1 coordinate 40,627,692, forward strand.
TCAGCACTCAGGTAAAAATTCAGGTGTGGTATTATACACCTGCAACTCAGCACTCAGGTAAAAGTTCAGGTGTGGTATTATACACCTGCAACCCAGCACTCAGGTAAACATCCAGGTGTGGTATTATATATACACCTGCAACCCAGCACCAGGTAAAAATCCAGGTGTGGTATTATAAAACTGCAACCCCAGTACTCAGGTAAAAATTTAGGTGTGGTATTATACACCTGCAATTCCAGCACTCAGGTAAACATCCAGGTGTGGTATTATACACCTGCAATTCCAGCACTCAGGTAAACATCCAGGTGTGATATTATACACTTGCCACCTCAGCACTCAGGTAAAAATTCAGGTACAGTATTATACACCTGCAATTCCAGCACTCAGGTAAACATCCAGGTGTGGTATTATACACTTGCAACCCAGCACTCAGGGGACAACATAGGTAGATCCTGAGGACTTACTGGTTAGCTAAAATGTGAGGTTCAGGCTCAGTGAGAGACTCTGATTCTAGCAATAAGGTAGGGAGTGATAAAGACAGCCCATAATGATCTCTGGCCTTCGTTTGTGTATACAGAAGTGTGTGTAACTCTGTAGACTTAAGAAAATGTTCACATGTATGATGTTCTTAGACAGAATTAACATAGGCCTTGGAGAGGTAGAACTTACTGATTCCAAGTATGAGGTACCCGTGAAACTTAGGATTTATGAAGGAAGCCTGTATCTTGCCTGACAACACCCTAGGACTACACTGAGGTAAAAGAACGGTGTTCTGTCGTCTGAATCCATATTAGCAAAGTCAGTTCATTCTTCCTGATGTTTAAAGGCCAGTGTTTTCCTCTGACAGCAGGAATGGCGTATCCCAAAGGTAAATGGAAAGTTCAGGACAGGAAGGATAGCCATAATATTTATATAAAGTGTATGATAAGGTGGGATGCCACCATCCTTTTTTATAAAGAAACCCAATGCTTGCAATTTTGAGCCCAAGTATTGTGCAACCCAGGCAGGACTCAAATTTGTTAGGTAGCAGGGGCTGGCTGGCTTGAACTCCTGATGTTCCTGTCTCTGCTGTCAAATGCTGGGTTTGCAGGAATATGCCACTCCACCCAGCTTAATACATTTTCTGTATATAAAAAGATCATCTGAAATATAAAATGATAGATACCAGAGGGCTGGGGAGATGGCGGAATGGGTAACGTGCTTGCTGCACATGAGGGGCTGAGTGGGGTCCTCAGCACTTACAGGTAAGCTGCGTGTGCCAGTGCACACCTACAGCCCAGCCCTGGGGATGGAGTGGGGGATGGAGACAAATCCTGGGGGCTCTGTGGCCTGTTAGTCTAGCTAAAATACTGAACTCCAGGCTTAGTGAGAGAGACTGTCTCAAAAAAAAAAAATAGCATGGAGAGTAATAGAGAAATAAGTTCCATGTTGACCTCTGACCTCCATGCACATGCATAGGTGAGCACACCTTCACATACTTGCAGGCACACATGTACATTGCCCTCACTCTTAGGGTAAAAGAATATATATTATCTGTGAAAGCTGCAATATATTCAGGGGAGTGATAGCTCTATCCTTCTCAGGGCAAAATCCTTTTTTTCCAGATAGCTTTAATCCATTTATTCTCTGAGACTTGCACATGGAGAAACCCTTAAAAGAAGAAGCTTCTAAGGAAGCCGACTCTAATCCTAGGGTGGTGTTGGATTGTGTCTGATGAGAAACTCTGCTTTTACAGATACTGAGATAGTCAGAAAGTTGCATCATTAATCCCAGAGGGTGCAAGCAAGACACAATCCCCAAATTAGGCGGGTACAGACCAGATAGGATGCACTTCCAGTTCTTAAGCTTATTTGACAAGCTGAGTTTCCAGTTATAGGGAAGTGTTCACTGCATACCAAGGGCTTACAAAAGACAGGAGCCAAGTGCTGTGTGCAGGTCAAGGAGGCTGCATCATTTGAAGCAACTGCAAACAAAAGAAGCTTTGAGGGACAGTTTCTATAATGTAATAATTCTTCAAGTGTGTGTGTGTGTGTGTGTGTGTGTGTGTGTGTGTGTGTTTCTGTATACTTTAGAGGCCAGAGAACAACTTTGAATACTACTTTTTAAAATTAAGGCTCTCTCACTGGCCTAGAATTCATCAAATAGCCTAAGTTGATTGGCCAGTGAATTCTAGGATCTACTTGTCTCTGCCTCTCTAGTGCTGGGATAAGAAGCAGGTGCCTCTATGTTCATTTTTTTTTTTTTTTTTTTTTTTTTTTTTGCAATAAATTCTGGAAATCAAATTCAGGTCCTCCTTACAAAGGAAGCATTTTACTGGCTGGGTTGCAACTCTGGCCCTCATAATGTAATAATTCTTGAACTTTAGTGTGTTTAAGAATTATCTGTAATTTTAAAAGTTTCACAGTTTTAGGCATCACCCTTAGAAATCTTGATTTTGGGGGCCAACCTAGTGTTCACGGCTGAGTATTTGAAACCCATTTCTCAGGCGATCCTTGAGAGCAGGGGCTATGCTCTGAAAGACAATGCCACAAAGAAGGCTTTGAGTAGGTGCGGGAAGTGGTGGAGGCCAGGCGGCAGGGAGAAGGCATACAAGTGCCTCTGTGCACAGTTTGCCAGTGAAAAATGAAGAAGAAAAGACGAGAGAGTTTGGTGAAGGAGTTTATGAGACTGGAACCCTGAGCTTGTTTTTAGGAGAGAGGAGACAGAATGGAGAGAGGAGAGGGGAGATGGGAAGGGGAGAGAGGCAGGGAGGAGGAAGAAGGGGAAGAAGAGGAAGAGGACTAGGAGAAGGAGGTGGTGGTGGAGGAGGAGGAGGTGGAGAAGGAGGAGGAAGAAGAGGAGAGGTTGGTTTGGTTTCAGCTCTAGATCACAAAAGAATCATGAAGTCAAAACATAAGCCAAAGGGTAAGCACATTAATTTGTGAGGCATAAGGCTTTAAAGAGGTGAATTCAGTAGAGAAGAGGCCTGGTTTATTTTCTCTCATCCTTGTTTATTTTTGGCTTCATTACTTGGTCCTTAGTGGTCAAAAGATGACTACAAGTCACTGAACATAACCTCTCAGGTTCAGATTCAGTACAAAGATGAGCCTCTCTCTCTCTCAACAGTGTCAATAAAACAATCTGTTAGTCATCAGTAACACTTAAAGCAATCATTCCGGCCTTCTAACAGCACCTGTCTGTAATATTTTCCAGTCCCCCTTTTCCACAGGAAGAGAAGTGAACTGGTAAAAACTCCTGGCCCAGTATCTTGTTTCATGTAAAGGAGATTGAATTGTTTTGTAATTTGCTTTTTGAAAATTTCATAAATGAATAGCGTGTTTGCACCATTCCCCACTCCCTCTCCTCCCCCACTTCTGCCTGTGTCTTACCCATCTCAATTCCCTGATCTCTTCATATTCCTTAACTATAATTGTTACTTATACATGCACATAACTTCACAAACACAGCCTGCTGAAGTCATTTAGCATTGCTCATATGTGTTTATGGAGACCTCCTGGGGACTAACTAATTCATCAGGGGGCTCCTCTCTGGAGAACAGTGTGAAGTAGTTTAAGCTCCTTCTTCTACAAGTCATTAAACTCCCCTTTTTTATTCCTGGGCTTAGAGTCCAGCAAGCTCATAACTCCACTTAGGATCAATATTTTAACTGTCTTATCCTGTTTGTAATCAACATGGCTTATCTCGTATTTGAAAATGATTGTTTCTGCTGTGATTTCTTTTCCGTTTTTTTCCTTTATGCTGTGTTCGTAGCAGTAGGGTTTACCAAGCATGATCTCACTGCGAATCCTGACCAGAGATAACTTCATGTTTCTTTTCTTGGAGAACAAGGAAACAGAGGATGAGAAAAAAATTCCTTGTTCGTCCGAATGTTACTAAGAACACCAATTTATGAAAACAGCCGTTTTAAAAACCGGTTTGGAAAATGGGTAAGGTGAACGTTAAGAGTGTATTAAAGCTGGCGTGATGGGGGATTTGGGAGAGTCGGGAGCTGGGAAAGAGATAAGGAGTGAAGGAGCAAGGTGGAGGCTGGATTCCTGCCCTTAATTGCATATCCTGAGCTCTGTCCTTTCTTTTCAGTGTGAGCAACAGCCTTTCCTTTCCACCCTGCTGGTCCACTGTCTCATTCCTTCTTTTCTTTCTCTTTGCCAAGAAAGAAGAGGACAGATTTCTTTTTTTCTTAGAAATGTCCACAAAGCAAAGGCCCCAAGATGCTCCTAGGATTGAGTGTGGCTAGGGGACCAATCTGAAACTAACTTTTCCTTACAGCTCAGTTCAGGCAAATTATACTGATACTACATTCTGTCGTATGGTAGACTTTGTACCAAGCTCAGACACCCCAAAGGAATGGACAATTTTTAGATATGCGAATGGTCACCCTCAGTGATGGAGGCTCCCTCTGAACACTTCTTGAAGCCGCAACCTCTGAGCCAACAGGAAAGAACATCTCCCTCATGGAGGAGACAAGATACCTGCTCATTCCTTACTCTCTCATTTCATCCTGGGGACTCTGGTTGAGAAAGCATCTCTACTTTGGCTGCTGGCCACTACCTGATGAGGTCAGCTGAAGAGGTCAGCGTCGACATCATGGCCACCAGTCTGCTAAGGCCTGTCCTGAGGCTCATCCAAGTCCCAGCTCCAGTAGGCAAAGTGCAGATGGTTCTTCTATTTTTAGTTCTGGGATGACATCCATGAATGAGCTAGTGACCTGGAAAAGCCATTGCTGTTTCTGAGTCCCTCATTGTCTTTCATTGTTTACTAGAAGGTCTAGGGGTGTTAGGGGTGTGGGGGATGGAATGGTACAGAGATTACTGAGAGGGATCATGGACAACACTGTAGCCACTAAGAATGGCTCTGGGTTGGGCATACCAAACTAGACTGCAGAGGAATGGTGTCTGCTTTTTAATTTTTTTTTTTAAATCAGCATTGACATCTCCAGAATTTCTTTATCCTTCTTTTCTCAGTAAAACTTTATTGAACACCCATTCCAGATTTTGGTTGTGTAATTAATCATGCATAAATTTTATTAAGCATATTTGTATTGATGTGTATTATAAAGGTACACAGATGATAGGGGATTTTTTGTGGGGGGGCAGATGAATTTATTTTACTTATAATTCTATAAAAACAGTTCATCATCAAAAACAGTGAGGGCAGGAACTGAAAACAGGGCAGGAACCTGGGGGCAGGTGCTGATGCAGAGGCCATGGAGGGGTGCTGCTCACTGGCTTGCTTCTTACAGCTTACTCAGACTTTCTTTTCTTTTTTAGCTTTTTTCTTTCCTTTTGCATTTTTATTGGATATTTTATGTATTTACATTTTAAATGTTATCCCCTTTTCTGGTTCCCCTCTTCTATCTCCCTCCCTCTGCTTCTATTAGGATGCTTCCCCTCCCGTCCACCCCCTCCCACCTTACTACGCTGGCATTTCTTTACACTGGGGCATTGAGCCTTCACAGGACCAAGGGCTTCTCTTTCTATTGATGCCAGACAATGTCATCCTCTGCTTCATATGCAACTGGAGCCATGGGTACTCTTTGGTTGGTGGTTTAGTCCTTGGAAGATCTGGGGTGTCTGGATGGTTGATATTGTTGTTCTTCCTATGGGTTGCAACCCCCTACTTTCTAAGCCAAAGTATTTTTTTTTAAAGTTTAGAACATTCATGTCTTAGTCTGGGTTTTTATTCCTGCACAAGCATCATGACCAAGAAGCAAGTTGGGGAGAAAAGGGTTTATTCGGCTTACACTTCCACATTGCTGTTCATCACCAAAGGAAGTCAGGACTGGAACTCAAGCAGGTCAAGAAGCAGGAGCTGATGCAGAGGCCATGGAGGGATGTTGCTTACTGGCTTGCTTCCCATAGCTTTGCTCAATTTTCTTTCTTATAGAACCCAGGTCTACCAGCCCAGGGATGGCACCACCCACAATGGGCTGGGCCCTCCCCCCTTGATCACTAGTTGAGAAAATGCCTTACAGCTGGGTCTCATGGAGGCATTTCCCCAACTGAGGCTCATTTCTCTGTGATAACTCCAGCTTGTGTCAAGTTGATACAAAACTAGCCAGTACAATTTCATAATCATTTCTAGCCAAACATGTGTTTTCTGGCATGTCAGATTTCCAGTTGATGTTGATTCTTTTAGACAGAGTCTGGCTTTGTAGCTCAGACTGGCCTCAAAGTAAGTGATTCTTCTGCTTAAGCATCCTAAATGCAGAAATTTGCCATTTGTCAAAGTGTATAGAATAAGTGTCTGTGGGATGTTCAGCCACCAGTGGGACACATCTGTTTTACGAGACACATCTGTATTACGGGGCACATCTGTATTACACACCCTCATGCCAAGGGTCAGGGGCACTTTTGGAGACGGGTAGGAAGAATTTTAAGACCCGGGGTTCTTGGAGGACCAGAGTCCAGTGGTGTCTCTGATCATGACTGGGCGGTTGTACTCTTGAGCACACGGTAGCTGTGGTTGCCTGCAGAAGATCAATCTAGACAACATTTCAGCGTGGAGGGACAGGGCTTATTGAGCATGTGCACACACCGAGGAGCTCATGGCTGAGGACGGCAACTAGGAGAGGGAGAGTCAGTTGTCTTTAAAGGGTGTGAACACCATAATCCAGTGGATGGCCTCACATATGGGTAGCACACATGGGACTTGTCGAATTATGAAGCAACAAAATAAAACAAAATAAAAGCAAAACCAAAGAGGATATGAACCTGGAAGGGGTGTGAGGGTGGGGGTGGACCCAAGAGGAGTTGGAGGGAGGAGTGCAGATGAATGTGATCAAAATACGATGTATGCACATATGAAATTCTCTAAACATTAGCAAAATATTATATATTTTAAAAAGAAAAGGTTAAATATTTTCTGTATTTCCATTATTTCCTGACTGTTTACAAGAAATCTGGTCTTCCACGGCTAGTAGCTGCCTAATCTCTGCCTGCCTGGCTACAGTTTCTTATCTCTGCTTCAGGTGTGACACCCTTTTCTTCCTAAGTATCACTGGGCACCTCCCCTGCCCCCAACAAGACTTCCTTCATCCTTCCTACTGCTGCTACCAAGTTAGATGATAGCCTATGGGGGCAGAGTTTAGGACGTCAAGTTTGTTTAGTATTGTGTTTGGGAGGAAGGACACAACTCAACCCAAAACACAAATCGTGTTCTTCACACTGCATTAGAACTTATCTTCTCCCCCTCCTTCTCTCCCTCCCTCCCTCCCTCCCTCCTCTCTCTCTCTTTTTCCCCTCCTTCCTTTCTCCTTTCCCCCTCCCCCTGTCATTTTAAATTTCACTGCTTATGCCACTCCTATGATTAATATTATAAAAAATTGTCCCACAAATACCAGTTTTAATTGTTAGTCTTTATTTATCTGTTTGCTTATTTTAACAGTAAAAACCAAACCAAACCAAATCAAACCAAAAAAGAGTTGGGTGTTGGTGGCACATGCTTTTAATCCAAACACCCAGAGACGGAGGCAGGTGGATCTCTAAATTTGAGGACAGCGTGGATTTATAGAGCAGGTTCCAGGACAGTCAGGGCTACAGAGAGAAACCCCGTCTCAACAAACCAATAAACAAACAAAGAGAAAGGAGAAAAAGGAGATTTAATCAATGCGGCCGCATTGGGAAGAGAGACCAATACAAAACAAAACTGTGACTCCCCCAAGTTTTTCTGAGGTCTTAATGTGGGGGTAGGTTTGAGACAGATGAGCTCCCTTACTTGGTTATCCAGTACGAAGGTTGAGCCCTAAGATCGTAAGCATACAAACAGTGGCTGGGTGCAGCAGGTTGTATCTATATATTTGTGCAAACCTATACATATGTATGCAACATATATAACACTAACAATCAAGGGAAAGGCCTGAAAGTAGAGGGGGCATGGCAGGCTTGGAGGGAGGAAAGGGATGTAATGATGTAATTCTATTTTAACTTAAAATGTATGTAAGAAATGAAAATAGGTGGCATGCGTGACTGAACGGTCCAGTAATGTGTGGCTCCTGAGCACTCACCCCATGTGTCCCCTGCAAGGTCACCTGAGAAGCTGTTAACCTTCCTCTGGGACCCAGGTTCTGGATGCTCCAGGGCTTCAGTCATTTCTTCTCCCAGCAGGAGATTTGGGGAGAAATTCTAGTTTCTGGGGCTCCATTCTTTCAATGGTACGATTATCCAAAGAGGCAAAGCCCTCATCTGCTTCTTTCTCTATAACAAGGTAAGAACACTCCCCAGGGTCCCCTGGACTCTCCTCAAAGAGCCATTTATTTAGTTACTGTTCACTGGGTTAGACAACATTTTATTTCCAGGGGACTGTGAATTCTTTATGTCTCTGTCGATTTCTCTTTGCTTCCGTCTTTCTCTTCCCTTTTCTATTTCAATTCTAGGTTCAATTCTGCTGTATCTTTCCACATCCGATGTTATTTGGCCCTCCTTTTTTATTCTGTGTTGTTTAACTTCTTTACTTATGATGGACATTTTAAACTATTAATACCCTTCATTCCAATATATATTTTTGTATCTACCTAATATATTTCATATAGATTGTATAGCTCATGGTCTTACTACTAGAATGAGAATTTTCTTAAGTACCTGGCAGTTTCTGAGTGTGAGCTCAGTTCCCTCTGAGATGGCTTGTTTTCTTGGCTTGAATTCTTACTGAGGCAGAGACTCAAACCTCTTCAGCACAACCTGGTTCTGTTTAGCTGAAGGGGAGTGTGGCAGTGATGGGCATTCACATGGTGGCCTGCCCTCCTTCCTTTGCCAGCCTCTTAGCAGCATTGCTACTTGATGTGTGGAAAGACATATACCTGAACAGTCTCGTTTTCTGGGCACCATGATTCCCTTGTCTGTACCTGGCTAGCTGTCCCAGTGTGGAGGGCAGTGGGAGGAGAGGACTCTCAGGGCTTGCTGGTCCCTGGATCTGCACTTACCTCTTGTCAGCTTCAGGCTCAGTTGCTTCCTGTATTAGGGCCACAATCTCCCAGACTGGTGTGCTAGAATCAGGGTTGCACTCAAATGGCCCCTCCAGGCTGGGTACCTGAGTCTGCTATGAGCTGTTCTTCATCCCTAGGTCACTTCATAACCACCTTCTCCCTCTCGGCCCTATCTCGAAGTCTGTGCTTTTCCTTTACTTTCCAGCTAGGCACAGACTTGGAAAGGAGAAAACTCTGCCCATTTGCAGTCCTGTGTCTCCACCTCTGTCTCCACCCCCAGCTCATCTGATGGAGAAGGCTATCTTACAGTTACTTCTTTGAAGACAACTTTTTGAGGCATCTTTCTTTCCTTTGTCAAACTGGTTACTCCCTTTTCTTGTACTTCCCAAACTCAACTCTGTTGTAGATTCTGTCCCCTTTGCTGCTCATATTCCATAGTTTTGTTAGTACTTTTTCTTATTCCTGATTTATTTTCACATTTATGGGGCCCAGGGAAACAGAGACATGACAGTGTTTGGACTTTCCATCGTGTTTGAACAGAAGTCTGCTAATGACAACTAGTTGAACAACTTTCAGTTCATTAGGGAAACACATGGAAGAAGAATCAAAACTATTTTGAAAAAGAGAAGGGGCTTGATCTATTAGGAAATTACATTGAACAAGACACCTTGGTCTTGTCTGATTTTGGAAGGTGAGCAAGGCTGGTGTGGTTAGAACTTGGATGGGACACAAGAACATGGACCTCCATGGAGGACTATGGAAGGTATGTCTTGCTCTCAGTCTACTCACAAGATACCATGGAGCTCTAGTAAGTAAAACAGCACGTGATTGGTACAACAAAAGAAAAAGTGAAGTATTAGAATAATACATAAACCTGGTGGTTGGCTCTTTACGGGATCCTGCACCCTTGGATCAAACCAACTATCTATAAAAAGATTAGGAATGGTTGGGGCTGGAAAGATGGCTCAGTGTTAAGAGCACTTGTTGCTTCCTTGGGGGGCCTGGGTTCATTTTCCAGCACCCACATAGTGGCTGATGTCCATCCATAACTGCAGTTCCAGGGGATCTGCTGCCCTCTTCTGAACTATGTGAGCACAAGGCCTCTATGTGGTGCACATACATAGATGCAGGCAAAACACTCATACATATCCTGACAGGTCTAAAAGAATTCAGAAAAGGTCATTGTCAATGTGCATTAAACACTATACTAGAAAACCATCTACATAGCATTTATATTAGATATTTTAAGTCATCTAGGCACGATATGTGATAGCATTCATGAGAATGACAAACTGCATATATGACAAGTATTAGATCATCTAATGACATCATCACTGTTTTAGATGATGTGAATTCTGTGTTCATTTGAATGATCATTCTGGTGTTTGCAAAGTGAGATCGCCCAGTGATGAATTTCTCAGGATGTATTTTCATCTTTAAGAGGCACGTGATGATATAAGTGATACGTGGGGAAATGTCTCCAGTTGTGTGCCTATAGTGTGCACTGAATAGGAGATCAGGAATACATAAATGTTGCTATCCTCAGGAGGTCCTAGAACCAATGCCTCAGAAGCCAAGTGAACACTGACTACGTTTACTTCATGACTATAAAAGGTATTTCAAATGTGAAGGGAAAAGATAAACTTTTTGGTATCTACTGCTAGGACAATCAGCTCTCCGTTCAAAAATAAAATTAATACGGAGCACTGTCATTAGTTAAACCAGAAAAGGTGCATTTTAGTTCACATCCAAAAATATATGTGCCTGGATCCTATGACTGGAATGCATAATGTTGTGAATGAACTGACAAGGCTATACATCCAGCTAGCTGGCCAAGCACTAGTCTGGACATTGCTTCAGAGGCATCATGTAGATATGATTCATCTTTCAGTCAGTTGACTATAAATGAAGGGGACTACACTCTGTGGGTGGGACTCATCTCATCAGTTAAAAGGTCTTGAGAGCAAATCCGCTATTTCCTGGAGAAGGAGAGGACTCTGTCTCAAGACTGCAACATCAAAAACCTGCTTGTGTTCTTGGCTCCGTAGCATCCTACCGGCCACTGGAACCAGTTCCTTCAAACCAATAGTCTAGGGAGAGTGGGAATGCACAGCTTCAGACTCAGGAGGCATATGGATCCACGTGGGTTTGAGGCCAGCCTAGACTACATGATGAGCCAGCCAGGGCTACATGCTGAGAGCCTGTCTCAAACAGTGTTAGCAGCCGCAAACAACAACAGTCTGTCTGTCTGTCTGTCTGTCTGTCTGTCTATCTATCTATCTATCTTTCTATCTATCTATCTACCTATCATCTATCTATCTATCTATCTATCATCTATCAATCAATCAATCAGTCTATCTATCGTTTGTCTATCTATCTACCTATCATCTATTTATCTATCTACCTATATCAATCAATCAATCTATCTATCTATCTACTATCAATCAATCTATCTATCTCTCATTTGTCTATCTATCTATCTACCTATCATCTATCTATCTACCTATCATCTATCAATCTATCTATCTACCTACCTATCATCTATTTATCTATCTATCTACCTATCATCTATTTATCTATCATCTATATATTATCTATCTATCATATATCAATCAATCAATCATCTATCTATCATCTATCTATCTATCATCAATCAATCAATCAAATATCTATCTATCATCAATCAATCAATAAATCAATCAATCAATCTATCTATCATTTATCTATCTATCATCAATCAATCAATCTATCTATCTATCATCTATCTATCTACCTATATATTATCAATCTATTTATTCACCAGCTGTTTATCTCTCTTCCATGTATCTACAGTACTATTATCTACCATCTGTCCATCCTTATCTATCATCTATCTTTATCTATCATCTGTCTACCTGTGTTTCCACACACCAACACATTCATGCTATTTCTGGGAAACTCTGGTGATACAGAGACTGGGTGTTAGTCCAGATAACTGGTGACCTATAAAAGCAAAGCACCGTGTGAAGGGCTGGAGCATGTAGAGAGAACAGTGTCAAAGGCAGAGATTAGAGTGATGCAGCTGCAAGAGAGAGATGCCTGCCACCACCAGAGAGATGCAAGGACAGCGTCTACACAGAGGCTTACAGGGAGAATGGCCGACACTGCCAATGGCTTGACTTTGGACCGGTAGCTTTGGAAGAGGTTGTTTCAAGGCATCTGTTTGTTTGTTATATGTAGTTACATCAGTTCTGGGAAACGTATGCACCCCTTTACTTCGGGCCACATGTAATGATTCTTTCCAGAGGGGTTAAACACACATATGTATATAAAATATATACACACATGCATATAAAATATATATGTATATACGCACAGGTATATAAAATCAATTGGGCTGGAGCAAGAAGAATCTCAAAAGTATAAACCACACAGTTGCAGAGGACATTTTACATCAGGAGTCCTCATCTGCTTCCCAGACAAGAAAAATGGGCATAGATCCAGCAAGGAACAGAGGCAGGATTTGAACCCATGAAGTGTATATCCAAAGTTTGTAACAGAGAAAGAGTTTGCAAATGGAAGGACTTGCTACAAAATCAAAAGACAAAGACAGGAAAAGCTGACAGTTTAACTACAGGAAAACCTGACAACTCATTCTATTACAGAGGCGACACCAACAGAAAACATTGTCAAAATATCTCCTAGACAAAGGGAAGAGCTATTATAAATCAAAGGAGCAAAATCAAACAGCTTAAGAACCACAACAAAGGACAGAGCCTAATAATAAAGAACACTGGTACAATGGCCAACAAGCCCAGAAAGAAATGCTTAGACTCATTAACAATCAGAGAAGCACGCTTCAAAACAGCATGTCACATTGCGCATTTTAATTTGGCAGAGTCACATGACCAATCACATTCAATTTTCACAGGACACTGTCACATAATAGGTCTGAGCATAGTTAGGTAGTGGCTTTAATTTCATCAAGTACATAAACATAAAACTGTGGGGGCTCGGGAGTGAAGCTTTGAGGTACAATTCTGACATAGCGAATGCAAGGTCCTGGGTTCAAACCCCAGCATTGCCAAAATAAGATAAAAAACATGAAGTAGAATAAAAGGAAGTGAAATCATATTCTCTTCAACCCAGAACCTCCCCTCCCCCACACGTGACACTAGATTTCTGTGTCAGTTGGGCTTGTGACTTCAAAAGACAGAGGTAGATTCTGGTTAAGTTATACAGAGAATTGAATTCTGCAAACAAATATCTTGTAGTTGGCAGAACTGGTGGAAATGATGGTGCCTGGGTTCAAGCATCAGGCAGCAGCCAACGCAGACTGTCATCCCTGGGGCTTGTGGCTATCATACCTCCTCCTCCCCTGCCAGCCATCTCTGCCGGGGCGCACCATCAACATTCTCCTCAGAGTCACAGCCCAGGTGAATTCTGATTGGCTAAACCTGGGTCACATCATATCACCTGTCCTTGGTACTGGGGTTAGAGAGCTAAGACATGTGGAGGCCTGCCAACTATGTAGACTTGTATCTAAAAGGGGATACAGAGAGGTGAACCTAGCAAATTCTTATAGACTCTCTTTCGTGACCACCCAAGATTCGTAAACATTCTTCTTCCCATGCGTTTACTAGCTTTCCCTTCCAAAAATGTATATGGCTATAGCATGATACAGCTTCCAAAGCAGCTAGAAAGGGAGATGCCAGGGTCTCATCAGAGATGTGTGTGTGTGTGTGTGTGTGTTCTTGTGCATTGTGTGCATTTGTATATGCGTGCACATGTGTAAGTAGATGCCAGAGGCTGGTACAGGAGTCTTTTTGTGCTTGCTCTCCACTCTTTTTTTTTTTTTGGAGACAGGGTCTCTCACTGAACCTGGAGCTCACTGCTTTGGCTAGGCTGGCTGGTCAGGGAGCTCCAGAGAGTCCACGTTCTCTACCCTACCTCTAGCACTAGGGCTACAAGTGTGTACTGCTACATGTTTACATATCTTATGTGGATGCTGAGGACCCAGACTCAAAAGTCTTTATGCTTGAGTGGCAGGTATGTCACTCACCTCCATCTCCCAAGTGCCAAACCCAAATCTTGACTCACATAGATCCTGTTTCCAATTCTCATTCATCCAGCTGATCATTCAGTAACTATAGTGGTGTGCTAGAGTCTTCTGAAGCAAATAATTCTGTGAGCTGGCTATTAAACATAGACACTGCTTAGTACAAATTATATACACTTAGATAGAGAGAAATTTTATTAAAAGGAAAAGTTTCAATACTCAAAACGTATCACTTCTGGTGTTGGTAAATTTTGTATTACTATGGCAAAATAAGTTCGAATAAAGTAAGTTCACATAAAGGAGTGACTATTTACTTGGCTCATGCTTTAGTCCAAGGTCAGCTGGGCTTCATTGCTTTTAGGCCCACGGCAGAGCAGGAATATCATGGAGGGAGGTCACAGTGGAGGAAAACTGCTCACCTTATGTCAGCCAGAAGGAAAGAGATCTCACAGGAAGGGGCCAGGACCAGGAGCTATCATCTTAAGGCATGGCCTCACCCCGGCTTAGCTATTTCCCAAGATCTATCATCTGAGGGCACGGCTTCACCCCTGCGCAGCTGTCTCCAGGACCTGTATCCCAAAGGCCTGGCTGAAGTGGAAGCTTAAGGGTTCTTTGGAAAGTTGGTTGGATGGTGTTTTGCTGGGGCAGACACGTGAAGGAAAGTCTCATTAAAGTGGACACAGGTGTGAAAGGCTAAGGCCAACTTGAGGAAGGAACATTTTTGCTGAAGAAGATACAGGAGAGAGGATGTTCTGCTAAAGCAAACACAGGGAAGAACACGTGATGAAGGATTCTTTGCTAACAACACTCAGGTATTGGTCCACCTTACACTGTTTAGTTGAGCTGCATCTGTGGGGACTCCATAGAGAGAAATACTCCAAAAAAACTTCTGGTGCTGTGCTGTAGTTTCTTGCTGCTTCTGAGGACCAGGGCTGATTGGCAGAGTAATGTCAGCTGAGACATGCATGTGCTAAGGAAAGACTCATGGAGGACATGTGATGCTTAGAGGGTATATATAGGACTCCACAGCCAGTGATGGCATCAAAGCTGGGCTTGCCTATAGAGATAGCTGTGCAACATTTGTGGGTCTCGTCTCTTCACTGATCTTCGATCCCCTGAGAGAGGCACAGCCGAGAACTTCTGTTGAGTTTGTTGATCCCTTCGGCTGACATGAGCCAAGGCCGAGGTCTGGCTGTCTCTGCTAGGTCATGTCGCTGTGGTTGCTAACCCAGCTCTACCAAACTGGACTGCTGGTCCAACTGCGGGTTTCCAGACAACACAGATGGGAGTTGCTCCAAAGAACCTTTCTAAACAGGTCCACTTTCACCCCCCTGCTACCTCCATGCATCCTTTCTTTATCTCTGGTGGTGGGCTACAAGGGAGACTCAAGCATTTAAGAACCATCATTAAAAACAAGGTTTGAAAAAATTAAACTTATACCTAGCCTTATCCATGCCCAGCTGTCTCTTAGTTTTTTTTTTTTTTTCCTTTAGTGAATTACATTTCTGACTAGGTGAAAGAGAGCTCACCTTCTGAGTGTCTCCAGAAACACTGCCTCCACGGCCAAGACACAGCCAGAGGCTTTTTATCTTCCAGTCTACGAGTCTAGTCCTTGAATCGAATGTCTCTCAGTCACTCAAACCTCTGGCACTGACCATCACACTGCCTCGCTGTTTTGACTTTCTTACATCTGTGTTCTTGGTTTTAGTCACACCCATCGGATCTATGTGGAAGCACTGTATAATGGCTCCAACAGCCACAACATTGTAAGTCTATGTTCAGTGATGTCAGGTTAGTAGCATAAAAACTGGTCACAGTGTAGGCCAGTGGTACTCCTGGCACTCAGGAGTCAGAGGTTGGCTAGATTTCTGTAAGTTCTAGGCTAGCCTGGTCTACTATGTAGATAGCAAGCTCCAGGTCAGACAGAACTACGTGATGAGACTTTAAAAAAAAAAGTCAAAGTGGGAGTGTTTGTTTTATTTTAAATTTTTTCATTCGATATTTTCTTTACTTACATTTCAAATGCTATCCCCTTTCCTGGTTCCCCTCCCCCACCAGGAATCCCCTATCCCATCTTCCCCTCCCTCTGCCTCTATGAGGGTGCTCTGCCACCCTTCCATTCACTCCCTCCCGCCTCCCCATCCTTGCATTCCTCTACACTGAGGCATCGAGTCTTCACAGGACCAAGGGCCTCTCCTCCTGTTAATGCGTGACAAGGCCATCCTCTACTACATATGCAGCTGAAGCCATGGGTCCACCATGTGTACTCTTTGGATGGTGGTTTAGTCCCTGGGAGCTCTGGTGGAGGGGTCTGGTTGGTTGATATTGTTCTTCCTATGAGGTGGCGAGCTCCTTCAGCTCCTTCAGTCCTTTCTGTAACTCCTCCATTGGGGACCTCGTTCTCAGTCCAATGGTTGGCTTAGAGCATAGTGGGAGTGTTTATACAGAATTGGGAAATGCTTCAAATCAAGGCTGGTTTCTTTCTTTTTCTTTTACTTGCTTTTGAATAATCTTTAGACTTCGGAGAGTGACAAGGAAAAGGTTAACGGTGGTGGTTAAATGTAAAAGCACATCATCTCTGTAGCTGTTACAGTGTGTGCATGCTCATGTGTGTTTGTGAATGCATGCATATGTGCTGGACAGAAGACAACCTTGGGTGTCATTCTTCTATCGTAGTCTGCCTTATTTTGAGAAAGGTGACCTAGAACTTGTGAAGTTACCTAAGGTGGCCGGAGCCAGTCCTCAGAATCCATCTGCCCCTTCCTCTCCAGTGTAGAGATAACAAATATGTGCTTTTTAATTTAGTTAAGTAATTACTAAATATATTTTCAGCTGTGAGTTCTGGATAGCAAACTGAGATCCCAGAGCTTGTAAGGAAAGCATTTCACTGACTGCGGCATCTTCCTGCCTCTGGTACATTTTAAACAGTACAAAAGTTTAAGAAGCAGCTGATGCTATTGAAAACTGCTATTTTATTTAGCAATGAGGTCTATCATAAGTCTACAAACAGCTAGTGTCATATTTCATAGCTTTCTAGCTTTGCTTCTATCTTATTTGTTAACAAAAATGAAAATGTCTACAATCGCGTTGAAACAACGCAACTTCACGACAGTCACAGATTGGCTAGGGACACAAGAAGGTAACAAACATCAATAAAAGTAGGGTGTGCTGGGATTTTAATAGAATGTGGTCTAGGATTACTGGCAAATCGTGCATAACTAATTTTTAATCAGTAAAATTTTCAACAAATATATACACGTTTGCATTTTGTTTCCTGGAAAGATAACTGACATAAATTTGCCTGCACATCATCGTCTATGGACTGAACTATGAAGTTCACCATGATGTCATTGTACATGAGACTTTCCGAGATTATAGTCTTCTTAGAAAGTTGTAAATAATAGAAAAAAAGAGAGACAGGAACACACACAAATGTTGACATATAAAACTGTCTAATTCCATTTTGCTTATTATTTTACTTAGGCTATTGCCTTTTTGTTGTAGTGTGAAATATTTTTATGTGTGTGCACATGCGCAGGTCAGAGGACAAGCTCAGGTGTCAGCCATTGCCTTCTGCTTGTTTGGGACAGAGTCTCTTGTTTGGTGGTCAGACACAGACTAGCTGGTCTAGAGGCTTCTGCTGACTTTCCAGACTCTGCTGCTAGTCTCCTTGCGGAGAGCTGGCATTGTATACAACTGTGCTACCATGTCCAGCATTTAAGTGCGTCTGGAGTTTTGATATGGTCTCCTCACTTGCACAGCCGGTGCCTTGGCCATTGCACTATCTCCGTGCCTCAGGGCTCTTTACAAATTCAGGATATGTTCTTCCAACCTGGAACGCCTTGGTCTTTGGAACCGGAGCTAAGGTGCCTCTCTGGAAGCAGATCTCCTCCTTGAAGAGTTCAAGGCTGAAAGGAAGCTCAGAATCTCAGGAGGGAGGAAACAGTTAACCTCCATCTGAGGGAAGCAGTGCTGTTCAGGTGAATGATAATTAATTAAACAAAAGTTCTAAATTCAACCAGGAGCCAATTTTAGCATCTGCTGAGACTCAATTAGCTGTAATTACAGCCAGAGACTGGAAATGCTCTGTCCCCCAGGCACCTCCACCCCCAGTGCACAGGTCAGAGGTCAGAGTCTGGAAGCTCAGGGTGTGGGTGGGAGCATTTTCCTAAGCTCATGCTCTTTTGTGTTGAGTACAGGAGACCGGAATGTTGCAGACTTTTGTCTCTGAAGGTTCCATGGCCTTCTGTGGATTAGCTGAGCAGTTACACTGCAGAATGGAGACCAGATGTTTCCTAAGGCAGACCTGTGTGCATTTCTTACTCTTTTCCCCAAATTTAGTGAGAATTTATTATATGTCACTGTTTTAATTTCCACATAATTAGATCAAAATAATTTTATAAAAGTGCACCCAGTACTCCTGTTATTCTTGCTTATTATCGGAGCAAGGCACCCAGACTTGAGAGTATATGTTTACATACAGTAGGCATGTCTGTGACATGTTCCTTTCTGCAGTAATACCATTCCTCAATGCTATGTCTTGCGTATGGACGTATCTTTTTATAAAGCATACATTTATAAATGTACGAAGTTCCTGATTCTATTTTAGCAACATTCAAAGCCAAGCCTGTGTTTTTAGCAGGATTGTCAGGGTAGACTTTTCTCAAGGATCATCTTGAAAATACCAGAAACAGTAGATCAGAGCATGAGGAAGCATTGGGACAGCCATGAGTGGGTGCTGGAGGGCCTTTTCCTGGTTTTTTTTTTTAAAGACAAGGACTTGCACTGTATTCCAGGCTGGCTTAGAACTCTTTATGTAGCCCAGGGTGGATTCAAACTTCTGGCAATCTTCCTGCTTCAGTCTCCTGAGCATCGAGATTACAGGTATGTGCACATACCTTCATGCTGGGCATGGTAGCTGTCTTAAGTCAGAGTTTCTCTTCCTGAACAAAATATCATGACCAAGAAGCAAGTTGGGAAGGAAAGGGTTTATTCAGCTTGCACTTCCACATTGCTGTTCATCACCAAAGGAAGTCAGGACAGGAACTCAAGCAGGTCAGGAAGCAGGAGCTGATGCAGAGGCCATGGAGGGATGTCACTTACTGGCTTGCTTCCCCTGGCTTGCTCAGCTTGTTTTCTTAGAACCCAGGTCTACCAGCCCAGGATGGCACCACCCACAATGGGCTGGGCCCTCCCCCCTTGATCACTAGTTGAGAAAATGCCTTACAGGTGGGTCTCATGGAGGCATTTCCTCAACTGAGGCTCCTTTCTCTGTGATAACTCCAGCTTGTGTCAAGTTGACACAAAACCAGCCAGTACAGTAATCCCAATACTTGGCAGGCTGAGGCAGGGTGTGTCCTTAAAGGAGCTATTGAGACCTTAGTCTTTCCTACGTCCGTCTTTGCTTCCTACATGCCACAAGAGGCACGGCTTCTTTGTCATGTGCTCTCTGCCATAATGGATTGTGCTGTCATCTACCTAAAAGCAGCAGGGCCACACAACCATAAGTCAGAATACAACTTTCCTCCTATGGAAAACAAATATGTTAAACTTACACAATGCTGAAGGCCTCTTCCAACTTCAATATGGAGATCCGTGGTCCACAGCAGAGAAATAACATCAAAATGGCTAGGACGGTTAGTAGGAGAGATGAGGGTCAGAAGCAGACTTCAGGTATCTCGTTTGGTAATGGCATCATATGAGAACATCTGTGGTGGTGTGAATATACTTGGCCCAGGCAGTGGCACTATTAGGAGGTGTGGCCTTGTTGGAATAGATATGGCCTTGTTAGAAGAAGTGTGTTACTGTGGGAGTGGGCTTTGAGAGCTTCCTCCTAGATGCCCGAGGATGCCAGTCCCTGTCCTGGTTGCAGTCTGATCAAGATGCAGAACTCAGCTTCTTCTACAGCACCATGTCTACCTGGATGCTGCCATGCTTCCTGCCATGACTGAATCTCTGAAAATGTAAGCCAGCTCCAGCTAAATGTTCTCCTTTATATAAGTTGCCTTGGTCATGGTAGCTCTTCACAGCAATGGAAACCCTAAGACAGCGTCTTTTACAAATGACAAAGATGGCAGCAATTATTAAGGACTGAAACTTCAGAAAGGATCATGGGTGGATACAAAGATCATTCTTCACTTGGTGGCCAAGATTGGCAGATGGCATAGAAGTTCACTGGTGAAGTAATTAAACAGTGGAACAGACCTGGATTCGAACCCCACACTGGCTATTTGTTAATTATTCATTTGTCCTGTGTTGTTACAAGAAATCAATTAGATAACATACAGGGAGCATGGACAGAATTCCTATCCATTCTCATGGCATAGTTAACTGTGAAATCTGTGGTTCATTCACAGTGTGGTGGGAAGATGAGATAACTCTAGTCTACCAGAAATGGACTTTGAAACCTCTCTCTGGGCCTGGGCCTGGATGTTGTCAGCTTCTTGAGCAGTTGCAAGGCCTGTGAAGAAACAAGGAGTTATTAATGGTTAAGCAAGACTGGCTAACTACTGGTTAAGGTTGGAGCTGAGACACAGAGACAGGCATTCCAGGAGAAGAGACTTCCCCACTAATGCAAATAAATCTGCTGAGTAGTTGAAGTGTAATTAAAATTTTTACTGCAATATTTATAGAGATCTTTTATTCCTCAGCAGAGTTGCACTTATGTGCAAATGACTTCAGAGGAAAAGTTGGGGGAGTATTAAATGTTCCAACTAATTAAATAATGGGATGGATTCTGATTATGCCATTGACATTCGCTGAGCTGGAGAAGACAGATCTTACAAAGATAAAACCCAATCAATTGATGCGGTTGTCATTTCAGATTGGGACATAAAGAATATGCAATGGCCCCGATGACAAATGGGCTCCTTACTCATGAGGAAACTAGGTCTAAAACGTTGAAATCTGTGGTCACCGGCATGTCCTGGAGCTGTAGCTTTGTTTCCCTTAAGAGCTGGAGATTCAGTGCTCAGATATGACACACAGAGTGAAAAGTCAGGGCTAATAGGTGTAGCTCAGTGGGGTAATGTTTTTCCTGCATGTGGGAGGCTCTGGGTTCTACCTCAGCACTGTAAGCACACACATGTGCTCATAGGCACATACACATTAAAAGTTGTTTGTATTAGTTCTTTGGGAATGTCACCCAATATATTTTGTTCACGTTCATCCCCGCACTCCTTCCCCTGACTCTTCCCAGGACCACTTCCCTCTGCTCCCCAGCTTTGTGCCTTTTTTAAAAACAATCTATTGACTCCAATTTGTGGTGTTCATATACTCCTGGGTGTGGCCCTTCTCTGAAGTGTGGTCAACCTACCAGGAGCCACACCCTTAAAGAGAATTGATTCTTTTTCTCCCATAAGCCGTAAACTGTCAAGAGCAGGAGGGGGGTGCTTCTGAACCCCTTTATATAACACGGTAGGATGCTGATTGCCTTGATTTTGTTCAGGACTCACACGGTAAAACACAGCTGCTGTGATGAGGCTCACGAGTGCAGTGGTCCTGTCACGCACAGAAGACACTTTCACTCTGGTCTTCCGAGACCTCAGGCTCTTAGTCTTTTAACCCCCCTTCCAAAACAGTCCCTGAATCTTAGGGAAGGCTGTGATGTAGAGGTCAAATTTGCAGCTTAGCCCTCAGAGACATTTACTTTCTGTTTTGATTAGTTGCAGGTGTTCGTGTTGACCACTATTCATTTCATGAAGAAACTCATATGGTGAGGTCTGAGAGTTGCACTAACCAGTCATGGTTTCAGGCCAATATCTACAGGACCAGACTTGTGTTTTCTCCTGGGTAGCGGACCTTAAATCCAAACAGAAAGTGGTTGGTTTCACCTGTAACTTTTGTACATCTGAGCCATATCTTGCCATGCCAGGCATTATTGAAGTTGACAGGGATCATAGCTGGGTAAGACTGAGGATGACTTTTTCAGCAGCCTGTGTAGCACTTTCTGACACTACCAAAGCTAGTTGGCAGGGAGGAAGCTTCCCAGTTAGTACCAGCTTGATTTCATGTCCTGTCTGTGATCAATACATATGTATACACACAAGACACACAGATGCAGACAGACAGACAGACAGACAGACAGACACACACACACACACACACACAGGCAGGCAGGCAGGCATGCACACACATTTTAAAATTAACTCTTTGGGAACTGGGAGAATGATTCAGTCAGTAAAGTACTTGCTATTCAACCGTGATGACCCAGAATATATGTAAAAAAGCAGGGCATGTTGATGCCCACTTGTAATCATAGCAATGGGGAGACCCAAGACAGGAGGATTCATAGAGCTTGCTGGCCTTCTAGTCTAGACAAATTGGTAGGCTCTGGGTTCACTGAGGGACCCTTTCCAATTAGCTTGATCTCGAAGGCCCTTTGAGAGGTCCTCCATTGACTCTTCCTTGAACATAGTTCTCCTCTGTCTCAGGCCCCATGTCCCCTGTAAAAGGGTTGGGGTACAAAGCAGCAGCAGATGAGGTGTGTGGGCACCAGGATGTGCTTCCTGGATCCCCCAGAGACCCTATTTAGGATGTCCTGGCATGTGTCTCTGAGCAGATGAGGTGCTGCTGAGGTTGTGAGAGAGTTCTTTAAAGTTCACTTTTGCAACAAGGACATGAAGCTCCTTGGAACACTGGGCTCCCAGCTTGCTAAGCTCTGCAGCTCCGTGGGACTGGTTGCTGCCATCAAAAAGAACAGAGCCGTCATTCTGCGGGAGGGTTTCTATGATAATAGGGTTTTTGCCTCCCAGTAATTGGAAAGGTGCTAATCTAGTGACTCACAAGCTACATAGAAGGGAAAAAAATGCAGCCTGGAAACGAAACTGCATTGTGTTTTCTGAACTCCTCATCTCGAATCTACTGTAGGGGACAAAGTGGAGCATAGCTGTACGGAGCAGAACCCATTGTTCTGGTAACACCATCGGAGGGATCTTTTACCATGATGTATCCTGGAAGTGGCCCAGTGATACAGGGAGCAGGGAGTAGTGGCCACAAGCTAAAGGGCTGGGACAGTAAACTGCCCTTCGCTAGTAGAAATAGGGCTCTTCTGTGAGTGGATCTGCAAAGAGGACAGTCAAGATCACCTAGTGAACCCAAGACAAGTTGGGTGCATGTGGCAGTGTGTGTGCACCCATGTGCTTTTATGTTTGGGTGCATGTGTACACGTGGGTGGGTTGGCTATGCATGCTGGAAGAGCGTGGAAGAGCCTGTGTGCAATGTGTGTAGTGTATTCCCTTGCAGATGAGTTGTGTTCTGAATGTGGCTTCTCTTTGTCTTGGACTATAAATATTTTGGATTCTCTGTTGGTTTTGAATCCTCTAAGCTTTGGGGACCTGAGCTGTGGTTGAGTAGCTGGGGATGGGGACCAGATCAGAACTTTGTTGTCTCCTGGAGAGAAATTGTCGTTTCGGTTGGGCCCACCTTGGAGACACACAAGCCCTACATCTGTCCCTATTGGGTCAAGTAATTGAACTCTGTGTCTGCCCAGAACACAACTGGCACTAGCCAGTGCCTGGGCTGCCTCTTCAGGGGCTCAAGAGCTTCTCTGTCTCTCTCTGTGCTCATTTTGCTAGAGAAATTCCCCATTGAGATCAGGCCTCACATAGAGCCTCTACCCTGGGTGTCCACAGGCTCTTGGAGCTCAGGAGGGCACAATCTTTCCCTCATTGTCTTCTCCCATCCAACTCCTCAGGCAGCTTCCTAGCTGAGTCATCCCCCCAACCCCCTCCCAGGCTCTCCTTTTCTTCTCCCTCCCACTCTTTTCATTAGCTGCATTGAAGCTAATAATCCTGCCAGCAACTCCATTGTCTCCTCTTAATTCCAGTTTCCCTTTGTCCCAAGGGGCAAATCAGCAGATCGGAAGCAGTGAAATGGTAGTCTCAGCCCCCCCACATTAATTAGGGGAGCATTAGCATAGTAATAAAAACACACCTCAGTGTCTGGGTGCTGTGTCTTCCTCTCTCCTCCTCCTTTCTGGCCTCAGCCCCATTCAGAGCTGGAAGAGCATACTGGAGCTCAATGCAGGGGTGAGTAGAGAGTAGAGGGGGTGCCTGGGTTCTGGGAGCCTTTAGCGTTCCATGAGGAGAGAGGTATCCTGTCATCCCACCTCCTCTAAGATTAGAAGCCTGTCGACTGTCCATTCTCCACTTCTTTCAGCAACTTTCTCAGAGCAGTCATGGGGTCACAAAAATTATTAACCTCTTTGAGAAGCTTCTTTGTGCAGTGACCACCAACTAATGCAGAAGCTTACAAGGGGTCAAAGTACAGAGACTAAGTGTCTGGGGGGTGCTCAGCCACATGTGGGACATCTACATCACACCTCCTGCTACCCAAGGCTCAGGAAACATCATGGAAGAGGGACAAGAGTTGTGAGATCCAGATGTCAGAAAGGATCAAGGCAAAATGATACCTTCCTGACATGGCAGGGTGTACTGGCTGGTTTTGTATCAACTTGACACAAGCTGGAGTTATCACAGAGAAAGGAGCCTCAGTTGGGGAAATAACTCCATGAAGTCCAGCTGTAAGGCATTTTCTCAACCAGTTGTCAAGGGGGGAGGGCCCATCCCATTGTGGGTGGTGCCATCCCTGGGCTGGTAGACCTGGGTTCTATAAGAAAGCAGCTGATTAAGCCATGGGAAGCAGGTCAGTAAGTGACATCCATCCATGGCTTCTGCATCAGTTCCTGCTTCCTACCCTGTTTGAGTGCCAGTCCCGACTTCCTCTGGTGATGAACAGCAGTGTGGAAGTGTAAGCTGAATAAACCCTTTCCTCCCCAGCTTGGTTTTTGGTCATGATGTTTGTGCAGAAATAGAAACCCTGACTGAGACACAGGGCCACTGTGTTTATTAACTCACTGCTGCTGTGTGTGCCTGCTCAAGATCTGCTCAAGACTTGAGCCAGCTCAAGTCAGCCTTTCAGTACAGATGGCAGAGAGGCTCACTAGCTCCTAGCTCTAGCTGAAGAGCTGTGGACAATTGTGGTTAAGAGGGAGGGAGAACCAGTTTCCTTTCTGCTTGGTGCATGAGGAAGAAACCCGAGTAGGGCTTTGCTGTCTCCTGGAGAACAGGATACATTTCAGTTGGGCACATGTTGGAGACCCGGCCTGATGAATAGAGTCTACTCCTACCTGGAAGAGAACGGGGAGTTGAAAGGGGGCTTTCTTTTGCTTGGGTAGGCAGACCACTCCTCAGTGTGGATAACCCCAGCCCCATGGGTATTTGGGCAACACAAATTGGATTCAGTAGGCTATAAAATATGTAAATAGGAGGGAAATCTGGGAGGAGTTGAGGTTGGATATAATCAAAATGCATTGCGTGCGAGTATGAAACTTCTGAATATGCCTCAGATCATTCCATTGATATTTCCACTCAGCTGCTGCTCAGGTCCGCACTGATCTGAGCTGCCATGGAGAAAGCTGAGATGCCCCCCTTGTACACCAATCCCTGGCACATCCTTTCTCCATCTTACAAGCATACATAGTGTTTCTTTTGGACAGTTCTTCTCAGTAGGCAGCACCTAGCTACCCATGCTATATTGTCGGTCTTGTAGTCACCTGACAAGCTCAGTTACCCCTCCCTCCAGTGTTTAGAGGTGTCCTTTCCTCTTGGATAGCCTTCTCTGAGCTGTTGGGTCAGGCTAGCAGTGTTCACAGCAGTGAGGGCTGAACCTAGAAGGTGCATTGCCACAAGACGTTTGTCCTTCCACCAGAGACAGTGAGATCCCACTGGGATGGTGGGAGGATGACAGTGAGAGATACCACTTGGCTGAGCATGTTAAACTGGGCAATACACACGTGTCATACGGTACCACCATGTTGGTTTTGCTACTAATAAGATCAGACAGGAGAAAGTGACTTGGTCCAAGGAGAAAAGGAGCCCCCTCTCCCTTGGGGTAGGTAGTGTGTTCATCTGGCCATACTAGCCAGCAACAAAGCAGAATGACCGCAGCCTTAGGTACAGAGCTCTTAATGCAGGAACGTGTTCCAGACCTGCGGTGAGAGCTCCAAAGGAGCATGGGGAGATGAGGCCATTGCATATCTGCGTCGCTTTTACCCTAGCTCAACACAACCATGTACGGGGTCCGTAGGAAAATAAATGAAAAGACATGGCAGTCTCTTGTCAGTTCTTACAAGTGGGCATCTGTTTCTATGTGGTGTCTGGCAGGAGTGTGGAATTGCTGTAGGACTCTGTTCTCTACATGTATCACCCCAGGAATCAAGGAAGCATGCTTTGCCACTGAGAGTTAACATACCCTAGGAGGACAGACTACAGAGGAAAGGGTGCTCTTGTCTCCTGGGTATTGAGGCCTGTAAGCCTTAAAGGTAAGACAGCACATACTTCAGCAGACCTGGGCTTCCTTCCTACTGTCTGCTCTACCCTGACTTCCACACTGCATGTGTCCACTCGCATCGATCAACGCCTTGAACTCATTTGGTTAAAATCTCATTAATCTCAGTTCTTCATCTGCTAAGATTGATAAAAACCAGCTTGCAAGCCCTGCAGTCCACCCACTCCTGATGCTGTGTAGTTAGGATGCCTGGGAACACCCCTTCCCAGTTATCTTAGCAAGCAGCCCCGGTGTGGGAGAGAAACGACCATTACTTTCCTCTACAGACCGAGGCCCCTTGAGGTCACAAATTTTGAGGTCTCATAGGGACTTGGATTTTGATCTGAATGCTTCAAAGAAAGTTTAGAATATCTTAGCCTTTAAAAAATCTTCAGTTTGGGATTGGAGAGATGGCTCAGTGGCTAAAGCACTTGTTTAGATGGGCTCCCAGAGTCTGAGTGATGACTCACAACTACGTGCAAGTCTGGCTCCAGGGGATATGATGCTCTCTTCTGCCTTCTATGGGCACCGGGTATACACCTGATGTATTTAATACAGGCAAGCAAATACTCATACACACAAAACAAAAATAAATCCCTAGGACTTTATCAACATATATTTTATATCTACATTTCTTTAGCATTTCAACATAATACTATCATGTACATGTGTATGTACATATGTATGTATTTTCTAGATGGGTCTCTTTAAAGTTACTGTGTCATGGGTGTAGGCCTGGAGAGATGGCTCAGTGCTTAAAAGGACTTGGTTTCCAATACTCTTGTCAGTAGGCTTACAACTGCCCCTAAATCCAGTACCAGAGCATCCGATTTCTTCTTCTGTCCTCCCTGAACACCTGCAAGCATGTGGACACATCTCTCTGTCTCTCTGTCCCTCTCTGTCTCTCATGCACACACATACTCGTATACATAGTTTAAAATGCATTTTTAAAACTACATGCTTAGCTTAGGGTTATAGCTCAGTAGCAACTGCTTATGTGGCATGAACAAGAACCTAGGTTTGAGCTTTCACCACAGGGGGGAGAAGGCCAGGCTCAGTGACTATCATGATTAACACTGTCACCTTGACAGGATTTAGAATCACTCAAGAGGGAAAACACCCAGGCATGTCTGTGAGAGGGTTTCTAGAGTGGTTAATTGAGGTGGCAAGACCTACCTTAAATGTGGGTACCACCACTCATGGACTCCCAACTCCCCAGCACCAGCACCCATCTCTCTCTGCTTCCTGACTGAGGACACAGTGTGACCAGCTACCTCAGGCTCCTACCACCACACCACTATACCCTCAGTGAGCCAGAATAATCTTTTCTTTCAAAATTCTTTTTATCATTAGCAACACTGAAAACAACAAACCCAGTGTTTTTTTTTTTTTTTAAGTCTTCAACTTTTAGACCCCTGACCTACCAATGGAAGTGTCTAAAAGTTCCTTCTCCTCCTGAACCTGTGCAGCGCTGAGGTTGCAGGAGCCAATCACATGCAGAGGGAGTGATACTCAAGTTGGGGTCAGGAAGCTTCTCCCTGGAATCTTGAGACATTTGAGACACTTATCCTTGGGCTATTTTCTCTGGACACAGACTCTTTTGGAACCTAATATACCATGGGAAGTCCAGGTTAGCTGAAGTCACCACACTATAGGCATGAGGTCTCAACTGAGCCATTCTTCAAGTCGAACCAGCCCCATGAAAGGGAACACCTTATCAGTCCAAAAGGATCTGCAATTGGCTATCTCGGGTTTCTCACAGTAAACTTCTTATCACTTGCAGCAAGCTGTGGGCTGCCAGGGAGCAGACACACAGTGGCTTGTGGGACTGATTGCCAAGACTGGACTGGAGGGCTGGGCCATACATGAAAGGGAAGGATCTTCCAGATAATGCAGCCTCCAGCCAAGTATGCCCACAATCCCTCCCTCTCCATTCCTCATCCTGATTCTGGAGTTTCTCAGATAAGGTCTTAGACATCATAAGGCAGAGACAAGCCATGTCTCTTGTCCTTCACATCGACTGCTGGTCCATGAACTTTGTGAGCTCAATGCAATAATATTTATCATGCGGCAGTTAGTTTGGAATGGTTCGCTCTATAGCAGATGACTGGAACACCATATCAGTCCAAAAGGATCTGCAACTGGCCATCTTGGGCTTTTCACATTAAATTTCTTATCACTCACAGCAAGCTGTGGGCTGCTAAGGTGGCAGGCACACACTTAGCTTGTGGGGCTGATTGCCAAGCTTGGGCTGGAGCGCCTGGCCACTTTAGTTTTCCTTCTAGCCAATCACTTGGCTAAAAGGGAAAGTAAATTGGGCTTTAATCACTTCTCACCCTCCTCCTTTTCTTCTCCAGGTCTCAGGGTGGCTATCCCCTCGGGTCTGATCAATACTTACCTCTGAGCCAGCTCTCAGGGGCTATTAGGGCATCATTTATAAAATGACTATTGACCACGGGAGAAGAAAATTGCAAGTGACAAATGACCACTTGACACCTCAGCCCTCTCTGAGTCCTGGCGAGGCTGCCGGACCTCCTGTGCATCTGTTTTGTCTGAGTCTGGGAAAGAGCCGGTACACACCAGTAGAGGATTAAAAGGGGGCGAGGCTGGCGGAAGGGAAATGTCCATGGTGTGATTTGTGTGTGTGTGTGTGTGTGAGAGAGAGAGAGAGAGAGAGAGAGAGAGAGAGAGAGAGAGAGAGAGAGAGAGAGAGAGAGAGAGAGAGAGAGAGAGAGAGAGAGAGAGAGAGAGAGAGAGAGAGAGAGAGAGAGAGAGAGAGAGAGCGCATGCTTGAGAGGCAAAGTCTGGAGAGGTCTTGTAAGTACTAGATTATTCTGTCTCTGGGTCCTTCAAAACAATGTCCAGTGTCTGGGTGGCAGACAAAGCTGTGAGGTACAGACAGAATCGGTTTGCCCCGGGCTGCTTCTTATTTATTTGTCTGCTTGTTTGAGTTAGTGTCTTGCAGTACAGCCTTGATGTCCCGAAATTTGCCGTGCAGACCAGGCTGGCCTCAAACTAGTCACTGCTCCTCAAGCAGTGATTATAGGCTAGGGAGTTGTCTTAAAGGGCCTCAGAGCTGATGGAGTGACTTATTCTGGGACATGCAGAGAAAGCCTTAGCTACCTCCTCTAGCAGTTCAGTCAGATGACACCGAGCAGTCCCAGCTCACTGTAATCACAGGGAACAAGTCAAAGGGAAGCCGGGACTTAACTGGGGCAAGGATAGAACCAATTAGGTCACCAATTAGATTACAGAAGCGTAATGCATTTACCCATTTTGTCCCCCTCATAAAAATGATGGCCCGTGATAATGCTGTTCTGCCCTCCTCCTATTTTGTACAGTATAATTTGTAATGTAAACTGTCCTATGTTGGCACATTGAGGTTTTAAAAATTTTCCTAATAGGTACATATAAAACTTTATCTGATGGATGTACTATAGCTCACTTAATGAGATTTCTACCCGTGAATATTTAATAACTGATAGAAATCCCCTGGGAGTCTTGCTGAAGTGCAGACTCTGACTCATTTGGTCCAGTTCTGGCTCCGAGAATCTGTATTAAAAAGTTAGCACATTTTGTGTGTGTTTTCAACTGTGTGTGTGTGTGTGTGTGTGTGTGTGTGTGTGTGTAAATGTGTGTGTGTGTGTGTGTAAGCGTACACATATAGATCACAGGTCAGCCTTGAGTGTCATTCCAAAGGTGCACCATCCAACTTATTATTTATTTTTGTTTTTGTATACATCTGCAGGGGTGTGTGTGCTCATGTGTAAGCATGCTTAGGGAGGCATGAGACAATCTGGGGGAGGATCTTTCTTGATTGCTCTTTTACCTTATCCACTGAGGCAAGGTCTCTCAGTCATACCTAGAATTTGCCATATGACTAGTCTTGCTAGCTAGATTGCTTCTGGGATCCTCTGTCTCTTCCTTGTTGCTGGATTTATAGGCAAGCTGCCATGCCCACTTGGGGATCTGAACTCTAGTCTTCACATTCTCAGATACCAAGTCATCTCTCCAGCCTAGATCTGCTTTAATATAGACATATACAATTTTATGCGATTAGATAAAATATAGAATCCACAAAGAAGAGAAAACATCTATTTGTCTTTTTGAGGCTGGTTTAATTCTCTTACTATGATTGTCTCTAGTTGTGCCCATTTCTCTACAAAAGACACTTCTCCATTCTTCTTGATGGCTGAAGAGAACTCCATTTTGTATATGTACCACCTTTCCCTATCCATTCCTCTATGGTAGACACCTAGATTGGTTTTATAACTTAGGTATTATGAATGGTGCTACACTAAACAGTGATGTTCAAGTATCTCTTTCTGACTGTCGACTTGGTGACCCTGGGGTAGACATCCAAGAATAGCAAAGTAGCATCTAGAAAGTCTGCTTTTTAAATTTTCTTCAGGAAATGTCTATGCTGATTTGCAGAGAAGCTGGACTGACTTACATTCCCACTAACAATGTACGAAGGTCCCTTTTGTCTGTTTCTACAGTAGCAACTATTTCTTCTTCACAAACATATAATATTTGTATTAATTCTTGAAGAATTTCTTACAATGTATTTTGATCATACCCATCCCCACACTACTCCCCCTAACTCTTCCTAGATCTACCCCCAACTCCTTACCTCCTAAAGGTGTGAATGTTGTTTTTTTAAAAAACAAACTAAAACAAAACAGAACAAAACCTTTTTTTTTCATATGGATGCCCTGTCTACATGTACACTTGAATGCCAGAAGAGGGCATCAGATCCCATTACGGATGGTTGTGAGCCACCATGTGGTTGCTGGGAATTGAACTCAGGACCTCTGGAAGGATAATCCATGCTCTTAACCTCTGAGCCATCTCTCCAATTCTTGGTTGCCTGTTTTCTTAACGACTACCTAGGGCAATGTGGCCTCTCACAGGTTTTATTTGCATCTCTCTGATGGTGATGAGGTTGAGTTGTTGCTAATGGTATTTTATAATTCTATTAGTTCTTCATATGACCCAGCCAGCCCTCCATTAATAGAGACTGAGCCCTATCGATTTTTCTAAACAACTTAGCACAATTACCAGGCAGTTATCCCTAATCTGTTTTTGTATAGGCTAGACTGGCTAAATCCCAGCTGTGCTCCCCAAGTTACTTGCTGTTTTAGTCTGTTTGAAGGCTGCCCTTTGTTCCCTCAGCCTGTCCTCAGGATGTACTTTTGGTCACATGATTATGGCCAGTCTCCTATCATGGTGACTTCCTCCCTCCCATTCTCTCTGGATCTCTACCTGTGATCCCCAGTTTTATATTTATTGGTTTCATTTTTTATCTTTTTTTTTTTTTAACGTGTGTGCCATGTATGAGTCTGGGGGACTGTGGAGACCAGAAGAGGGCATTCATTATATCTTCTGGAGCTGGAATTTACAGGCAATTATAAACCATCTCATGTGGATGCTGGGAGCCAAACTCAGGTTCTCTTGAAGCAAATGAAGTGCTGAACCATCTTCCCAACTACCCACTTTTACAATTTTACTTCTTCCAATCCATGGGCATGAGTTCTTCAAACTTCCTATTGCTTTTTAAAAATCACCATTTCGTTGTTTGTTAAGTGTACCCCATCCTCTAGTTTCTCTTTAATTTTCCATATAGTTTCAGTGAGCACAGTTTCTTTCTTTCTTTTTTTTTTTTCATTGTTCTATGTTATTTAAGAAGGTCCCCTCCTCCCCGTCTTGATTTAGTTTGGAGCAGGCCTGTATCCATAGCACAGAGAGGCAGGCGACAAGAAGACAGGAGGATTGTCACAGATCTGAGGCCATTTTGTTCCAAGCCAGCTATGGCGATGTGACAAGACCCCGTCTAAACAAACAAATAAACAAAAAACTGGAGAGTGTTTCATCTTGTATTTGGAGTCTATTTTTTACACTCTCCTCCTTTAACTTTGTCCCTCCCTCCTTGCCTCCCTCCTTCTTCCCTTTCGTCTCCTCTCTCTATCCTTCCTTCACTCTGCCCTTCCTTGTTTTTGAAATAGGTTCTCATTAAGTAGCCCAGGCTG
The DNA here is from genome assembly GCF_963924665.1 of Micromys minutus. Lineage (NCBI taxonomy): Eukaryota > Metazoa > Chordata > Mammalia > Rodentia > Muridae > Micromys > Micromys minutus. The sequence goes on from NC_137985.1 coordinate 40,660,006, forward strand.
ATCTCGAACTTTGGTGATCACACTACCCCCCCCCCCAAGTTTCCACGGCTCTGGAACTGTAAGTATGCATCTCCATACTTCCTTAGAACCCACCTGAAATCCATTGCTAAGTGTGCAGTTGGTACTCAGAAGGCAGCAGTAGGATTCAGCCTGAGAATCCAGACACTCGAAGAATTTCACTGTGGGTAGTGATTCCCCGACAGAGGCCATGCTGACTCACTGAGGATCTTCTCCAGCCCCCACCATGTTGTTATCTTCCCATTTGACCACTCCATTTTTTTGGGGGGGGGAGCATTCTGTCTGTTGGTCCCCTGCTTGGCTGGTGAGGTAAGGGTAGGGAAGATACTTGGGTGTCTGCTTCTAGAATTTGAATGGGAGAAGGGTGGTGGGAAGGGGGAGATTTACCTTTAATACATAGACTTCATATGGATACCCTTGTTTCCCATCTGCCATCTTGGCGTTTATCTCTGGTACCTTCCCTGAGAGCCTGAACTTCTAGCTTCCTGGCTGCAAGGGAGTCAGTGTATAACACTACGCTACCGTGTATGGTCTTTGAGACACTCTGTTTCAGCCAAACCTGCATCCTGCCAGGGATGCTTTTGGTGCAGCCTGGAGTCTTTCTTGTGTATACACAAGCCTGTTTCCCATCTTCTCCTGGGCAGGCTTAGTTGTTTTGACTTTGCTAAGTGTTTATCTGCCGAGTCTAGCTTTTGTTCTCAAATTCGAAACATTTGTTTACATTTCCACGCCTGTTTATGGCTTCCACATCCTCTTTGCTGTCATTTTTTTTATGCCCTGAAAGTCCCCGTGCTGTCTTCGCTTCAGTAGCACCTGGGAGGAATCAAGAACAACGTGTACAGCCCGCTGCATGGCTGGGACCATTCTGTGTTTTCTTTTCCGGCATTTCCAAATCACTTTGTGTTAGGTCTGTCAGTGATCTTTTATAGCAGGGAGAGTCTGATCTCTCTGGGGCTTTACATCCCCAGCTCCTGGTGTTTTCTTAGGATGAAAGCCAACCTTTCAACACTCAGTACAAGGCTTCATGACCCCACCCCCACCCTGAGTCCTCCTAAATGATGCTTCTTTTCCCTTACTCAGCCATGCTGAATTTTTCAGATGCTCAGGCTGGAATCATAGTCCCTCATCTGCCCTTGATTTGGTTAACTTCTGCTCTGCTTCCATGCCTGTCTCTAACTTCCCGCTTCAAGGGAGCTTTTCCCACCTTCAGACCAGGTATCAGTCCTTGCTAAAGAGCCCAGTCACTCTCTGCACACAGGTTTAAAGGTAAATGGTGGCAGGACATCTGTGTCCCTTACTATTCTAAGCACTTGGTGTTTGTGGTGCGTTTTACTGGAGGTGGGAAGAGAAGTTGGAGTACTGGGGGCCTGTGTCCTTACCACAATGCTTACTTGAGGGTGAATGAATGAATGAATGCATGCAGGAATGAATGAATGATAAATGACTATGTACCTGGCCTAGGAAGTGGAACACAGGGAAACTTGGAGATGCCTTTCCATCTTACCATTTTTTTTCTCTCTTCTTTATGTGGTTGTAATACAGTCAGTTATGCCATTTCTCCCTTCCATGTCCTCCCTCCAAACCCTGTCTCCATATATCCGCCATTGGTTTCCCTCAAATTCATGGCCCCTTTCTTCACTAATTGTTGCTTTGGTGGCTGACTGACCCTTCGAGCCTCATGCTTGTTTTCTGTAGTTAAGTTACCGGCTGCAGATCACTCGTGGCTCTGTTGTGCTTGGTCCCAGGCTGAGGGTCAGGTTCAGGGCTGCTCTCCACGGCTTCTCATTCCAGCATGAGGCTGGCTGAAGAACCTCAGTGTGTTGGGGCCTATTGTGCTGGCCCTGGAGAGCTGGAGGTAAAGACTGCTACAATGAATACAAAGTCCTTTGCAAAGCTTTGGATCCCTGTGCTCTGTCTACTTATATATCTCATGGGTGAAAGCAAGGCTCTTAGTGAAACTTAACATCCCAGGAGTTAGAGGCATGTGTACAACAGTCAAGTACAGTGGGAGACACAGCGACTTCCACCGATGGTGATAACGACCTCCTGAGAGAACTCTCCATGGTAGCTCAGAAGCTAAGCTCCCAGCATATCTAAATGTATACTTCCTGTTCCAGCTGGATAGTACAGTTGGTGTTTATCCCGATTTCATGGCGCCCATTGTAGGGAGGTCTTTCCTTAATTCCCTGGGACGGTTTTGTAATTGTCAAGTCTTTGAAATAAACTGACAGTAGGAAGGCGCACACACAGAATGCATTGCATCCCCACAGCACTAGAGCATTAGACTCAAGGAAAAGGGCAGACAGCCTACTTCTTCTGTGGAATTTGAAAGGGATAGGATGTGGATTTTAGGGACACAGGGAAGAGGCTGAGTCTATGAAAGGCTGGGGGAGGTGTCACATAGCAAGCTAGAATAACTCTGTGACGCAGAAACATCTCCAAGTTTCTTGCCACCTTTAACCATCTCTTCTTGGGCAGGTTTCAGATCCCTAAAGTCTTCCTGTATAAGATCCCTCATCTGCACACTGAGGGCAGTGATGAGAATAGAAGCTAAATATTCCTTTGTGTTCATTTGATATTCACTAATGTAGATGGATGGAAACTCTCTTCAAAAGGACGTTGTCTTGGAGCTCTTCCTCCTCAAGAGGTATAAGGTTTCACAAATAACCAATTCAAAGCCCAAGAAGCTTACCTGAAGCAGCTACTTTTTTCTTTATTTTTTCCCATTTTTATTGAATGTTCTTTGTATTTACATTTCAAATGTTATCCCCCTTTTCCGTTCCCATCTCCCCATCCCCTTGCTTCCATTTCTCTCCCAACTACCTTCTCCCACCTCAGCACCTTGGTGTTCCCTTACACTGTGAAACCGAGACCTCATTGGACCAAAGGCCTCTCCTCCCATTGATGCCAGACAACGCTATCCTCTGCTACATATGCACCTGGAGCCATGGGTCTCTCCATGTGTGCTCATTGGTTGATGTTTTAGTCCCTGGTAACTTTGGAAGGTTTGGTTGGCTGAAAATGTTGTTCTTCCCATGGGGTTGCAGACCCTTTCTAGCTCCTTCATTGGGGTCCCCGTGTTCAGTCCAATGGTTAGCTGTAAGCATCCTCATCTGACTCAGTCTGGCTCTGGCAGAGCCTCTGAGGAGGCATCCATATCAGGCTCTTGCCAGTAAGTACTTCTTGGCATCAGCAGTAGTGCATGTGTTTGGTGGCTTGAAGCAGCTTTTATTATTGCCCCACAGCATGTCAAACAGTTAAGAACTATCTTATACATGCATGTGTGCTTGAGTATGTGCCCATGTGTGTGGAGGCCAGACAACTTCAGATGTCAGCCTTGGAAATGTCATCCACCTCATTTGAGTCTGGGTCTCTTGTTGGCCTGGGTCACCAATTAGGTTAGAGAAGCTGGCCTTAGAACCCCAGGGAACCTGGTAGTCTCTGGCCTACCACGGGGTTACACACAGATGTTACCACATCCAGCCTTTCTATTTGGGTTCTGGGACTGAATTCAATTATACTGACTGAGCTGCCTTTCCAGCAAATCTTCTAGGTAACACTGTTGGATATAAATAAATACAGATTGCATATTTAAGCTTTTCTAACCCAGCTCTTTACCATGGTCTCTAAGTCCAGAGCAAGCAAAAAAGCCCAGTTAAGCACACCTACAAGAAACTTCTCAGCGTCCCAAGGTGGAGTTTACATGTGGAAGGGACAAGCTCTTTTTCTTAGCAATGCATATATTTAAGAAATCTGGACGTGTCACTACTTTGCAGGAACCTGGATGTATGTCCCATGCAACTGTAGGGCAGATAGCAAGTCGAAAGCAGTGTGTGCACCATGTCATAAAATACTGTACCTAGACTGAGGCACGTGACCCTGCAGACAATATGGGGTGCCCAATCACCCAGTCTGTGCTGTGATGGTGCATGCTGATTCCTGGTTAAGTACTTATCATTGTCTTCAAAGAGCGCGCGCGTGCGCGCGCGCGCACACACACACACACACACAAACACTCATACACACACAAATCAATTTTGAGAGAGAACCCCTGGGTAATGGGATGAAGGATGCTAGATGGCTGGCTCCTCCTGAGGGACTGTTTTCTGTCCCCAGTGAAGCATGTATGGTCTGAGCTCCTGAGGCACACGGATGGAATACACTCCCAACCCTGGTTTGCCCAGGCAGAGATGACTGAGGTGTCCCCACTTCCCATTTCCGGAGGTGGCCTTGCAGCTTGGGAGTACCTGAAGGGTGGGGGTAGGCAGCCGAGTGCCTTTGGGGCTGACTTATTTAATCATACCAAGGTGTGTGGGAGTCCATGTTCCTTTTCCTTGCTTAATCCAAATCATATTAAAAACAAGACTCTCCTGGGGCCTCTGTTCATAATAAGTGGTTTATGCTGCTGCCTGGAACGGAGGGGATTTGTTCGCTTTTCATTCATTCATTCCTCATCCTCCCTCCTACCTTCTTTGCCATCCCCCCTCCCCTCCTCCTGCACCCGTAGATGGCAGGAGAAGAAAAAAAATTAGAAGGATGGTGAACAATTACTTGTTTAAGTAGATGGTTAAAAATAATGATTACATTTTTAAAAGAGCTCCTGGCATAGACTTATTTATACCTCTCCAACTGGTTTCTGAACCCCTGGACTTTCATGGTCAAAGGAAGGATTACCAAGCCTGGTGAGCAGCGTTGCTTAAACCCTGTGTGCCCCAGCTGGGTTTTCTACCTATGGAGAGAATCTAGCCTGCCAGAGGCCCGGCTCTGAGAATGCAGGGATTCTGGAGAATAGTGGGGAAGGGCAAACACCAGAAAAGGAGTCTTGCTTCATAGGTTTTGTGGTATGTCACCCATGGGCCTCCATTTCCCTGGCTACAGAGAAATGGGCACCAACTTCATGATTACTACAACCCTTCCTCCTATGCAGATGACAGTCGGGATCAGGAAGGCACGCCCTTCCCCCTTTCCTTCTGAGGGCGGAAGAATAGTATGGTCCTGATGGCAGGGAGAATGACAGGGGACCAGAGGGTTCCGTGTCCTTCAGGAAAGCGAGCAGAGGCTCCAGTTTCAGGCAGAATGACTCCCTGTGGGTCCAGCTCTGGGTTACCACTCTGCCCACCTCTCTAGCCGGAGAAGGATGGAAAACTCTCTGTATGGTCAGGTAGTGTCTCTTGCATCTGCCTCAAAGTGCAACGTCTCAGGTTCACTGTTACCTGCTTCCAAACATGACCCTTCCGATGCCATCTTGGTAGAGCCTTGTCCCCTGATCCTGTTTTCATCTCGTTCAGACACGGTGAAATGAATGAATGAAACCTGTGGCTCTCCCAATCTCCGAGGCCGTCTGTCTCCGAAGTCTTGGAATCTGCGTGGACAGGAAGACGGGGGCCGTCATCCAATCCAGTGGCCAGCTTTGCAGCGCCTCGGCTCACAGGGTTTCTACGTAAGCTTTTCTAGCCAGGGTGGGTGTTTCAGAGTCTGAGTTTGGGAATGAGAAACTAGTGACTCCAGAATAGAAGCACCCTCTTCACGTGGGTTAAACTCCAGCCCTGACACTTAATTAGCTTCTTTTTCAGCTCCCACACTTGAAGCGCACCCGTTATTTCTTTTCTTCTACTCACAATACCGTGTAAGCCAGGCATGTTTGCCTGAGCTCCGGAACCTCTCATCAGAAGTCAATCACTTTGGAAACGTGATAAATCGTTCTGGAAGCCTTCGAAGAGGATGGTGGTGGGTTAGGGCTCAGGAACGTGAGGGGCTTCCCCAGATGACATCGAAGTGAGGGGGCATGCATAAACCCCCGCCCTTTGATTTATCCACCTTGTCCACATCATCCTTGATTAGGTCACTGCCTCCCCGAGTGAGTTCAGGCATTGGTCTAATGGGCCTTTCGACCATTCCCTTCTGGAACACAGCAAAGACAGTACAAATGACCAGCTGGTGGCAGCCTAGCAGCCCTGCCTGCTTGGGTGGCGAGAAGTTACCAGGATTGCTGGGAGGTGGTGGTGGTAGGGCTAGGGGGAGGGTCACTCATGATCTCACAAATAAATGTCAAAGGCAGGGCGGTGGGGGGAGTAGGGGGACAGGGATGGACCACAGTGGAAGAGAATGCAAAGCCCTGGCTTAGGACTAGTCTGGGAAGGTTATGGTAGAGATAGTAGGGTGAACGGCAGAGGTGGGTGGTTGTGGGCTGAGTGTCCAGGCAGAGGAAGCTGTGTGTGAAGCCAGGAGCCTACCATGAATATGTTAGTGTTTCTGACAGCCATCTCGCCCTCCCTTGGTGCTACCATCCTGCTTGGTTCTTCACACAATCAGATCCCCAAATTCCTTTTCGTGATCTCCACTCACTTATCCAGAAGCAGCTCGTGTCCCCATGGGCCCATGGTGTCAGGCCTTACTTACTGCAACTCCAATCCTTCCCACGTTTTCAACCGGTTTCCTCCCCGAAAAGTCTCGGTTTCACCATAATTGGGTGTCCCCTGTCTTCCAGATATGCCCTGGAATTTTCTGTCTCTGAATCCAGGCTCTTCCGTGGGATTGCCCCCTTCTGCCTCAATTTCCCTCACTTAGAGACTGCTGATCTCTCCCACGCTGCCCCAAGTCATCCTGCCATTCTTGTGGGGCTATGTTTGCTTTTGCTATGTGGGGCTGAGGACCAGGCCAGAGGTTGGGGCATGGGGGGGCACAGGGCTGGAAGAAAGCATCAGATGTAGAGGAGGATGCATTGGGGGGTTCTGAGATACTTAGGACCCAGCGTCAGTACTGCCGTGTAGTGGTCGTCTGTTCTGAAACACATTGTTCATATTATTGAAGTCTTTTGTGGTATTGGACATTGAACCTAAGGCATGGCACATGTTGTGCAAACACTTTCCACAGGGGGCAAATATCCAGCTCTCCTTGTTTCCTAAATTTGAGACACGGTCTCACTAGATTTTCCAGGCTGGCCTCTCACTCGCTCTTTATTCCAGGCAGGCTTTGAGCTTAGAATCCTCCTGTCTCAGCCTCTGTAATAGCTGGGATTTCAGGCCTGCACCTGGAGCTGACCTCTTTATGGTGACCATAAGAGACCCTCTAAGGTGCCTTGTAAAAGTCAGCGCTACAAATGAGGTCATGCAAGAGCATAGTGGCTGTATGTTTTAGGAACCACTGAGCTAGAGATGGCTTTCTTGAATAAGCTTTATTTGATTCTTTTCATTACACTGGGGAGGAGATTTAGACTCAGACAGCTGGAGACCTGGCATTCAAATGCTCTCTCGATCCTCTATCCCCTGCTGAGAAGGCGAGGCTTAGTAGAGTGTCTTTAAACTTCTTCTGAAGGTGAGGCTAATGGGTTGACCCACTCCTAGATCCTGGGCTAGCACAGCCCCCTGGGGAAGGGGCAGAGAGCCATGGCTGCCTCCCACAGGTAACCTCCTTAGACCCACCTGATCGCTTTCATTACAAACCGGGGCAGTATTATAGTCAGGTGGTTGCTCCTCACTTGCATCTGAGATTCTTTTGTCCAGAAATTATGCTTGCTGTTTGATGCTCCGGAGTCACCTGAGCCCACACACAAATTCCACATGGGTGATTTGCTAGCTTGAAACAGCGAATGATTGAATCAAAAGTCATGGTTTCCTCAGTGAAATAGGGACAAAGGTGTTCAGTGAGTATCATAAAGTGACGAGGCCTTTGCCTGTCTCCTCTTTCATCCACTCTGAACTGCAGGAGCTGGGGGCTGGGCATCAATCAGTTCCTGTCCTGTATTCTAGAGGAGCGAGGAGAAGGAAGCAGCAGTGAAATAAAGTACATCAGGGAAAGGGCAGATCTGAGATGTTGGCAGGCTGGGAATATACAAGGCAGCCAGTGGGAAGTGCAGACATGCATCCAGTGAGAGATGAAGATGGTTTGGACCAGGTGACCCAGTGGTGGGATGGGGGTAAAGTAGTTGGAATCTGCATGTATTTGGAAGGTAAAAGCTACAGGGCCCCTCAGAACAGGTTGGATGTGGAGAGTGAGAGAAAGAGGTTAGAGATGATATCAAAGTTTGGAGTGAGCAGTTGGAAAGAAAGAATGTGGGGGAGCACTTGCTTAGTGTCAAGTGGTCTCTCAAAGGTAACAAATGTATCCCAAACAAAACTAATCTCACCCACAGGAAAGAGCAACACTCGGTCCTCTCTGCTGTTTACAAGCATTACCTATCACACCCAGCCAAGAAAATGCTGTATTGACTCATCGTTCAAGAATACAAGGATTTCTTTTTTCTTAAGTCTGTCTCTCAGTCAGTTGGCAAGGCAGGGCTATTAGGAGGGCGAGGTTAGGTAAGACTGCTTCTTGAAGTAGTCCACCCAGAGGGGCTGTAATGGCTTTGGATGGGAAATGCCTTTTGGGAGTTCATGTTTTCAAAAGTTGGTCCCTAGATGGCATTGCCACTTTGGAACTTTGGTGGGCAGTGCTCACCTGGAGGAAGTAGGTCCCTGGCAACACTTGAAGGCTATCCTGGGTGCCCAGTACCTACCTCTTCTCTCTGATTCCTGTTCTCCATGGGGCCCAGGTCCTCAGCCATATACTCTCACAACTACGAAATTTTTCCCAGGCTCTTGTGGTTGAGTGGATGAATGACTTGGTGGGGATGGGGACAGTGCACATTGAGCAGAGGCCAGGACCAAGGACAGAGCTCGGGACTGTCTGGGCTGTCCTGATTGCTGAGCAGTCTCTGTGTGGAACTCCATTTGGGATTCAGCGCTCCTGGAAGGAACCCACAACATCCTCAGACAGAAGCACCTGACTTGTCTCTTGGGTGTCTGGATGCATAACCCAACGATTTCAACAGCTGCGGTTTAGACAGCAGAGGAGGAAGTTGCCTCTCAATCAGAACTTTGCGTTACATACTTTTAAAGTTGAAAAACAAACAAACCAAATAACAAATAGTACAGCATTCTACTTTCAAAATATAAATTCCCTTCTTTGTTCTTCTGAAAAAGAGCTATGACTATTTCTTTTAATTTTTATCTTTATTTACGTATTTTATGTGTGGCGGGTGTTTTGCCTGCATTAATGTCTGTGGACCAAATCAGTGCCTTGTTTCAGTGGAGGCCAGAAGAGGACATGAGACTCCCCAGAACTGGAGATACAGACAGCTGTAAGCTGTCATGTGGGTTCTAGGAATTAAACCTAGGTCCTCTGTAAGAACTGACAATGTTCTTACCTGCTGAACGGTCTCTCCAGCCCTTGGCTCTCTGTCTTTTAAACTTCTCCCACTGGTTTCTGAATCTTTACTGCTGTGTTCCTTAGTTGATATTTAAAAACTCTTCATTGAAAGAAAAAAAAAAAGTAGGCCAAAGTCTGTTTTCAAATAGTTTGCCTTGCTTACTACGCACTGGGTGGACTGTATGCTTATTATCCATTGGAGGTTGGTTGCTTGGCTTTGGCCTGGCTGTGAGTCCAAAAAGATGATAAGTATTAGAAGTGATAAATATATTTGCCCCTACAGAAAGGTAATGCAAGACATACATGTACTGAAAAACTACATGGAGTCCCATTAATACGTTTTAATTTTTATGTTCTTATATATTAATTAATCAAAAGCATGCTAAGAAAGATAGGTTGATAAATAAATAAATGAGACCTGGGGTTTTACCCCTGGCTCCAAATAGATGGTCAACCCTGCTCATTTTTTCCTGCATTGTGACCCAGTTGTGGGACAACTGGAAAATCACGTGGGCCCCTAGGTGAAGAAACTGAATGCTTAGGGATGCCTCATCTACATTGAAATAGAAACCAGAGCCTTTTGATAGCTGAGCATTCCATGAAATGAAACCCTGGAAATCAAATACATCTTGCACAATTAACAAGATGGGCAGATGGGGACAGGAACAAAGAACAGTCACCCAGCATCCCAGGCTGATTGTAGCTTTTATTGAAATGGGACAGAGAACTCTTTGGCCCAGGATGACATAAGCCTTGTGAAATCTGCATGTCACCTTCTCAGGCCAGTGGGGGAAATGACTAATTACATTCTACTACTCCTTTGATGCTGAGGCTGTTCCGTGCAGTCTGAAGTTAGGATGGGTGCTGTAAGAACGTAAGAGACTATCTGCTGTCTTGCCTAAGTTCACTTACCACTCACAGATACCGACAGACACCCTACTGGGTCTGTGAACTCCACGATGTATATCACTTAGAAGTGCCATATTCCAATGCCCACTTCTTACCTGAGTCCTTCAGAGATATCCAAGAGAGCCTGACTGCAGGTTCTTGTTGGGAAACCCCGCCCCCATCCTCAGAAGGTATACAGTGAGGCTCTCTCCTCTGCCACAGGAGCCATCTGTCTCTGGTGCTGGTGTCTGAACTTTCTTTCATGCTGCTGTCCCTTGTTTGTCCATCTAATGAACACCTTAGTCCTCAACAATCTGTATAGCACTCTCTTGAACCACTTGCCCGGTGCAAACCCTAGTAGTAGGCGTTTCTCTGATACTGGAGATAGCCAACCACATCCATTAGTATTTGACTTCTAGCTACTGCCAGCTTTGCCCAGGGAATAAGCCACTAATTACACTCGTTCACTGCCATCAGATTGCCTGTGAGCTCGGTAGTCAGTTTAAAGCCTCTGCCGTCAGGGTTCATCCCCGCCTCTCCCCCGACAGTCACAATACTCAAGCTGCTCTTCTGTTTGTTTTTTTTACCAAGCAGTGACAAGCAAGTTTTGCTGAAGCATTTGAAAGTTTCAAGCTGCCTCTTGGAGACCCTGCATTCTCTCTCATTCACTAACTTCCTTTCCACCTCAAGAGAGGCTGAGAAAATGATAAAAACGATTAGGGGACCTGGGGAGATGCCTCAGCACATGTGGGAAACTGAGTCTAGATCTCCAGTCCCATTGTAAATACCCAGTGGGAACAAGGCCCATAAACACTCCCATAAGAGAGCTGGAGACCCCAGTCTCAGAGCACGCTGGCCAGCTAAGGAAAGTTGAACCATCTAGCACCTGCACATAAGCACGCACATGCGTATCTCACACATATGTAGATACGTGTACATGCATCTTGTGCGCAGATCTGCATTCACAACACATACTTAGGGCTGTGGGGGAAGCCTGGGAATCTGCTCATCCCCAGCCTCAGGTCTCCTGTCACCCGTTTACCCTTTCCCTGTCTTTTCTTGGGAAATACAGGGAAAATAATTTTCCTGGGAAAAATGCAGAGAGGAGAAAAAGACCTCTGATGCCTCTGTGCGTAGAAACCTCATACTTAGAGAAATGTGTTTTAGGAAATTAGGTTCTGTGAGAAGGGACATTTATTTTTTTTTCCCCTGAAAGGACTGGGTCTTTATCAGAGACTGAATTGACAAAAGGTGTTATAGCTTTTAGAGCTTAATGAGTAAATTTAAATGTTGAATCCAAATGAGGCATAATATTACCTCTGGCTTCAAAGAGCAAGGGATGGAGGAGATAGTTATTCAGTGGGGGAGCCTTTTCCTTTCCCACTACACAAGCCTGCGAGTTAGCTGCTTTGCCAACACATGGGCATAATGTGATCATTTGCTGATGCGTTCTGCCAAGCTATGCGGAAGTCCAAACCGACTGCTGTAAAGAGAAGGAAGCTGTTCTGCATGCAGACACAGGGCAAAGTGGTCCAGGACCTCTCTCTTGAAGAACTCACCTCTCTGCATCGGGTGAGCTCCTAGGCCAGGTCAGATAGCGCACGGCTTTCAGCAGCAGCCAGCAAGAATTTTTAATGAGGACTGTTAACGAGGGGGCTGCGTCTGCTCCAGCTCTGTTCCCACCTGCCTGTGATAATCCCACTGTCAGACTACACTTGCCCTCCGGAGGTAACAAATTCTATTAGCTGCAGACAGTAATATTTTCATACCTGTGCCTGTAATCACCTCCCTCCCGCAAGCCGATTAGTAAAAATGCAGGAGCAAGTGCATCAGTCTCAAACCCGGTGTCCTTCACATGCAAATGTAATCAATAGACAACACGGTGATTTGCATAATGGGAAAAAAAAGGGAAAGGAGTCTTTTGTAACGTGGCTTTCGGGGGTGAAGACTTAAAGACCTCATGTGATCTGAGGCGATGCAAGCTGTGTGGGTGTCTGGCACGGTGTGTATTCAGATGTGCTTCACAGTAAGCAGTTACTGTGAGATCCAAGGCATGAAGACCCCCCTTATTTAGATCCTCTTTTGTTCCAGCCCCTCAACACACAGTGCTGAGGGATCAGTCTGTATTTTGCTTTGAGGATGCCCTCCTAACAAGCTTGAGGTCAGAAAAGTACCACCCCTCACTTCTGAGTCAGGAGCTTAATTTTGAGACCATTTAACCACCATGGTCTGTCATTGTTCAGTTGGAGAGACTGAGGCCTTAAGCAAAGGGAAGATTGTCTACATTGACATAAGCTGCTGGGTTGAACTAAAATTAGCCAGTCTGAGGGAGGGCACGCTAATTGCCAGACTGGCCTTTCTACATCATGGGCCCTCACAGAGCTGGGAGTCTCTTAAGAGATGCTTGATGCCAAGTGACTCCCAGGATGAAACTTGACTGCTAATTCTCTGGCAAGGCCTAAGAGAGTTCCAGAACCTAGGGAGGGTACAGCTCTTGCCTTAGGGGACTCTATGAACTGAGATTGGTAATTCTTTGTTTATGAGAACCCTTTGTACTTCAGAAATATATTTAGGGTTTTTTTTTTTCATACAATTTCAATTTTGTAATGGTATGTTAATCAAAAAAATAGAAAATGACAGAAAATACTGCAAACATACATAAACACACACACACACACACACACACACACACACACACACACACACAGCTAGTAGGGGGATCAGAAGCAGCCTAGCTGTCTATCAACAGATGAATAATAGATAGTGAGACTGGGATAGGTATACACAATAGAATTTTATTCAGCTGTAAAGAAAAACAAAGTGATGAGATTTGCAGGAAAATGTTTGGGGATGGACGGTGGGTATCAAGGAATCTGACAGACAGACATGAATGCTTCCTCAGTATGGACTCCAGACCACAGTGGCTATGTGTGTGAATAGATGTAAGCACGGTTGAGTGTGAGTGTCAGCTAGAACTAGAAATGGGATCATGAGAAGGGGAAGAGAGGATCTGAGGGAGAGGAGAGGGTGATGGAACACAGGAGACGGGAGGTCAGAGAGGAAAGTAAGGGGTCCGGGAGGAAGGGAACAAGGAGTCTCAGGATGCTAAAGTAGGTGAAAGAGAATCAACAAAACCAGACTCTGTTTGAAAAGGAGACCTAAGGAAACATATAACACTCTGTATAATGATTTAAAAAGTGGCATCTTAGAAGTACAGACTAAAATAGCCATTGAAACAAAAGGACGAAGGAAGTGGATTAGATCAGACAGTGGCCACAGAGCTTCAAGCAGACATACGGAATAATTTTGAGTGTGCTCTTGCACCATTGGGGCACCATCTTCAACAATAGTATGTACCTCAAAATAGAAAATGTGCTTTGAATGCTGTCATAAAAATAAAATGTTAAATATATAACATAATGGATATACTAATCACCTTGACTGATCATTGAATAATGTACTCATGTATCCAAATGTGTTGCCCTTTATGTGTTCAACTGTTGTCAATTAAGTAAAAAAAAAAAAAAAGCTTTTAGATGTGATACATGATTTTTTTTTAAGCTCACAGGCCATGCTTAGACAGTCTTCCAATTTGTGGATGTCACAATGACTCCACTGGGGTGGAGAGATCTTTTGTGTTGGAGGCCAAGGTAGGAATGGAATCTGTAGTCCGGTTTGTTTTGGAAGCGTAGACAAGAGATAATCAGATGGTGAAAAATATCCTCTCAAATAATATCCCTTACAGATTTTATCTGAGGACATGAGACTCATGAACGGGGTAGTACTCTAAACGGGAGGATATCCAGAGGGTTCTCTTCAGGCTGAGGACAGTGACATTTTATAGACTAAAGGAAGAAGTAAGATTAAGATATAGTTCTTGGCATCTGCTTTATTCAGGTAGGGTCCTACAGGAGAATGCTAGTTATGTACTGACTTAGTGGCTGGTTAACCCCAGACTCAGAGGGCTGATGCAGGAGGAACACGGATTGAAGGCCAGACTGGTCTATGCAGGTAGTTCTGGGTCCATTTGAGTTAGATGGCCAGACCTTGCCTTAAAACATACACTGTCTCTTTTAAAACCCCAGTTGATTGCTCGGTTGGTTGTGAATGGCTAAAACTCAGTGAAAAATGAGTTACAGAGGTTATGAAAGGAGAGGAGGGAGAAGAGAAAGAAGATGGTGAGGAGGGTGAAGAGGGGGAGGAGGGAGAGGAGGGTAAGGAGGGAGAGGAGGGTGAGGAGGGTGAGGAGGGTGAGGAGAAAGAGTAGAAAAGTCCCACACATGGTAACATGTAAAGGACAGCCCTCAGTCATCAACTGCGAGAAGGAAAGTATTGTGTAGTGACCAAAGGGTCACTATTCTCAAGGGTCCGGGGCACTTGAGGCTTGGACCTTTCCTAGAAGTCTGGTCCAATTCTATGCTTATGATTTCTCTTTCTTAACAGCCTCCTACTGCCACAGTGTGTCTCTGGCCCAATTCTTGGTTCTGTGACATAAAACCTTGGAATTATGAGCAGGTGCCTCCTGGACTCTGATTCATGCCTATGACAGGGCTGCATCTAAGGTACGTTTTGTTTTATTTGTGAGAAACTTCTGGATACACAAGCAATGCTCATCTCTACTAGCTTTGTTTTGACGCGGTCAAGATGGCTTCCTTTTTAGCCACATTAAAACATCTTGAAAGTGAGACAGAAGGGGCGCGAGGCTAGAGAACTGGGAAAAGACTCAAAGTGTCTTTTCTTAGGAGGGCATAGAACATGGTTCAGAGCATAAACCCAACGGCGAACAAGAACACTGATACACTGCCCTTTATTAAGTGGCTATTAAGTAGCAGAAACCATGCAGAAGATTAGGTACAGATTTAATGTGCCTTCCCCTCATAAAATTCGGGGTCTCATGTTCATTACTCTCACTGAATCATGTTTTAAGAAGCAAATTCTAGCAGCTGAGGTGGTTAAACAGGAATTCCTGTCTCAGTGGCATTTCTGGAAGAGCAATTGAATTCAATCTGCACAGTAAGCCACCCAAGTCCCCTCCTACGCTGAGCCCCCTATACTTGGCAGCCTACTTGAGAACCACACACTTGGCAATTACCCCAGAGTGCTCCCTGAGGATTTCCAGCAGTGCCTTTTCTGCTGTTTCCCCATCCCAAGACTCCCCACCCCCCGTCTTGGTTCTCTCTCCCTTCCATGTCACCAGGAGAACAGACAAACCACTCTTGGACCAGGCTTCATTTCTCCTGTACCCTTTGTTCCACAGGTTCTTCAGGGCAGTGTTGGCCTGAACCAACAGAAGGCTGGGAGCTCCCTCTAGCCCTCTCTGGATTCTCACCCTCTTCCATTGCGTTCTTCCTAAGTCATACCATAAAAACACAGAGAAGGAGACTGGCAGTGTACAAGCTCTTAAAGGACCGGGATGAGGAAAGGCCAGGCGAACCTCCTTCGATAGATTGGGACGTGGATAGGGAAAGATGGATGGAGACTGGAAATGCTGCTATGTAAGGAGAGGGCAGAGGAGAAGTGGAAAAAGAGAGCAAGGGAGGAAGTCAGGAAGGAGAATGGAGGGGGGAGAGGAGGTGAAGGTAGACAGAGACAGAAGAGGCAGGGTGTACCTGGGAAGAAGCAGAGCATCCTGAGACCCAGACACCAGAACTCTCATGTCGCTTCTCCCATTTTCTGCCACACAAAGCAAATCATATCAGGCCAAGGCAATTCTAGATTCAAGGGGTGGGGAGAGTCTGCCTCCAGCAGAGATTTTCAGTCATGCTAGAAAAGGTTTGGTCTCAGCATAGGACTGACCAGGAATCCTACAATGACTAAACCTTCATCAGTGTCACCCCTGAGCTTTTGCCTGGGAGCTGGGTACCCTAAGGCAGATGCTCATGGTTACACAAAGGGCATTCTTACCCACCAGTCATTTCACCTGGGCAGTAGTCTTAAGTAAAATCTCCCTTGATGATCACCCAGGCGAACTATCTGTCTTACTCAGGGTGTCTATTCCTGCACAAACATCATGACCAAGAAGCAAGTTGGGAAGGAAAGGGTTTATTCAGCTTACACTTCCACATTGCTGTTCATCACCAAAGGAAGTCAGGACAGGAACTCAAGCAGGTCAGGAAGCAGGAGCTGATGCAGAGGCCATGGAGGGATGTTACTTACTGGCTTGCTCAGCTTGCTTTATTGTAGAACCCAGGTCTACCAGCCCAGGGATGGCACCACCCACAATGGGCTGGGCCCTCCCCCCTTGATCACTAGTTGAGAAAATGTCTTACAGCTGGATCTCATGGAGGCATTTCCTCAACTGAGGCTCCTTTCTCTGTGATAACTCCAGCTTGTGTCAAGTTGACACAAAACCAGCCAGGACACTGTCCTCCTTTCTTACCCACCAGTTGCCTCTATACACTGTGTCTCTGACTCCTGAGCTCTCTCTAGCTGTAGGACCAATGCTTTGGAGGCTTCTATTTTGACTCTAGTCACAAATTCTAGATGGTTCTAGATCTTCCATCTGGACTCTTGTTTGAATAGTTGCTAATCCAGGATTCTTACACTGTGTTCATGGAGATGGTGATAGGCTGGTTCAGCAGTTTTTGTGTGTGTGGCCTGGGTGTCGATCTCACCATCTGGGTAGTTTTTCCAGTGGTCTTTCCGCCTGAGCAATACTATTAAAGGACCCGTCACTGTAAGGTCCTGACTGTATTCCCATCCTCAGCTTCCTCAGTACGATGAGATCCTGAGTCTGACTCAGCTTCCTCCTTCAGGGCAGTTAATGCCTCTTAGCTGGGGAAGATTTCTGATAAACCGAGCCTGACATTTTGAAAGTCTGAGGCTGGTAATTGTTTTTAGGCTGTGTTGAGGAGCATCTCCCTTCAGCCTGATTGCCTCTACTCAAAGCCCAGCCTCCTCCAAGATCCCTGGGCCTGAGAGAGGTTTGCCACGGAAACCATCACAGGGAGGTCAAGTCCTTGGAAACCAGACTCTAGGACAAAGTGTTTCTCTGAATGTGTGGGCTGCCAGAAGGTAGGGAGTCATTCTACAGTCCCGAGAGAGGGCCCAGGGACTCTGTGGAGGACAGGGAATGTGGATGGGTTTCTGGAAATGTCCTGCTCTTTTAGTAAAGAAAACAAAAGTACCTGCTCTTCCCCCATGAGAAAGATCGCCAGCAAATTTCCACACAGTTTCATGTTTCTAATAAGGTTAAGAACCAACAAAGAGCTGCAGAGTTGCTCATTTAAAACTAAATGATTAGGTCCGGAAAGACGGCTCAGAGGTTAACAACAGTGGCTTGGTTGCTCTTCTGGAGGGTCTGTTTTTGATTTCCACTGTCCACACAGAAACTAACAGCTGTCTGTAACTCCAGTTCCAGGGGATCTGACACCCTCTTCCGACCTCCTCAGGCACTGTGCACATGTGCATAGACAGACATTGGGGCGGGGCCAGAAGAACAAATATATTTCAGTAGCTTTTGTTTTTGTAATTGCATCAGTAAATAATACTATTTCTGGAGACATACTGTGCACCATAGATGCTGTCTTGTTCAACCTGTGCGAATGGCTCACTGGGGTAGGTACTAACATTTTCATTTTACAGGTGAGAAATCAGGTGATTAGAAAGGCCAAAGCAACATACTTAAGGTGACACAGCTAGTAATGGTGGTTGCATAGCTAGTAATGGTGGTTGCATAGCTAGTAATGGTTGTTGCACAGCTAGTAATGGTGGTTGCACAGCTAGTAATGGTGGTTGCACAGCTAGTAATGGTGGTTGCACAGCTAGCAATGGCGACTCAGCAGTTAAGGTCACACTTTGCTCTTGCAGAGGACCCAGGATTGGTTTCCAGCACCCACATGGAGGCTCACAACTGCCAGTAACCCCAGTTCCAGGGGGCTCTAACTTGTCTTTTGGCTTCTATGGCACCATACATGCAGGTGATACACACACACACACACACACACACACACACAGAGAGGGAGAGAGAGAGAGAGAGAACACTCGTGCACACCGGATAAAAATAAATATGAAAAAAAAAATAAAAAAGAGGTACTCCCCACCTCCAGAAGAGAAGCACATGAAGTAAGGCAACTTAATAAAAAAAAAAAAAACAAAGAAAACCTTTCTCCACAGCTGCCTGTGAAATGGTAGTGAGGGGGTACTAATGACTTCCTGTTTTGATTTATGGTCCACAGCCCCCCTACCCCCAGCACTTTCATGTAGGTAACTGTGTGCTGGCCTCCCCGACATCCTGTGGAGTATATGGTAGAGACATTAGTTACTGCAGCTTGAAGTGAGGCAGACTCTCCTGTATCTGCCCCGAGTAGGAGCAGCTTCTTCAGGCTACCCTGCCCCATTCTGGTTTCTCTGCCCACAGGCATCTGGACTATGGGCTTCAGGATGTTCAGGCTTTAGACGTAGGAGCTCAGCTAGGATTAGCCGAAGGCAGACGCCTGCACTGAGGGCCTCTGAGAATCCTTTCTGGCTCAAACGTTTCATAATTTAAAAACTGTCAGCATTTGTTGGAGAATTCTGTGATATGTTGTTTTGGGCTTTCTGCCCACAGCCCCTTTCCTTATGAAAGAAGGAAGGAAAAGTTTTGGTTACCACCTAAGTTATCATTAAGGAAAAAAAAAGAAAAAAGAAAAAAAAGATATACTCAGATCCAATGGTAGGGAAACCCATGGACAAGGCACACAGTGGATCATAGAACCACCAGGGCCCACTGGCGCTTGCCTGGGGAGTGTTCAGGAGCAAGCCACTGACTTACTGATCTATGAGAAGGATGTGACAGGGCCGGGCCAGGGAGACAAATGAAGCAGCTAGAGTTCTAAGCCTAGAAGTTTCCCCTCTCAGAATGGTGGGAAGGCAGGGTCTTCTCCCAGAGAAGTGAGTTACTTGTCCTATCTCTGGACAAGAAGAAAGAAAGAAGGGGAAGAAGAGTCGGCCAGCCTCCATCTTGGACTTGAAAGATATAGTAAAGACAAACTAGGCTCATTCCTCTTTATGATTACATCTGTTCCTCAAGGATTGGGCCATGCCCCACCTGTAACCTCAATGACAAATGGTTCTGTACTGCCTGTTCCAGGAAAGGCAACCATGCATTTGTTTCAAAGGTTGTCATGACCACCTTGTTAGGACTATCTTGCTACGGCCAACCTGCAACCTTGTCTTTGTTTTGGGAGGCTGTTATAATCACCTTGCCTTGCTTCTGTCTGCTTCTGGAATTCTGCCTGTTTGCCTCCCCAAATCTCCCACTTCTGAACTGTGAAAACCCTTATCTTTTCCATGTCCAATGCTGATCTTTTGTACCTGGCCTTAAGGAGAGACAGCCTGTGTACATGAATACAAAATGTTTCTTTAATTATTAGGTTAGGCAGTCTTTCTCCTTGCGTCTGTGTGACTAACGGGGTTGGGGGTGGTGGAGGAAGGGAGGACTGAAGGAATGGGAAGAGGGAGAAGGAGAGGTGGGAGGTATTTATTTTGTCTCACAGTTCTAGGACACAGTCCATCATGGTGGGGAGCCAGGGTAATGTGAGCTCGAGGCAGCTGGTCACGTTGTATCCACAGTCAGAGCAGAAGGCAGAATTCAAAAAATGCTGGTGCCTGGCTGCTTCCTGTTTATTTAGATTTGGATCTTTGTGCATGATACAGTGCAGCCCACAATTAAGGTAGACCTTCCCACATTAGTTAATAGAATCCAGATATCTTTTCACAGGCACCCCAGAGGTTTGCTCCTCCATCATGTCAAGTTGACAATCCTCACAGGCTCCCCAGGAGCCCCCAGGGCCTGAGAAGCTGGGCCGGGCCTTCTTTTTTCCTTTTGCAGCCATCACTATACAGAATGATGACTTCAATACCCCTTTCCATCTGAAAGGAACAGTTGGAGGCTCCAGGTGCATGCGGAGTGGAGTGGATGCCTCACTTTGATGATGGGTATAAATGTTCTCCAGTGACTGCTGCTCTTAGGGCTCCTCATAGTGTAATATTTCACTCCTGATGGGACATTGGCTGAGGACAGGAATTACAATTAATGCTCATGTCAAAATTCAAGAGGGCAATGAGGAGTGTTTGTTACCTTGATCAGATGGGCAAGAAGCATGTATCAGCTGTGAATTCTGCCCTAACACATCCAAATGTCTCTTGTGCTTAAAAAACTGGTACTTTAAAAAAAAAAAAAAGCACATTTCACGTCGGGCTTTTCATTTGTTGGAAATAAATATTATTCATGAAGGTTTTGTTTGCACAGATGTTTGAAAGTGGCAGCCTGAAACCTTCTAACTTGTTTAGAAATCAAATATGAAATACTTTTTAAAAAAAGCTGATTTAATTTTTAAAGTGCAAGAAGCAGTAATTTCAAGCACCAGGTCATCAAAGCAGGTTTTGATGCTGTTATTTCTTGTTAAAATTTAATCTGCATTTTAATACATGTTCCAGCCCTGAACTAAACACGTTAGGCGGAGATGGCCTTTTAAAATTCCTGAGGGGCTTTCTGAGTCATTCCACTGTGAAATATCTTGGAAGCAGTGATGTGGGAAAGAAAGGAGTCTAAATCTTGTAGGCAGAGAGGAAGGAGGATGGAGAGTCTTTCTGGGCTTCACCGTGAGTAAGCAAGCATCTCAACCATTTATCCCTAGTTTCTCCTTTAGCAGTGTTACTGTAACTTGTATTTTGAAATGCCCTTCAGTGGTCTCTATGCTAATGGTTTGGTCTCTAGCCTGTGGTGCTATATCTTGGGAGAAAGTTAGATCCCTGGGGGCACGTTTTTGAAAGGGGTATTGGGACATCACCCTCTTCCTGTTTTTGGTTTTACTTCCTGGCTGCCATAAGGTGAACAGAGATTTATTTTATCTCACACACCCACCACAATGTACTATGCTGTCACAGGCCCAAAGCAATGGCTAAGCGACAGTGGGAGGCCATCTTTCAAAGCGTGAGACCAAATATGCATTTCCTCATTTCAAGTTGATTCATCACTGGTATCTATAGTAAGAATAAAAAGCTGTCTCACATAAGACTGTGAAGTGTGAGTGTGGTGTGTGTGTGTGTGTTACTCATATATAGTGCTTAATAGACATGACCTATCAATGAATGTCAGCTTCATGTAGGCTTACCTTGACTTGATCCCTTGACGGCTGTCCCCAGATCTCAAATTGTTTTTTACCACATTACCCTGTTTTCATTTTATTCATAGCATTCAAGTTGTCTGACACAATGTCTTCATTTTCCCCACTTTGTTTTACTACTGACTACACTCTCCCAGGAAACCTCTTTATTATCTTTAGAAGTTAAGGCCTGTTTTTTTCTTCCTGCCTCTCCCCCTCCTATCCCACTAATCTCACAGAAGCAAGAACAAAGACCACAGACCCAAATCATGAAAGGTCCATGAAATAAGATTCAGACTCAAAATATGTCTATAGATACCTAAGCCATATTGCTAGGTTCTTCTCATACTAGATATAACTGAAAACAACCCATTTATTTTAACCTACAATTTACCACATGGTTGGTTATCTGTGCTTAGGTACCACGTGCCACGTCTTCCCCAGGCAAATCTCCCACCTGACACTCTCCCAGAATTCTCTCTGCCTCCCAGATGTTCCAACTTTCATTTTTGCCTAAGACATAGGCCATAGGCTTTTTTAATTGGCAAGTGATATATCTGTTACAATACACAAGACAGTTGTCTTCATTTGTTGCCCCGTGTCTAGAACAGCCTTGATGTAACGGTAAATATTTACTGAATAAATGTTGGAAGTCTTTCTCTTTTGCATCTCTCATAAGTGGCAACGACATGTCCCTTTTGTCTCTCCATTTCTTTATTTGTTACAACAGCATGTTGGTCTCGACCAACAGCTGGCAAACGACATACATCTTGTGAGCTGAGTCTGGCCCACCATCTGTTCTTATAAATAAAGCTTTATTGGTACACACATTCACTTGTTTACATACTATCTGCAGGGATCTTGTGCTATCATGACAGAGGTGAGACGTTCCAAAGCTGTAGATTAGAAGCTTATCATATTTGCTCTCTGGTTCTTAATGGAAAAAGCTTGCTTGAACTGTGATATATATATATATATATATATGCACGGAGTATTTATAGTGTTCTGTTCATGGCTTAGTGTGATAACAAGTGGCTGATTGATTTTCTGCATCTCCTTTGGACTAGACTGTGACTTGACTTTTCAGATGTTAAACCTAGCCTTAATGGTTCATTCATTTCTTCCCTGCTTTCCAGATTTCTTTTTAATGCAGAGAGGCCAAACCAGCGACTGCTGTCACATTGAAGTACATTTTAGCTTTCTGTTGCCATCAGATTTGCTTCCAGCTTGGAGCAGTTCTTGACTTTAGGATTAATAAAGGATTCTAACTGGTGTTGCCCCAGTTTCAATGTCACGAAACATCAGCTGAGAACCGGAGGTGGGGAAGGAGGGCGGCAGGTTCCTTATTTCTCCAAGGAGCCTCTTCCCTTTTTAAGCTCTCCACCCACACAGTTCCACAAAGGACTGCTTCAGGAGAGAGGCACGGGGTGTGATGGAGAAAACACAGGAGTTGGCATCAGAGAAATTTTGGTTCATGCTCCGTATCTGTCACTTACTAGTTGCGTGACCTTGGGCTGGCAGCTCCTTGGATTAGTCTTCATTGTAAAGTGGACAGAGGCTCATTGTTGCTGCTTATGGGATAATGGATTTTGTTATACACCTTTTGAATACGTTCAATATACATCCCAGGCATTATTAGTCTTGGTGTGGGAGACAGCAGGCAGCTCAGGTTCCAATGGAAGGAGGCAGACCCATAAGCAAGCAAATATTTAAACCAATGGTGAATGCAGTGACAGAGGGGCCTGGGGTGGAAGATAGTGGATGGGGATGGTTTAATTTAATTATACTCAAGGATTCTTCTTCAAAGAAGTGACAGTGAGTGGTGACCAGAGAAAATGAAGGAGAGAGGCCCAGGAATGTCTGGGGGAATGGTATCTGTGTCTGAAAGGCTGAGTATCCTAAGGCCTGAGGCAGGAGCATGCCTGAGAGCTCAAGCTGAAGGAAGAAGTATGTCAGATAGAGAGGAGGTTGGGGCCATGATGAGGATTTGAGATTCTGTTCTAAAGAAAGTAGAAAGCCAGTGGGGTTTAAGCAGATGTGTAACATGATTTATCTTAAGTTTTATATATATATATATATATATATATATATATATACATATACACATATATACATATATATATGTATGTATATATATATATATATATATATATATATATATTAGATACTCTGTATTTACACTTGAGATGTTATCCCTCCCCGCCTGCCCCGCTCCCACCCCTCTCTCCCTCTATTTGCCTTCACAAAGGTGCACTCCCTCCTAATCACTCTCTCCACCCCATTGCCTTGTCATTCCCCTACATTGGGAAAACATGCCCTCCCTGGGCCAAAAGCCTCTTCTCACATTGATGCCAGACACTGCTATCTTCAGCTACATATGCAATTGGATCAATATGTCTCTCAATGTGTGTACAAAGGTTGGTGTTTTAGTCTATGGGAGTTTTTGGAGGGTTTGGTTGGTTGATAATGTTGTTCTTCCCATGAGGTTGCAAACCCCTTTCAGCTCCTTAGGTCCTTTCTTTATCACCCTCATTGGGGTCCCTGAGTTCAGTCCGATGGTTAGCTGCAAGCATGCTCAGCTTAAGTTTTAAAGGAATTCTTTAAACTATGTTTAAAATGCCCATTGTCTTTCTTACCCACAGTGGACACAATAAGCCTTATATACTTCCTAGGACACAGACCCATTTAAAAAGAATTACCTGTAGTTGAAGCAAGACATTTCTGGGTTAGCTGTGACAAAGCTCCTATGAAAGGTGGCAGGAGCCCAGCCTCTATACTGTGCCCATTTTGGAAGGCTGGGGCTCCCTCACAAGTTAGTTGAAATTGAAGCTTTGGCAGAGCTTTGACCACAGTCTGTGGTCTCTCCCTCATCTATAAGGTGGTCCACAGTCTGTGCTGTCTCCCTCAGCTATGAGTTGGTCCACAGTCTGTGCTGTCTCCCTCCGTTATGAAAAGGTCCACTTTTCAGTCCTCAGTAGGACTTAGAGGCTCTCAGATTGGGCTGGACTGCATCAGGCAGGTTTGGAATTGGATCATAGAAGTAGGAAATGATTGTGAGTGCTTTAGAAAGACAAATACCATTAAGCCTCTCAGATCTACTCTCTGGAAAGCATTCTGCCTGGGCTGCTTAGTCTAGCTGTTGGGGCCATAGGGGAGATGGTAGCACTTTGATGGCGATGGATGGGAGTTTTGGAAGGGAGGCTAAGGGAATGGCAGATCAGATTAAAATGGCTATGTGCAAAACAGACACATAGACCAATAGAAGAGAAAGACATCCCAGATATAAACACACACAAGTACAGCTACCTAATTAAAAAAAATACAATTTGGGATTTATCAGCGTATGCCTGCTGTGACCTACCCCTTCTAAATAAAGACATAAATAACCAGAGAGGACACAGCTGAATAAAGGGAAAGAGAAATCAATGTCAAAGTAGACATTGTTTAACTATCTCTCCCCCTTTCACCAGCCCTTCATCCTTCAGGCTCCAGAGACATAGTGCCTGAGTAGACATCTCAGTCTAGGTAGAATGTGGCTGGCCCCGCCTAAGCCCAGGCAGGCCCTGAGATCATTTGTCCCTAGCTTTTGATAACCCCTATATCTGCTTCCCCAAGGGTCAGGGATGAGTCACCAATTGGGGGCAAACTGGTGGTGCAATCATGATTTTTGATAAAAATTTCAATAACACACACTATAGAAAAGAAAAGTTTTGTTAACAAATGGTACAAAAACAAAACAAAAAACCAAACAAGTCAACAAAACAAGCAAGCAACCAAGCAAGCAAAACCCCAGCAACCCCCACCCCTCAAAAACAAGTGGCACTGGGGAAATTGGATTTCCACTTGTAGAAGAATGAAACTAGATCAATATCTCTCACTCTGCTCCAAAGTCAATTCAAAATGAATGGAAGACCTTACTGTAAGACCAGAAACTGCTAAAGGAAAACACTTGACACAGGCAAGGGCTCTCTGACCGGTACTCCAATAACACAGGAAATCAGTAGGTAACAGCACAGGGTTATGTAAAATCCAGAAGCCTCTGAACAGCAAAGGGAAAAACTCAGCAGAACAAAGAAACAGCCAACAGAATGGGAGAAAATCTTTTTACTCCTATTATGTTTGACAGGGCACTAGTATCGAGAATCCATAAAAACACCCCAAAAATCAAATATGAAAAAAATCATCCAATCAATAAATAGACAAATGGAAAAATAGTTCTCAAAAGAGACAATACAAGTGGGTAATAAGTAGTTGAGGTTAAACATCCTTCGCTGTCACAGAAATACAAATGAAAACTATGTTGAGATTCTATTTACTCTAGTTGGAATAGCTATTATGAAGAAAACAAAGCACAAGAAATGCTGGTGAGAATGAGGGGGATGGAGAAACCCATGTATACTGTTGATGGGAGTGAAAACTGATGCAGCTGATAAGGCAATCAGTCTGGAGGTTCCAAAATACCAAGACTGGAAAGTCCCATATGATTCAGCTATACCACTCCTGGGTCCAGAGACGTCTAAATATGCTCACCACAAAGATACATTGACATCCATGTTTATTGCTGCGCCACTCACAATAGTCAAGAGGTGGAGCCAGCCTAGATGCCCATCAACAGATAGATGGATGAAGAAAATATGACACACGACACAGTAGAGTTTTATTTAGCCACACAGAATGAAATCATCTTCTGTGGGGAAAATAATAGAAATGGAGATCATGTTAAGTGAATCAAGCCAGACTCAGAAACATAAACTGCCATAGTTAGGGTTACTGTTGCTGTGATGGAACACCATGACCAACTGCTTTCATGTGCACACACACACACACACACACACACACACACACACACACAC
The DNA here is from genome assembly GCF_963924665.1 of Micromys minutus. Lineage (NCBI taxonomy): Eukaryota > Metazoa > Chordata > Mammalia > Rodentia > Muridae > Micromys > Micromys minutus. The sequence goes on from NC_137985.1 coordinate 40,686,038, forward strand.
ATCCATGTTCCACGTAGGAGAGAAAACAGGCAATATTTGGGTGCTTGGGGAGGAAAGGGTTTATTTGGCTTACATATCCTGAATCCATTAAGGGAAGCAAAGGCAGGAGTCAAACCTAGCAGGTACCCGAAACAGAACCTAAATCAAAACCAACCTGTGGGTAACCAGTTTGCTGTCTCTGCTTCTGTGGTCCTTGGTGGCTACAGCAGAAGCTGAAGATCACTTCCAGTAGATGATCAACTCTCTTGGTTTGTCCTAGAGGTGTGACTTTTAGTGATAAGAATGGGAGAGTCCCAGACATACCAACATGATGTTGCCACTATGAAGGCTGTTCAGGCTAAGGGCTTGTTGAGTGTGGGTGCCATGTGGTGTTGTCTAAACCATGAATTTACCACATGCCAGATAATTCCTATATCAAAAGCATACAGTTCCATCATCTCCAGTATATTCACAGGGTTGCAAAACCATTATTATTACCAGTTTAGGACATTTTCATCATTCCCAGTGAAACTCCATCCTTGTTAACAATTACTCTGTATGTTCAACTGACAACACTCTAGCCTTCTTTCTTAGTTCTAGACTGCCATTGTTAACCTACTTTGGATTTCTATTGGTTTGACTATTTTGACATTTTATATAGATAGAATTGTGTAATATGTGGCACTTTATGATAGCTTCTTTCATTCTAGAATGATATTTACATGGTCTTGTGTATATATGCTTGTACATCTGTATATGTGTTCATGTTTGTGGGAGTGCATGTGTTGTAAGAGTGTGAAAATACATGTGTGCATATGTGTTTGGAGGCCAGAGGTTAACCTCAGATATTTTTTTCTTTAGCACTATCTGAGTTATTATTATTATTATTTTTATTTTTATTTTTATTATTATTATTATTATTATTATTATTATTATTATTATTATTATTATTTTGAGGCACAATTTCTCATTGGCTTGCAGTCGCCAAGAAGGCCAGGCTGGCTGGCCAGTAAGCCTCAAATTATTTTTGCCTCCTCAGTGTTAGGATTAACTAACACTGTCATAGTAGCATGTGCTACTATGTCTGACAGTTTTTTCATCACCTGTTTTAATCCATCTCTATAGTAAGATCTCTTATGTTGAAACACTGATTAACAGTTCATTCTCCTTTATTGTTGAATAATACTGTATTATTGTATGGATTTGCCACATTTATTTATCTACTGATGAATGGTTGGACATTTTTGCTTGTTGACAATCTGCTGCTGTCAACGTCTGTGCCAGTATTTAGGTATGTCTGTCTGGTGGTCATTTTTCTAGGGCACACAATCAGCAGTGACATTTTGGGAGTCAAACAAATGAGTCATGGAACCATGGAGACAAGTCATGGAAGCCAATACTGAGACAAGGGTGTCAGGAGAAAGAAACTAGGCTCTCCTGAGGATGTAACAACATGGAATAAAGACTGATGTCTCAAATGCTTCCCCTAGTCTCTGGGGTGGTGGAATATGCAGGTTAGTTTTTGTCATTTGACTTAAACTAGAACCAGTTTGGAAGAGGGGATTTCAATAGAGACACTATTGATTGGCCCATGAACATGCCTGTGTGGACATTTTTTGATTAATGGTTGATGTAGGAGAGCCCAGCCCACTGTAGATAGGTGATCCTGGGTTGTATAAAGGAGCAATCTGACCAAGCTACAGAGTGTGAGCTGGTAACATCTTTCCTCTGTGTGCTCTGCTTTAGTTCCTGCCTTGAGTTCCTGTGCTGGCATTTCTGGATGGTGGGATATAAATTATTAGATGAAACGAGGCATTTCCTCCTCGTGCTACTTTTGGTCATGGTGCTTAGCCCAGCAATAGAAAGCAAACTAGAACCAGGGATATTTATCTGAGGACTAGATCAGTGGGCTGTGTGCATTGGTGTTCTTAAGAGTCTGAGTTAGATAGTCTGCCCCATCTGGAGAGATGACACAGTGACAACTGATTCTTATCTTGAGGGCAAAAGAGTCCCAGAACAAAAAAATAAAGGTGGTATTCAGAGAACAAAATCAGGAAAAGGAATAAAGGAGAATGACATTGCTGATGGCAACAGCCTTCTACAAAGTTGAGATATCCTATTCCATCACCTGGGGAAATACCAGCCTGTTTTCAAAGCCTCTTAGTACCATTTTGTCCTTCCTCATCAGTAGTGGATGATGCTTCCAGTTCCTACTACTCATTATATTCTCTGCATCTTCTTACATGATCACAGTGGATATGAAGACACATCTCACTGTAGTTTTGATTTCCCTGGAGCCCCATTCATTAGGGGCTTGTGCTTTATTACTGGGTATATATACACACTTTGCACACTGGGACAAAATTGATACTAAATAAGTCACCCCAGAATGTTCTTCTACTGCAGAGAATGGCATGTATGGTTAGAGCAACTGGGCCATCAGTGCATTTGAGAAATAAAGGTGCTTTCCCCACCAGTGTGCAACAAGGATTTATCCAAAGAGCAGGTGCTATGATTCCAGATGGCTGTGAGTTCAACCCTCCTGCTAAGGTGCTAGCCCTTCTTCTCAGTAAGACAAACAGTGAAGTAGCGAATTCTGAAGAGATGGTAAAAGGATGAGAAGGACAAGATCAGTATGTGATCACCTCAGTTCAGGGTTTTCTCTTGGAAGATGGAAATGGAGGCAGATTTACATGATATAGAGAGCCAGCAGGACAGTGGAGGGCAAAGGGTAGGGCTTGGTGAAGGGGTCTGGCTAGAGGCAATGCTGGGGGAAGGGCTGGTCAGGAAATGAGATGCTTTGAGGAATGGCACTTAACACTTCTAATTCATGAGCTTGCTCATTTTTCATTGGACAGGTACTTAGGACTGGAATTCCTGGGTCATAAGGGTAACTCCATGTATACTTGTTGAGGGAACAATCAGACTGATTTCCAAAGTAGCCAAAGCCCTACTTTACAGTTCCATTAGCAGAGCATGAGGGTTCATGAGAGGTAGGGACTGCTTGCAAACCTCATGAGACCTAATGAGCTTTATCCAGAAATAAATATACACAGTTCAGCATGTAATCTTTATGGGTGTTGACTGGAGTACATGAGTGTCATCATAGCCATTGCTTATTAGTAGCTACCAGTAGCTATCAGGAGACCTGCCCTCTCTCTGAGCTTCTCTCTTCTTTTATGTAAAAGGTGAATGACATATGAGACACCCACAGTTCTCTTCTGCCCCAAGGGCCTTTACCACTGGGTCTAGCACTAAGAATACATGTATCCTGTGGTGATTATATCTAGGAGTCTTCTACCTTGGGGAAGACCAGGGAGAGTTGGAATGGGACATGTGGTTGACAGTGCTTGAACCAACATTTAGGAATGACTTTGCTTGTCTTCTGGTTTTCAATGAATATATAGGAAGAAAATGAATAAAACATACATCTCCACCTTATAAATAATGCATCCAACAATGTCCTAGAGAATTATTGCCTGTTGTCTGTCTTTGTGCTTATTTACAACTTTCCCAAGAGTTTGAATTATTTCAGAACTTGAATCCAGGCATTTGGATGATAAATTCAGCAAGGCTCATAGTCATCACATGCATCACCAAGTAACTCTTCTGAAGATACTTTCTCAAGTGTCCCTGCTGTGCATAAAACAGAGACCAGGGCTGGGATACGTTTTTTCCAACATTCTGGGACATTAGTTTCTGCCAGGGTGGTAGAATTCCTGGAAGGCTAATCGATAGCATGGAAACACTTTCTCTGCTCCCAACTCTCATTTGAGACCAACTAGGGGACCTAACATTCTACTGGCAAGATGGCCCACATTATAGAGTTTTCACTTGCTGAATGGCAGAGCCACAAAACTGATCATGAGAATTCCCTCAGCTCTAGCATTTTATAGTATGATGACTACACTGCAACATTTTTTTTTTTTTTTTTTTACTGTGAAGACTATGGTACTTCAAACTGGCCAGCAATCAATCCCAGGATAGAGAAAGATTATCTGAGAGATTGAAAATGTAGATGGCAAGGAGAGATGTGGTGATGTAGAACTATAACCACAGCACTCAACAGGTAGGAGCAGAATGTCATGAACTTGAGGATAGCCTGGGCAACATAAGGCCTTGTCTCACAAAAAGAAAGAATGCAAACAAGTAAGCCAGTGAAAAGATAAATGAGAACATAGACTCCAGGGAGTGAAGGTACATACCTGTAATTTCAGAGGCAGACAGAGATGGAAGGGTCTCCAACCAACACTAGACAAGACTATACAGTGAGACTTGAAAAAAATCCAATTGAACAAAAGAATAACATCAAACTTTTAGGACAAGGGATATTTGCAGGATATGGAATGGGACTTGGGGAAATATTTCCTTATTTTTTTTCCTTACTCGTTGATTAATTAAAAAAATACACTTTCTTCTCTCACTAGTTTAACAAGGCAGTCTAATATATGTCAAGGTTGGAATCTGTGATTTTAGGTAAGGTCTAGAGTATTTTGTTTAATTAAATAAACAGTTGTGAAATATTTAGTATGTACAAGATACATGCCTGGTAACATTTCAAGCCACTGTTTCTGCTCAGTTTACAGTCTGATAAGAAACAGTGTCAACTTGATGTGATCAAGAGTCACCTGTGGAATCTCGCTGAGAGGTTGTGTGGATGAGGTTTGCCTGTGGGCATCTCTGTGGAGGATTTTCTTGATTATGTTAACTAATGTGAGGAGGTAAAAATTGAGTGACACTATTTCTTGAGTTTAGGTCCTCAGGTGTATAAGAGCAGAGAAAGCCAGATGAGCAGTTTATCAATGGATTTCAAGTTACTATCATTTCCGGGTGTCATCATGCTAGGGTTTAGCTATAAAGCCCTATACGTGTTCTAATAGCATTTCTGTATTTGTTTGTAGTGTTGCAGAAAACTTGTTAGGAAAAACTGGTCAGAGTTATTCAAGGACTATCATGGCAGTTATGATTTAAGGTGGCTGCAATCAGATCAAGCTAAATTTTTACTAAATTCAATAATCATGAACTAGGATTAGGTAATTATGAAAGGTAATCAGATGACTAATAACAAGGATTATCACTAAAAACTAGTTTCTCACCAGTAGCTTTTACTAAATGATGCATTTCAATTCCTGAAAGTCTGCAGCTGACAACCTGTCTACTATACCCAGCTAAACTACCTGCCATAATTGAAAGAGAAAGAAAAACTTTTCCTGATAAAATAATTGGCAGTTCTAAAGAAGATACTGTAAAGAACTCTTCAGACTGAGGAGAAAAATAAAAACACATTCATGGCACTAAAAGGCAAACTGAACCATGTCATAATGGTAGCTCAGAAAATGAGGGCTAGGAAAATGCCAGACACTACAAACATTAGGAATTAGTGCACAAACTCATCACTAGCAACTCTGAACATTTATAATTATCAAACAAAATACACAGATGTAGATGTGTACCTTCAACAATGTACCCTACAGTGAGCCTACCAGGTTCCACTGGAAACTCAGTGGGTCATAAAATAAAACAAAAAGACATAAGTTTGGCAAATAGGATGGTGGGGAGAAGAATAACAGAAATGAGGGGAGGGAGGTAAGAGACAGTAAGGGGTAAGAGTAATCAGAATTCATAATATACAGTTTTGGAATTGTCAAAGAACAAATAATAATAATAATAATAATAATAATAATATCCATCTATTTGTTGCCTCTAAGAAATGCATCTTACCATCAAAGATGGATAGGGCCTTACAGTGAAAAGACAGAAAAAAAGCATTCAGAGCAAGCAGAACAGAAAAAAGGGGTGCCACTGTTTTCCAGAATATAAACCCCAAGCTAGAAGTAGTCAGAAGAGATTTTTAAAGGTCAGGCTACCTTTGCTGACGAACGGGCAATCTATCAAGAAGAGATTGCATCCTAATCCATATTCACGAACTGCAGCTAAAATTTACAAATGTAAAGAGTTAATGAGAGATTGGTCAAAAGAAAAAGTGCTTATGAAGCCAATAATTAAAACAGCACGGCAATCGTTCAGCAAGAAACTAATCTGAGAAAGATGAACGAGTACATTGCTTATATCACAAGGTGATGGACATTTAGGCAGATCAGGGAGCAGGCTGCAGGCACGAACTGTCTAAGGTTGATGGAAATAGAAGAAGGGGAGGGGGCTAGTGATGGTAACAATGTCAGAGAAGGTTGCCAGGTAAAACATAGAACAGCAGTTAAAACTGAATTTCAGAGTAACAATGAATATACTTTAAGTATTTGTATATCTCCAAATGGGACATACTTGTACAAAGGTAATATTTATTGATTTTTTTTCTATGAAATGAAATTTTAACCAGATACCCTGAACTTTTATTTGCTAATTCTGTCTCTAGTATTTGAAGATGATTATGATATAACTTTTAATTTAAAAATTGGGGCTTGGGGGGAGATGGCTCCATGGATAAATCACTTAGCCTGAAAGCATGAGAAACTGAGTTTGGAACCCACACTGGTCGGTGTCATGGCCGCTGGTAATCCCAGCTTTCGGGAGGTGCAGACGGGATTCCTGGTCAAGCCTGATAGTTAGACTACTAAGCTGTCACGTTCTGTGAGCGATTTTGCCTCATTGAACAAAGTTGAGAATGAGTGAGGGAGACAGCTGATATCGTCTCTGGGCCTCCAGACTCCACACACCAATCCTGTGTACACACAAGTGTGCCCACACACGTGAAAACACACATTTATGACGTACATATTACACACACAAAATTAATAAAAATTAGATATACAGAATGGAAAATATTTAAAAATGTACAGACAGATGTCTGTATATATTTAGTAAAATACTGCCTCTGTTTCCCCTAGATGCTCTGTGGTCAGTACTATTTTCATTATTACTTTGGCTTTTTTTAGGTTTCTGACACATTGCACAATTTGTCTTATTTGTTCAAATCTATGCTCTAAGGGCATAGAAGAGACAGGGTACTTCAGAGAATGGCTGGGAACTACAAGGAATTCTTGGCTGATTGCTGAATCAACTGTATATACCTTCCTCCTTCTCTTCCTCTTCCTCCTCCTCCTTCTCACTCTTCTCCTTCTTTCTGCCATTATCAGGTACCACTGAGATACATTCCCCTAATGGTTACTTTTAATTTTTTAAATTATGAAATCATTGTGATCTTTATGGACCACAGAGCAACCATGAAAGATGCATTTTCTTTTTCATTTTTGTGTGTGCACATGGGTGCACACGTGAGTGCTTGTGCACATGTATGTGGAGGCCAATGGTATTGTTCATTAGAATAGCTGTCCAGCTCAGTTGTTGAGATGAGGTCTGTCTCTCACTAGGACCTGAGGCTTGTATTTAGCTAGACTGGCTGGCCAGAGAACCCCAGGGACCACTCTATCTCCATTTCCCTCGCCTGCACCAAGACAAAGCTTTCATCAGCACATGTCTTTTTATTTGGGTTCTGGAATGAAGTTGTGTCCCCAGGCTTATGTGGCAAGCACTCTTTACAGACTGAATTATCACTGTAGCCCTCTATGCATGTTCTCCTGTGTTCTTCAAGAATTATTTCTTTTGTAAGGATGAGATAGCTGTGCCAATACACACATGTATGGGGACCAGAGGACAACTTTTGAGAGTCAGTTCTCTCCTTCCGCCATGCTGTTTCCGGAACTACTACTTAGGTAGTCAGGTAGCAAGCGGGGAGCCATATTGCTGACCCTGCATATTATTCCAAATGAGGAATATTCAGTTCAATTGAGAAAAACAGATCCAGAGATAGATTCACTATAGGTGACCTCAGAAATGAGAAACAGAGGGCTTTAGGGTACCTATGTGCCAACGTCTGTGTCTGTCTCTCAAGGAGGACGCTAGATGCTGGTATGAGGCTCATACATGTGGAATATGGGTTCCAGGAGAGCCAGGTAGATGATGTAACAATGGGGTTTCAGCTGTGAGAGTACCTAAACTGTACAGATTCCTCAGCAGTTTGAAAACTGCTTGAGCCAGGTGCAAGCCTCCATTACCTTTGGTAAAGTATTTGAGGGAAGAGGGACATTTCTGTTTTTCAAAAACCAGTACTTACTTGCCCTGTATATGTGAAACTCAGGGTTTGATCTACAGTACTGCATAAATCACTCATGGTGGTGCATACCCACAATCCTAACACCCCAGATATGGAGGCAGGAGATCAAAAATTCAAGGTCATCTTTGGCTACATAGTGAACTGATTCTTAAAAAAATGAAAAAAAAATCACAACAGTCCTTGAATAGCAATTGGCCTGAACAGACAGACCTTGAGTGGCTTGCAGCCTTGTAAACACCAGAGGCTTAGAGAGTGCTATTAACAAACATAATACTTAAATAATTCACAGTCCAGTTGGTAATAGCAACCTTCTAGAATCCCAAACCTCACTGTGTCTTCTGTCCCATGCAAAAAGAGCAAGAAACAGGGTGAAGAAACCAGAGCGACAGACTCTTTGATTCCTGGCTCATTGGCACTAGTGGGGAAGAGCCCCAGGCTGTTGGCAGGGTTTGTGGTTCTGTCTGTGTGGGCAGCATGCCCTTGGGAAGTTCCTCATCATCTTTAAGACCTGGGCAGATCCAGTGTGCAGACTCCTAGCTATCTGGGTCACATATGTTTACCCACCTCCACTGGACTCAGCACCACAGTCCTGCCTCAGACAAGTGGAAATAGTATCCCCATCGTGTCCTTAAAAAGAAAACATAACCCTAGCATAATTGGTCAGTGGTTACCAGAGTCATTAGTCCAATTCCTTTGATTCAGGGTTTTGGTGGGTTAAGGTCAGAAGCGCCAAGGGGTCTGGATACTCATGGGTCAAAGCACTGTTAGGAGAGATGTCTGGCTACTGACCACTGGTTTTCCATATAGGCTCTTGTGCTTTTCAGAAAGGAAGTGAACTGGCTGGAGTTAGCCACAGAGGCTCAACTATAAAAGCCCGGTTCCTCTTGCTTCAGGGCTCATCCTTGCTAGGAAAGACACCTTGCGGACATGCGTCCACTCTGAGACAGATACAAGAAGTCACTTTTTGTCTCTGAATCCATTTTGTGACCCTTCGATCCAAACATTCTCATTAGCAAATAGTTCTTGCTGAGACTCAACTAGGTTCTGGGGGCACCTAGGAGGGGATGTTTGCAGAGGTACCCTTGTTAACAAGACCCGCTGTGTTACCTCACATCCTAACCTCATTCATGGTCACTGGTCACCATGTCCCACTCCCCTCTGACTGCAGTACTCATGGGAAGTTCACAAGAAAGGCTTGTTTTCCTGTGAAGCTCAAAGTTCACCTGCTATCCCCTTAGAGAAGCCACCATGGTTTCCTTTATATACTCACTACTTCGAGTTCATTCTCTTGTGTTTGGTTTGTCCTGCCTTGGGTTTTGGTCTTCTCTACTATTTGCTCCCTCCCACCACCTACCATATTCTTCACTGCTCTCTTTTTGGCCTCCTTCCTTTTCCAGATAGTCCCCTTTCTGCTTTCATTCATACTTGCTTGCATAAATACATGTATGCATAAATACATTTATTTAAATCTAGGTTCTGGGTTTCAGTGAATGTGTGGTATTTAATTGTCTTCCCAGTGTTGTTCTTTTGTTATTGTTAGCTTCAGCAGTCAACTTGACACATACCCAGAGTCACATGGGCAAAGGGAACCTCAGCTGAAGAATCTCTTCCCTCAGATTAACTTGGACCATTGTCAATTGATATTGGAGGTCCCAGCAAGCCAGTAGTATGTGTGTATGTATTTGCATGAGTGTGTGTGTGTGTGTGTGTGTGTGTGTGTGTGTGAATGTTAGAGGACAGATAGACAAGTTAGGTATTGGTCCTCATGAGTCATCTACTGTTATTTTTTTTCTTTTCCTTTGAGACAGGGTCCCTCATGGGCCTGGCACTCACCATGTAGCCTAGACTAGATGGCTATGACCTCAGGGGTATGACTGTATCCATCTCTTCATCTCTAGGGTACCAATGAGTGTCACCACACTCAGCAGGTTGAACATGGGTCCTGGGAATGTGCCATCTTCCCAGCCTGAGATTTTACTCTGTAACCCCAGATCCTGCTCAGCAGGCAGCTGAATTCCGAATCAGCTCCCTAACTTTTGACCTGCCTTTTCTCAGCAATCATTTCCTCTGCAGATAATAAGGGGAGGGGGGAGCAAGCCAGGAAGGGGCCAGGCAAGGGACCTGGCCAAGGATGGCAGACCTCTTACTGCAGGCTGGTCTTGGTTGGCTAATCTTCTTTCTCTGGATTTGATCACTGAAACCTTGTCTGTCTTATCATCCAAGTCACAGGTCTCCGACTGTGATCATAAACAAACAAAGATCATATTTTTTAACTGTTCATCAAACAACTGTACCGGAACCAGAGCTGAGCTGTGTCGGGTGTGAGGGGTTCTTGATGGGCTCTTGCCAGCTCCCGTCAGGCCTGTAAGTGGCTCATCTAAAGCATTTGTGACGTTTACCTGGGGTGGACCTCAGGCACAATTTTTTCTTTCCTTTTTAAAAAACCAAGCATTTGCTTCTCTCATGGTGTTTTATTGAGTGCTGACTTTGTCTTAATAAATCCCATGTTTCTTTCTCCAGGCAGTTATCCAAGGATCCACATAGCACATCTTTAGTGTTATCTTCTGGGTCAAGACATTTGACTTCATCTTAACAACTGCTGTTTTTTTGTTTTGTTTTGTTTTTTTTTTTTTTTTTTTTTTTTTTTTTTTTTTTTTTTTCCCCTACCAGTAGTTTTGAAATCTCTTCCCAGTCTTTGTTCTAGATTTTCTAATCTGGGGATCGTTGTCCTGGAAAGAGAGAAGGAACGTAGGTGAGGGGTCCTGCTCTTTGCTACTTTAAACCATCCATATTAGTGCCAGAGAGAATGTTGATTGCTGTTTTCCTGGACCCTACCTTACACCTCTGTTTTGTTGTTGTTTGCCTGGTAGGTCATCCTTTCATCATCAACCAGCCAACCAGAAGGGTAAGAAATATTTCCACCAACAGGGAAATGGGTCTCAGGAAGGTTAAGAGAACCCCCCAAGGTCATATGCCTGGCATTTACCACAGCTCCTGTTTGAGTCTCTTCTCTATTCATCACAGCCAGTCTCCCCCAAAAGGCCTTTTATGGAGGTGTCTCAGCTCATTTTGAGCTCCAGTGTTCCTGACATTATTCTTAAAGTTCTGTGTCACTCCTTTGTATTCATCCTGGGCGAGCAGGCTCCATCCACAGCAAAGTCATTTGCAAGTGTACCGTCAGAATCTCACTGTTAAAGCCAGCCTTCAGGCTGGCTGAGTGTGTCGGGTCATGGGATCAGCCTGTCTTTCCTCTCAAGGTTTTGTAGTCTGCCTGTGTAAAGATTTGGCTTCACATCAGTCCATGCCTAACTGCTTTCTCCACGAATAGCAGAAGCTCTCAGATGACCTGGCTATTGCCTCTCAGTATTCTTCTTCCCATCCCCCTCTTTGGTCAGCACATCTGTATGGTATAGATAGAGCAGGTTAGGTAAATCGGGCGGGGAGGTGGTGTGTGGAACAGTTTACAGGGACTCACTTGGATCATTCTCCTCATTCTCTCCCCCTCCCTCCATCTCTGCCTCCCTTTTCTGCGCATGCTCATGTGATAACAAATGAGTAGGGCTCTATGCAAGAGTCCTTCCAGAGAATGTAGAACATGGGGTGGCTTTATGCAAGGCTGCCAGTGATGGAGTGGGCACCAGTATGGAATTAGTTTTGGAGACAAATAGATATAGATTTGGTACTTTCTCAATATTTTGGGTAGATTCTTAACATGTCTGATCTTAGTTTCCCTCCCTCCCTCTTTCCATCCCTCCCTTTTTCCCTCCCTTTGTTTCTCCCTCCCTCCTTTTCTTTATTTCTTCTGGCCTTATTATCCCACCCCCCTTTTTGAGATAGAGACCTGTGTAGCCCAGGCTGGCCTCAAACCCTTACATAGAAAGGGTGACTTTGAACTCCCGATTCTCTGTCTCTTCCTCCCAAGGACCACACACCTGTGTCTCCACTTCTAGCTCGGAGCTGTAGTTCTTTCATTTGTAAACCGATGAGATTGTCTGCTGCCTCTACATCTTGAAAGGATATGTAAAGACTAAGTAATAATATCTAAACAATAATGTATGCAAAGTGCTCAGTCTAAGGCCTAGCAAGTGGGAAAATACTCTGTCAACATTAGCTATTATTAGATGGCCCAGACTGTCCTTGTCATGGGAAATTGTTTAGATCTAAATCTACCTGTATGGATCTGAGTAGGAAAACTGGAGTCTGTTTCTCAGCTATTTTAGCTTTGTTACTTTTTAAAAATGGTCACAGATGTTCACAAACCCATGGCACTGTGTGTCCTGTGGCCAGCAAGACCTTGAGAGGAGACTGAAATCCTTTATATTGAGAATCTAAAGAATGTGCTGGGGGTGGGGGGTGGTTCACAGCACAGAGGCACAGCAACTGCCTACCCTGAATTAGATACAAGGTTCCTTTCCCCACCAGCCCCCAATCCTCCAGAAAAGAAAGATGCCAAAAGCTGGAATCTTTAAGAGTTGCCTTTGGAAGTGCCTCTCAGAAGAACATGAAATAGTCCTTCTGAGACATGGAAGGAGTTAGAGCCTGGTCTTTTTCTTCTAAAGGGCAGAAGTATTGGCCATTAAACCCCTAAACTGGTAGGAAATGGCTCTCTTCTCCTAGAAAGCGGAGGCCCTGCCACAGGCGGCTTACATCTTCTCCTTGACAAGAGCCCAGAGGAGAGCTACCCAAGTGTTTCCCTGCCCGCTTTCCTTATCGATGCGTATGGACGATGCTGTGAACGCCAGCCCAGGTATTTCCTCAAATGCAGCTCTGACTTGGATTTCTAAGGCAGCACAACACTTGTTTTTAGAGGGAAAAACACCCCCAGCAGCCAGCTCAGAGGTGACGAGGGTGACAGAGGTGCAATTATTACCTGTTCTTCAGCACCCAGTGTATTGTGAGAAAGGTGCTGACAGCTCCTAGCTCTTTGTGTGGGGGAGCTGGAGCCCCCCACCTCTGCTCAGAACATTTGACACAGACAGACAGCTGTGGAATGGCTTGGGTTGGAGCGCGGGGGTGGCGGGGGCACAGCTCCTCCTCCTATCTAATCTCCCCTCTCCTGAGGCTGTGGGGGTGGGCTGAAGGGCACGACACAGGTTGCAATTCTTGAGCAATTTTTAAAAGTACCATCCCCCTAGATATCCAGTTAGAATCTCCTCAGGGTGCCGGACCTGGGGTGGGGGAGAAACAAAACTTAGTAAATGATGCTAAGAGAAACTGGTTTGAAATCTAGGGGCAAGTTGGAAGAGCGAGCTCTAGGGGGCGCCAGAGTGATTTCATGCTAAGTGGCTGCTTAGCGGAGTCCAACAGAAACAAAGAGAGCGAGGAGCCTTGGGTTAAATTAAAAACAGGACTCTTGTTGTTTTCCTGACTCTTGATCTGTAGAGTGGGGGTGGCAATGCCCATTCTACAGGGTGGTTACAAAGGCTCAGTTAGAGAGCCTTACTGATACATATTAAATGCTTGCAGCTAACCATCAGACTGAGCACAGGGACCCCAGTGGAGGAGTAACAGAAAGGACTGAAGGAATTGAAGGGCTTTGCACCCCCTTGGGAAGAACAACAACATCAACCAACCAGACTCCCGAGCTCCCAGGGACCAAACTACCAACCAAAGAGTACACATGAGGGGACCCATGGCTCTAGCCTCATATGTAGCAGAGGATGGCATTGTCTGGCATCAACAGGAGGAGAAGCCCTTGGTCCTGTGAAGGCTCATTTCCCCAGTGTAGGGGAATGCCAGGGTGTTGAGGTGGGAGTGGGTGGGGGTAGGGGGAGCACCCTCATAGAAGCAGGGGATGGGGATGGGAGAGGGAGGGATGGGGAAAGGGGATAACGTTAGAAATGTAAATAGATAAACTAGCCAATAAAAGATGTAAAAAACTAAGACCCAGGCAGAGGGGAAGCAAAAAGATTCAACAGGCTTGCATATACACCAGCATCAGAGGTCCAAATAAACTCTACCTGCAGGCAGACCCATCCCCCCTTCAGAGACGTATTAGTGCCCTTATAGTAACTAAACAGGATTCAGTGGAGGTATCCCAGAGCTCATCTGTGATGACACATTATTTTTCTTTCAATCAACAGACACTAATTGGTCCATTGTTCTCTTCCAGGGTCTACTGGTGGATTCCCACGAGCTTCTACAGGCCCAGGAAGGCCCAGGTAATGATGGCAGAGCACTCGACTCTTGTCTCTCCTGAGCTGGAGATGAAGAAGGGCCCATGGGACCTGGGTAGATCTCTGATGATTCTCTCAGGGTTGTTCAAAGATGACAGGAAATGTCCTGCAAGTCCTCAGTCAGCCTCGGGCATATGACAGTGAGCTTCATGGAAGGTCTGTCATTAAGCTTTCGCCTCCTTTTCTGCAGTGCCCTCGGTACTGGGGGATTACTAGGGGGGCTTCCTGGTCTCTGGAATAACACTTGCTATTTGCTTGCTTCCTGTGATTAGTATAATGGGTATGTGGAATTGAGGCTCCATGTTCTACAGCCTTCTAATGACCAATTGCTAGAGCAACCAGGCAACGAGGAAGCTTTTCTGTTCCCCCTGCTCTTCCCTGGGCAACGAGGAAGCTTTTCTGTTCCCCCTGCTCTTCCCTGGGCAACGAGGAAGCTTTTCTGTTCCCCCTGCTCTTCCCTGGGCTGAGACATACAATGCTCAGGTCTTTTTGTGTGGTTTGTCTTCTTGATTTCTGGGATTTCTTCTGCCTTCTATTCCACAGCTCCTTGGGGTGTTCCCTGGGTTTCTGAGATACACCTGGGACAAGACGGTTACCTTAGAGTTCCTCCCTTTGAGCCCTGAAATATGGTGCTTCAGAGGTAGGGGTCCAGGATTAGAGAAGTGTGTGTGTGTGTGTTCTCTTTATAATATAAACACTACATGTATGTCAACAGAAAGGCATTCTACCCATTGGGGGGAGGGGTTCTCAACTCTCAGTACTTCCCATAATAGGCTCCCAGGGAGGCACACTTTTCTTTTAGAGGATGGTTTGTCTCCTGTTGCCAATAAATAAGAAATCATAGAAGACTACACTGCATCGAATTTATCTTTGATCCAATGTACTATAATCAGGTGATCAATCAATCAATCAATCAACCATCAATCAGGAAGGCAACCAGTCAGCCAGTCAGTCAGTCATGGAACTGTGGATGTTGCCAGGTACCTGGAGGACCTTGGACAAAAGGAAAAACTGTGATTTCCATCTGCAGCAGAGGAAAACCAGAGTATAGCCTCTTTCTTGGATCCAGGACTATCTGAGTCTCTATAGAGAAGGCATTGGTCCTAACGCCTGTGATCTGAGCTTCACATGGTTTTGCTGACAGGTGTGCTTGTAAAGAGGCTTTGGAGGGAACCATTGCACAAGTGAAGCCAGTCTTTCTCCTTCCTAACAAAGGCTGCCCACCCTCTCACCCATGTCTCCTTCCTTCCTGCATGTTTCAGTTTCATGGTTTGTGCCTTGGTTTTCAGACTCCCATTTTCTCTCTGGTGTTTCCTAATAGCTGTGGCCACAACAAATTATCAACCAGGTGCTGTACCAGGAGTTTCCATATTTATCTGTTGCTGTTAGCTTCGGCAGAGAGCAAATTACCTCAAAGCTATCATACTAAACAGTAGCTTAAGTGAAGAGTAGGCTTCACATGGCCCGACTGAGCTCTAATAGGTGGCTCTTCGATCTATAAAGAACAGCTAAAGTCACTCACGAGAACACATCCAGCCTGGAGTTTCAGAGTATGGAATATCCAGGATGACCTTTGCCCCTTCAGGCCCCCTTTTATGTGACCTCTCATCATTTGGATTCTATTCTACTCCTCTTGACAACATGGCAGCCATCTTCCAAGAGGAGAAGCTCTGGGGTTCAAGCACTTAATTTACTAGCTGTACCTTGTGTCATTTTTGGCCACAGCTTGCTGGCCATATAAGTCCTTTGGCCAATATTAGAGTCACTGTAGCTGTATGTATCAAGGACCACAAACATATGATACCTGCCACATGGCTTTTGGAGGTTCAGTTGCTGGATGTGCAGAATGGAGCTAGAGGGCAGATGAGCAGTTCTGGGAGGTATAAATGCTCATCACAGAGTTTATCCAATCAGTTGCTCGATAAGAACTAAATCATCCACATTCCTTCTGGGGCCTGTGGCATATACCTTCTGCTACACCAACGTGATTTCAGGGAGCTCACAGATCAATTAGCTATAGACTGACAAGTGAGCATAACATATAGCATATATATTCTGTGCTCGAACTGAATTTTGTTGTGACTACCACAGCATCAAAAAAGGGGAAGTGTTTTAAACCAGACTGAAGACTTCTGCAGGACAGAAATACTTGGAATGATCAGCAGCTGGTGCTCCAAGCACGGGCGACAAGCACCGTTATAGACAGGCTTAGGAAAGAGCATGCCTTCAACTAGAAATGGAAGTAGAACAAAATGGGGAGGAAAAGGAAGAGAAAGGAGGAAAAGGGAGGAGAGGGGAGAGGGAGGCTGGAGAGATGGAGGGATGAATGAATTATGTGGGAGAGAAGACAGGAAAGCCTAGGGCTTAAATGTTCTTATACTTTATTATTTGAAACCAAAGGAGAACATTGGAAAGGCATCCTCTTCACTCATAATGACATTTAAATTGTTTCCCATAATAAACATGTTTATGCTTATAAAATATAAACGAGACAACATTATCCTGGCTACCACCCACCGGGCAAGGAGGCTGGTATCATTTGATGCTAGCTTTAACTGAATTGAAGGCAGCTGGAACGAGGAGGAAGGAGGGAGATAAATGTGAGGCTCTTAGGAGGCCATGTGTGAGCTGCTGTCTTCCCATCCACAGTTCTGTTTTCTAGTGGGTGCGGATAGCCTAGCCTGAATATGGGGACCACTGACAGGCTGGGCGTTCATATGAGACGTGACTCTGAAAACAAGACTCTCTAGGAAAGGGTGGGACTCACTGGTTGTCAACTTGGTTTTTATTTATTTATTTATTTATTTGTTTGTTTGTTTGTTTTCACTAATGTGTGTCTGGTTGTATGTATGTGCATGTGAGTGTAGTGCCTGAGGAGGCCAGAAGAGGGCATCATATATCCCTTGGATCTGCTGTTCCAGGCATTTGTGACCCACTTAATGTACATGCTGGACCTGACTCTGTTCCTTTGTAAGCAGATCTTAACTGCCACACCGTCTCTCCAGCCCCAGACTGTCTACCTTGAGTATTCTCTGCAGAAACATGTGGTTCCTAAGCCACTGGGGGACCCTGGGACTTCTCAGCAAATCCCTGAGGGCCCATCCACACACAGTTGAATTCTTTATAGCTCTGTGATCTTAGCTTCCCCAAATGCTATGTCTCAGCCCCACATCCGTGAAAAGAAGGCTACCTCAGTGGGGCTTAGTGAGGATTATATGGGATGAGGCTTGTGAAGTCTTACAGGAGTGCTAGGCTGTACAGAGCCGTAATTGGAAGCTGTAACAGGCACCAAAACCTTTTTTTTTTTGTCCATGCATTAGAGAAAGGTTTCACAGGGCTCCAAATCTACATATGAAAGGTATGGTCTTTCTCTACAACTGTCCCTTAGACAGCTAGGCTTTCTTCTGGCTGTGGCAAATGTTGCTTACTTTGCAAGCATTCTTCTCAAATTAATTTAAGCAGATCAGGGAGAATAGAGACATCCTCTCCGCTATTGTCCGGTGAGTGGAGATGAACTTTATGATATTTGCACACGCTGTATTTTACCTCCATACATATGCTACAATTGCTCATGAGTCAGAAAGTCAGTACTGAAGGATGATGTAACAAAGTTTCAGCGACGTCATCTCATTTGTGATGCAATTATAAACAAGGAGGACCCCCCGGAAATACAATTTCAGAGTTAAAAAAATCATTGTCTTGCATTATTTTAACCTTAAAAAAATTCTTTTCACAGTCTAGGCATCAAACCCAGGATATTGTATATGCCAGGCCTCTAAGCTGCAGCCCCAGCCTGGGTACATGCATGTTTAATTTTGGTACCTATTCCCAATCTCCTTAGAGATGACATCAATTTACTCTTTATTAACAAGCTTTGAGGGTGGTAAGCACTCAGCTATATTGAGGAAACCGAAAATGTTTATGAAAATACATAGTAGTTCTGTTTTGATGACAGCCAGAACTGAGTTAAAGGCAGAAAATTGTATGTAAATTAGTACATGTTCCAGCCTGTGAGAGGCTTGGGCAGGAGGAAGATCCCAAGACTGAGGGCAGCCTGACATGCAGCAAGTTCTAGGCCAGCCTGAACTAAACAGGGAGCTTTTGTCTAAGGAAAGGAAAAGAAAAAGAAAAGGAAAAAAAAAAACAAAAAAACCTCTGTCACAAAAGATGGCACCATTTGTCCCTGCATTCCATATGTTTACTTTTACTGTGTGTGCAACATATGTAAATACAAATTAAACAGACTGCATTTTATCATATACCCCCTAGAGCATCAGTAGAACAGATGGGTCTGTCATTTTCTCTTTATATCTATATTTATATTTATATACTGACAAAATGAATATGCTTATTTCCTAATATTGAATCTTTCTTGCTCTCCTGGAAAAATCAACAACAACAACAACAAAACCCCAAAACCTCTTACATGGCTAGCCTTTTGCGTTTTGCTTAGAATTTGCCTGGTTTTGTTATGGACCGGGTGTTTATATCTCTGTCAGAAAGTCCTGCATTGCAACCAAACCCTAATGTGGTGTAATGGCGTTTGGAGATGGGGGCTTTGGAAAGGAACCAGCCTTAGATGAAATCATGAGGCTTTAGTGAGGATTACGTGGGCTAATGCACATAAACTCTGACAACAGCGCTGGGACGCCGAAAGCATTTGGTAAATTGAAGCTTTAATACTATCAAAAGCAGTTTCTGTCCATTTATGGAGCAAAGCTCAAAATTCAAAATGTTAACATTATGCCTGGAGGACAGTACCCATCACCACCTGAGATCCAGATATCCGGGCCACTGAGGCCACAGTAAAAAAAGTGCAGCTGTCCAGAAGCTAGGAGACAGCCCTTCACCTGCCTGAGGCTGGCTTCTGGGCTTCCTAGTCTACAGAACTGTGAACAGCCACTGCTTCTTGGTTAAGCCTCCCCTCCTGTGGTATGTCTGTTAAGAGCGTCCTGAACTGTCAATCAACGGCTCTGTTCTGCAGTGGGTATAGAGGCAGCCCTCCATTCCTTTGCTCTGGGCCAGTGAGATGGCTGAGTCGGTGAAGGTGCTCGCCACCAAACCTGTCCATCTGAATTGGCCCACATGGTAAGAGGAGTACCATGATTGTTGCAAATTGTCCTCTGACTTTCACAGTCATGCTATGCCATATATGGCCCATGTATACATGTGCATATCACACACACACACACACACACACACACACACACACACACACTGAATAAAGGTCTTTGAAATCATTACTTTTTTTTGTCTTCTTAAAAAAAAAAAATCACGCTTTGAAAATTTGTAAAAACAAGTTGGTCTGGTTGTTTCATGGAAAGAAAGCTTGCCAGCATTTTCTGTTTCTCTCACAGGGATTCACCTGAGCAGACTCTGTGCTTTGTAGAGTTCACTTAATAAACCTCACACGCTATGCTGTTGCTATTTGTTGGCTCACATAGTCAGTGGTGCTGGCGCGGGCCCGAGGAGCAGCGTTTCCTGTCTCCGTGTTTGTCCTTCACACACAGTTTTGTCCCTTTTTGCAAACAGTCATTTGCAGGGTTTCCTTTCTTTCTCTTTCACTAATTGGATTATTTTCTCAAAATAAGCTCTTGGGTTTTTTCTAACATTTTAAAAATTACATGGACATGTTAATCTCTACCCTAAGCTATGAAATTCTTCCTTTGCTTTCGTGAAGCTTGCTTTATTGTTTTTTAAACTTCTAGAATCGAATGCTTAACTCATTTGTTTTATGTAGCATTGTTTATTAATAGTATGTAAGAAATAATTAAAAAAATTTTTTTTGAGACAAGGCCTTGCTACAATGGCTAGGCCTATCTTGAAACCTTGGGCTGAAGCAATCCTCCTGCCTCAACATCCAAAGTAGCTGGGATAGCAGATGTTTACTGAGAAGCCTGCACATTTCTGCTTGCTGTGTTTATTTTCAAGTTCTGGCTGCTCTGATGTATTTATTCTTGACCCAAGAGTTGTTTTAAAAGACTTAGAAGTTTTTTCCCCTGTGGTGATGGTTTTTCATTTTTTTGTTTGTTTGTTTCTATGTTTAGTGCGGTGTAATCAGAGAGGGGGAATTTGTGCTGTTTTATTTTGGTTGCTTCCAAAGGAAAGATGTTTTGCAAACTTCGAGGATTAGGGACTTTAAATGCCTTGAGTCTGTGCTCTTGTTGATTTTGGTTGTTGTTCTGCTCTTCAGGCGACAGCACTTTAGCTGCTTGTTGTTTGATTATCGGGAGGCCAAGGAGAACTTTTACGACAGATATGGCTTGTCTTATTCAGTAATGATTTGCTCTTGTGCATTGTCGTGACTTTTCAGTGTCTGTCTGTCCATCCATCTGCCTGTCTGTCTATGTTCCCCCCCACCTTGTCTGCACACACATTCCTGTAGATAAATACAGCACACATGTGGATGCCTTAGGTGTCAGTCCTTGCCTTCTGCCTTGAGACAAGAGTCTTTGAGTGCTGGGGTTACAGACGCTCCCACTCTGCATGTGGCCTTTGTAGGCCCTGGGATTTGAACTCAAGTCCTCATACTTGCATAGCAGCAAGCACCTTTTTTTCTTTTCTTTTCTTTTTTTTTTTGTTGTTTTAAACCCATGAAACATCTCCCTGACCTCGGTCATTGTGAAGTGAATGTTTTAATCAGTTGTTCTGTGTTACAAGCTTTGCTTGTGAGCCCAGTTGGTTTCAACTTCTTAGACCAGCTAATGTTTCAAGTTTGGTTTTGGTCTCTTATACACTGCTGGATGTCTTTTGTTTTCAGTCCTTTCAACTATTATTTTTTCTTTTAAACGTGGATCTTGTAGATGGGTTGCTGTTGGTTTGTGATATAATCCAAAGTTGTTTTCTTTTAATAGGGAGTTTATTTCAGCAACATTTGTTTATATGACAAATATGCTTGCTAGTTTATCTGGTGCCTTTTGTTTTTAGTATATTAAGAAAATCTTATTTATTTACTTATTCAGATAGAGTCTTTAGCCTGAGTTGGCCTCCAACTCCCTATGTAGCCAAGGGTGACTTTGTCTCTCTGATCCTCCAGCCTCCACTACCTGAGTTTTGGGATTACAAGCACATACTCCTACACCTAGTTAATGCAGCATTGGGGATCACGCAGGGCCTCCTGTATGCCAAGCAAGCACTTTACCACCTCAGCTACATCTTCAGCTTGAGAAAACTTCTCTGAGTGTAAATCTCCTCCCTTGCCTTTGTATTTGTAATTCAGGAGGATTTTATGTTTCTGACAGTACTCTTTACAACCATACCCTTCCATAAACCTTACATTCCCATTTCCTTGGACTGTGCCAGCTAATTCCCTACGTAATATATTCAACCCTCTATGTATGTCTTTAGATAATAGGTAGTAATTTTTCTTGTACCTTGGTTCAGTGCTTTTTTTTTCTTTCTGAGATAATTGCCTCATTACTTTCTTTCTTAAAAGTCTCGCTGAAATATTTAGTCACAATTTATTCTGCTCTGTGAAAACATTTCCCCCCTCATCTCCTCTACAACTTTCTCTTCCTGTTTCTTCTTTCCTTTTCTCTTTCTTTGTGTAGACAATTTACTAAATGTTTTTTCCCCCATATTGGCCTTGAATGGAGGGAGTTCCTTCTACTTTCCAATAACTGGTTCATTTGTGCAGAGGGCTGGGCTGCATTCTAGGCTTGAGGAGTTATTATTTGGGTCTAGTGTTTCTCTGCTCTCTAGCAGGTGACTTTAAGAAACTTTGTGACAATTCACAAGGCAAAGTCTCCCTCCTTCCTTCCCACTGTTACTAAGTGTGATTGCTAATCTCAATGATCTGGGCCTCTGGGCATGTATGTACCTTTAGGAATTATCTTGATTAGGTTAATGAGTCTGCCATTGTGGGTGGCACCATTCCCCAGGCATGGCTACTAGACTGTATAAAAAGGAGGAAGTAAGCCAAGCACAAGCATTTATCTCCTTTTGCTTTCTGCTTGCTAATGCAATGCAACCAGTTTCTTTAAGTTCTTTAAGCTTTTCCAACATGATAGGCAATACCCTGAAACTGTGAAGCAAAAGATACCATTCTTCCCTTAGCTTGCTTTTGCTATTTTACCACAGCAATGAGAAAAGTAACTAATAAATAAAAATATAGATTCTTGACTGTGTGACATTGCTCTTCTCAATCTGCCCTATTACTTGTGTTCAGCTTGGGCAGTTTCTTGTAGACACCTATGTACTCCATTCCCGTGGGCATGACCTCAGGAGGTCTTACAATCAACGAGGGCCCCTTTCCAGAAACATCTTTGCAAAATCCAGAATCTTTGTGCTAGGGCTCCTCTCTTTCTTTCTTTCAGTCTGAAACTCATGGTTTCAGTGGAAAGTCAGTTATGGTGAGTCTACATGTGCCATTGTGAGTTTATGTGCCAGAGAATGAAGGAGTGTCAGCCTCATGATGCTGTAGTTAAGCCAGGAGTCAGCAGTTCTCATACAATGACTATACATGTGGGCTGACAGGCAGAGGTAGTTCTGCTTGGGTGTAAGACAAAGGAGGGCAGCAGGGTCTTAGGGGTTATGGAGATGGAAGAGCAGATGAGAATGAACTGGTTCTGTTAATAGGTTTAAGACAAAAGCCTAGTTTTATGGCTATGGAAGAGGTGAATAATGAAAAAAGTAGCAGGAGATGTTATGTGATGTAACCACACTAGGAAGAAGAAACAATAATGAGGCCCAATACCCCAAGTCCATCTCTGGGTATTGACATGAGGTTTAGATTGAAATAGAGGACAAAAAGTATGTATAATTAAGCCATTGTGGTTTGAATGAGAATGGCCCCCATAGGCTCATATATTCGAATGACTTAGTTCCCAGAACTGTTTGGGAAGGATTAGGAGGTGTGGCCTTGTTGGAGGAGGTATGTCACTGGGGGTAGCCCTCACCATTTCCAGTTAGCTCCCTCTGCTCATGCTTATGGGTCAGATATAAACTCTCAGTTACCTGTTCTAGTGCCATGCCTGCCTAGTACCCTGCTTCTAGCCATGGGGGTCATGGACTTCCCCTCTGAAACTGAATGCCCCAAGAAATTCCTTCTTCTATAAGTTGTCTGGGTCATGGGGTCTCTTCATAGCAATTGAATGATAACTAAGGCAGCTTCCCTGGTTGAGGTGAGTTTATACCCAGCATCATCTGATTATCACTCATTCTAGTTCTATAGGTGGTATAAAGAAGTCTTTGCACTGGAGGTATAGCTCAGTTGGTAGAGTGCTTGTCTGGCACACATGAGACTCTACGTTCTGGTATTCATAGTGTACACCAGTAATTCTAGCACCTGGGAAGTAGAGCGAAGAGGATCAGAAGTATGAGGCCACCTTCAGTTACATAGCAAGGGTGAAGTCAACATGGGTGACATAAGACTGTGTCTCAAAAACGTTTTCAATCTCAAAGGGGGATGAGACAGGTTAGCTATGCCAAGCCAAGCAGGAGTCTGAGCCAGAATGAAGAAGACAGACACAAAATGCAGGCAGAGAATTCAGGGTCTCACCGTGGTTTTAGTTATTTTGTGGGCCCAAGTGAGTGGAGGAATTGATGCTGCCTTAGCAAATTCTAAGTACTTCTGTCAGTCCACAGGTTACCCAGTGCTCAGGTTCGGATGGCCAGCTGCAAGGAGCAGAGACAGCTCTGTCTGCAGACCCACGCTTTCAAGCCCTTCAGCCCATTAAATCCATGGAGGCAGCAAGAGTACTATATTGCATTTACTACTGGGGAGATGCAGGGTTATGGGAGAGGAAGGAATGTGGAAGCAAATCAACCCTTTGTCTTCCAGCTGGCCCATCTACCTTCTATGCCCTGATACACAGACCTCCCCACAAGTCGTTGATCTCAGCAAGTCTCCTAGGGAGAGACTGCTCTAGTGTAGGTGGCCTTCACAGCCCATGGATCTCTGCATTACATCCTTGCTTCTACCAGCTCTGTTTCTATCCCTCTCAGACACACTCTGCATCCCTTAACAGCCAGCTCTCCTCAGACCTTCCCTGGTGCCCCTCTAGTTAGATAAATAGACCCTGAGCTTTATGTATATCCCCCACTTCTTTTCTTTGGAAACCTGGTGCCTTTCGCCTTTTCTTCATTTTTCAGACAGGACTTTTCCCTTCCTTTCTTTCCTAGGGTCTCTGCTCAAAAGTCACCATCTGCTCAGTGATGTGCCTGACCCTCTGTGGGAAACAGAACCTCTGAAACACACCTTCTTTCTTTTCCAACAACTCTTTTTTGGGTGTTTAGGTTTGTAAATTGTCTAACTTTCTTGCTAGATTACAAGTTTCGTTGGAACAAAGATCGTGTTGTGTCGGTCACGACATTCTCAGCAGCTAGAAAGTCTACATAGACACTAAATATATGAGAGGGGATGGTAAGATGGCTCTACAGATGATGGGGCTTGCTGCCAAGCAAGATAACCTAAGTCCAACCCCCAGAACCTGTGCTGGAAGGAGAAGATTGATTCCTAAAAAGTTGCCCTCTGAGCTCTACATACATGGCATGCACATTTTGACAGTTACACGTATATATTATACATATACACATAAAGATAAGAAATAAAGTGTTTAAAAAGATTAAGGAGGAGAGGGAGGGAGAGACATATGTTCTCACATACAATTCTTGATGGTACTTATGTTTTATTCCTTCAAGCTGTCACATCTAGGAAAGCAATTCATTCCAGTGCTTTGGACAATGGCTGCCTCTGCATCAAAGCAGAGCATTTATCAACCTGAGCTCAATGGGGCATGTTGGAGGAATGAATCCGGATGAAGCTGATCTGCAGACACCTTGGAGAACAGGACAGCACTCATCCTGCCACTGTTCTATTCAATGTTCAATTCCAAGACAGTCTTTATTTTTGAAAACATTTGCTGAATGGAGATCTCAGCCAAAGATTCCATGTGGTCAGGGACTAGAAGTGTTACTAGAAGGGATAGCTGAGGTATCTCTTCCTCTTTTGGGGAGTAAGATGTGCTGCTCTGCCTCTTGGGCTGCCCTTGGCTGATTAGACCCTGGTCCTCCAGCACACATGGCTGTTACTGAAGGACTCAGGAGAAGTGACAAATCATTGTGGGAACTCCAGGAGTTCACTGGCAAAATAGAGACAATTTCCAGGATGGTCAAGAGCTTTGTTTTCTCTACAACATATAGAAAATTGTTTAATTTCCCTCCTGGCCCTTTCATTTAATCTTGGCTTTCCCAAAAAGAAACGGCCACTTTGATGCTGTGTTCTGAAATGTTTCTATATAGATGCTCTGTCTGGTGCTAATCCAACCACAATCTACTCCAGGAGCCTGCTGTGCTCAAAACCTTGATTTTTCAGGCTCAAATGATTAATTATTTCCTTCAAACAGGTGAATATGAAATTTCTCAACAGGCCCAGCAACTTGCTAGGAGAGGGAGGAGAGCCTGCAGGGCCAGAGAGCCCCGTTCTACACACAACAGCCTGGTCTGTCAACCCGCTGGAGTCTGTGACATCAGATGGTCTCTCACTTCATTCACATCTTGCTTTGAAGTCTCCCATTGACAACAAGTGGTTCAGAAGGCTGGGGAGAAATAACCCAGTATTAAGAGCTACAAAGAACTTATTACAAAAAATTACATTGTACCTAAAGTTTCAGTTTATAATTCAATTGCTTTTTTAAAAACATGTATGTATGTATGTATGCATGGTGTTTGTAGAGACCACAGGCTCACCCTTGGTGTGTCAGGCACTTTATCAATTGGGTCATCTCGTTATCCCTAAATAAATTCATGGCATTCTAAGCCTTCCTGGTTGTCAAAGTTAGACCTGGGAAGTGAACAGCTACAAGGGTCTCAGGTTGGCAGTATCTGCAATGGGAACTCCTGCAATTAGATCAGAGACTCAATAGTCTAGACCAAATTCCTTAGGGATGGAGGCCTTTTCATAAGCCTTCCCACCTCTACTCATTTGAGTATGGCCAACATGGCAGCCTTCAGAACCTGCACATTTATTACATAGAAAGCTCTTATACTTCGGAATGGCCCATGTTTCCATTCTTTATCTCAGCTCTCCTCTGGAAGAAAGAGACTCTCCCACCAGGTACCCAAGAATGGTTTATTACTTACTTCTCATTTGCTATGATAAAACACCATAGCGAAGGCAACTCACTGATGGAAGGGTTCATTTGGGTGTACAGTTCCGGAGAGAGAAGAGCCTGTCATGGCAGGGCAGCAGGGAAGCAAGCAGCAGGCTTGGCAGCAGGATAAAGAGGCTGAGACATTACGCCTTCAAATGCAAGCTCCAAGCAGAGAGAACAAAGTGGATGCTGGTTGAGATTATCGACACTCAAAGCCCACCCCAGTGCTGTACTTCTGCCAGAAAAGTTATATCACCTAAATCTCCCCAAACAGTACCACCAACTGGAGACCAAACATCTAGGCCTATGGGGACATTCTCATTCAAACCACTGCAGCAGGTGTTACAGGTGCTATGTTCTCACCCCCTCAAGTGCACACACCATTCTCTTGAGATGCTACTTCTTGGAATTTTTTGATAGGGCTACAGGGACTCATTTGCCTACACATCCTAGACCAAAGAGCCTGGGGATATACACGTTCCCAAGGGCAATCTTATACCTGACATGCTGTGGCTGCAGTGTTGTAAATATCCAGCTTCCATGTCCCAGGGCTAGGATAATCCTGAGGCATCTATATTATACCATTTTCTAGGCTTGGCTTGCTTTTCTAGAAGGATTAAGCTCTAGTTGCCCATGGGGACACTGGCTGTTAGCATACATTTTTACATTCCTTTTTTCCTCCTCTACTACTCCTTCCTGTGTTTCTTGCACTCTCTACAAACCATTTTGCTGATGAACCTATGGCTCAAAATTTGCTTCTGGGGGTAACTCAAAGCAATAAACCTAACCAGGAAATGCAAGACCTTGTTAGGGAAAATTACATTAAAACAAAGAGGCAGATGCTAACATTTGTGAATGTGAAGACTCAGAACTGTAAGGCCACCATTTTTTCCCAATTAATCTTTATGTTTTGTGCAATTTTAATCAGATTCCTAGTAGGCTATTCCTAAAATTTGACAAGACGATTTCAAAAGTCACATAAGGGACAGAATAAAGGACACCAACAACCAACATACCTTTGAGAGAGAAGAGTTAAGGGAAATGGGGCAGCAGCTTAGTGAGTCAGAGCACTCACTGTGCAAGCATGTCTGACTTTGGATCCCAGCACCCTGTAACTCCAGGTATGTCCAAACTTTACTGACTGCAAGCCTATCTCCAGGTTCAAAGACAGACTTTGTCTCAAAGGAATATCAGAACAGCATAACCGATGTCCTCCCCTGGCCTCTGGATGTGCACATAGGTAGATTTACCTACATATCCCTGTGTGTAATACCCTTATGAAATGTGTGCCCACAGAGACACAGACAGACACTCAAGAAGGACTGAGTAGGGAATGCATTCAAAGGTACTGAGATAAAGCCACTATGATATACTTGCATGAAAGTGAATTAAACTTCGGCATAGACAGCAGCACAGAGAACAGGACGTGAGTGTAGTAAAGATGGCAGAAATGGTTCCTGAACTGAGGTTCTCTTGGCTCTTTGTTCTGTCTGTTCTATCACTCCTAACATGCCAGGGGCTTTTTGGGATAGATAGTGCTTTCAATCCTCTAATTGATATATATATTTCCCCCCCTCTGGAGAATCCCTGCCCCTCCACAAAAGCATGCACACATACACAGAGTCATGCATGTTCATGTTTGACTGATGAGGTCATTCAGAATGGGAGAATGGGGTTTGGAGGCATAACCTTCTTCAAATCCTTCTCTTACAATGTAATTCTTCTGCCTTACACTTAACCCCATACATGGAGACAAAGATGGTATGATTGATAGGTTTAAGTGTCAACTTGACACAGTCTAGAATCATCTATCTGAGAAGGTATTCTCAGTGAAGGGTTGGCTACATTGAGTTTGTTTGTGGGTATGTCTGTAGAGGTAACTGGATTAGTGAGAAGACCTGCCCATTACATGTGACACCACTCCCTGGGCAAGGCATCCTTGATCAGAGTGGATCAAATGAGCTGAGCATAGCAATACATGTGTACATGAATTCATTGTACTCTGGTCTTCACGGTGTGTGTAATATGATTGTCTGTTTCATGTTCCTGCTGCCTAAACTCCCCTGACATGATGGATTGTGATACAGAAATGTGAGTCAAACAAGCCCTTTCTCCACTAAGTTGCTCTAGCCAGAATATTCTATCACAGCAACAGAAAAGGAAATAGGACAAAGATAAATGATGCATGGAGGACTTCTAGACCTGTATCCTAAGAGAAGAGAGGGGACCCAAAAGCTGGACCTTGGAGAACCACCTGGAAGAATTTGGTCCTTATTCAATACTTGAGATTCTTTAATGTTGCCAAGACCACCAAGAATATTCCTGGAGGGCCTCCCTGGACATCTCTCCTGCCTGCCAACCAAATCTTTTTACTGTTTTTCTTCTCTTTATCTTCCATATCTTAATTTCTACTATCCATCTATTTGAGCAGTTTTTCAAATTAGAACTTTTATCTTTTTTTTTTTTTTTTTTGGATCAGCGAGAGATACTCAGATTAGAGGGAGCTAGGGCCAGGTATTGAAAGCAAGTTTCTGAGGCTCCCCTCTATTGCTTCCTAGTCCCCGTGTATGCCACCGAGCACAGTTCCTTCTGTCACTTGAGAGAAGAACAAGGCAGATGAGTCCACACTGGATGTTTGGGAAGCCTGTGGCCTGGATCCAGCCAGAGTGTAATGGAGAGAGTATTATGCATGCTTGGCAACTGATGGGGGCACACTGAATATTTGTAGGTCACTGAGTGATGCGGTGGTGTAAGACCCATGAGCTTTGTCATCTTAAGCATCAGTGGAGAGGAATGTTTCAAAAACTCCAGGCTAGGAATTCAGTAGTAGAGTGCTTGCCTGGTGTTCATGAAGGCCCTGTGTTCAATCTCTAATACACCTAATAAACCAGGTATGGTGATGTCCTTCTATAATCCTAGCAATTGGGAGGTAGAGGAAGGTGAAGCCTCATCTACATAGTATGTCTGAGTTAAGCTTGGACTACATGAGGGTCACAACAGTGACAGGGCTGAGAAGATGACTCAGCAGGTAAAGGTGTCTGCTGCTAAGCCTGATAATCTGATCTTGAGTCCCCAGACCCATATGGTGGAAGGAGTGAGCTAATCCACAAAACTTACCCTCTGACCTCCACACGTGCATCAGGGCATGAGTGTGTGCAGATAAAGTAAAATAAATAAAACTATAAAACAACAGTAGCAGCAACATCAATAACAAAACATGGCCATCTGGGAGAATATATCTAGAGAATTTCCCCCTTTGTGGTAATTCTTAGTGTTGCCCAACATTCACTGACTCGTCAGCCTTTATACTAGACTCATAGTTACCTTATCAAATCACCTTGCCCAGTCTATGCTAGGCACTTTGTAGTCAGTGCTATACAAGACTAG
Source organism: Micromys minutus (assembly GCF_963924665.1). Classification (NCBI taxonomy): domain Eukaryota; kingdom Metazoa; phylum Chordata; class Mammalia; order Rodentia; family Muridae; genus Micromys; species Micromys minutus. The sequence goes on from NC_137985.1 coordinate 40,715,743, forward strand.
AAGCTTTTAGAAGGATTTGGCTGGTGAAATGACTTCTGTAAGATCGGAGCATGGAAGGCACCAGGCTATGTCCTAACATTCTTTCATTCACAGCTCACCAGGTTTACAGTCAACAGGGAGCTGGTCCACAGTTGCCGGTCATGGCTTCTTTTTTTTCCCTACCACTATTACCTACGGTGTAAGGAGCAGGGCTCTGTTTGGTAAGGGTGTGAGAACACTAATTACTGTATCACATGGGGGATGGGTAGAGGGAGTGAGGAGAGCATGGAACACGGGTCCAAATGGGGAAGAGAACCAGGTTGTATTGAGAGAGCTGTGGTTGAAATTAGGGTTGTGGAAGGGTCAGGCATGTAGGACAGCTTCCCATAGACCTTGGATCTTTCTGAAATGGATCTTTTCTGCCCTCACTTACCATCCAGTCTCCAGAAGGTTTCAGCTCCACACTCTGATTCGGGGTCCCAAGTCAACCATTGCTCAGGCATAACTGACTCCTGCCTTGTGCTGGCAGAAACCCTGCCAGCATTTTGGAGAGGTGAGAGGAACCAAATGAGAGCTTAGTCCTGGATCTCACCTGTGTGGTCTTTCTGCACTCAAGACATTTGTCTTACTGTTGGATGCACCATCTCCAAATGAGTAATACCATGACCCAGAGTGCCCCTGGAGAGATGCGGTCCAGGGGAGGCAATGTCTAAGTAGAGAAGAGGAGGTAGCAAATGCAGAGTTGAGACAGCTAAAGGTACTGGGTGCCTCTCACCTGACCATGTGACTCTCATCTTTTCCACCAAATCAGCCTCTCGGGTGCTTTGCAAATGTTATAGACACCTCTGTCCCCCAAGGTGCCCATGCTTTGAGTGTGCCTTCCAGGAGATTTTATCCCAATATCTGCATGAATCTATCAATAGTCACCACATTCTACAGTTCTCAAGGGCCCAGGCCCAGACCTTAAAACAGGTGCTATATACAAAGACAAGATTAAAGTAGGGTTTGTAGAAAGAAGGAATGAATCAGTGCAGAGCTATGGGGACATTCCTTGTGGGACTGAGTGTGAGTAATAGGGGCTTAGCTGCGGGTTGCAAACACTTCCCTTGGGCCATCCTCCTCTAATGGATGGCAGCCGTTGGCTCCTCAGCTTGAGCACACAGATTCCCCTCCCTTTTCCGAGTTCATAATTAATGTAGCACCTTTGTTAATGAACATGCATCAGTGGGCACCAATCTTTCTCATTAGGAGCTGAGACAGATTTCTAATCCATGAAACATGCTGCCTAGCATATGGCTGTGTCTTAGGGCTAGATGCCCCCTATTCTTTCAGAATCTAGCACGTAGTAGGACCCATACAGAAATTTCTAGCAAAGGAGCACAGACTCCGTGTTTCTGCCTGTAGCTGGGAAGTGGTTCAGATGGTACCCAGAACCTTTAGATTTCTGGATAAAGCTTCAGCCCTCGGTCTGTCCAGTCTGGCATTCAAGACCCTACCAGTCCCTGTGATGTTAGAACCCCTCCCTGACCTGCATCCCACATATTCTTGCATCTTCCAGGAGTTCATCCCCAACATGTCATCCTTGGGTCTTTCTTTCTTTCTTTCTTTCTTTCTTTCTTTCTTCCTTCCTTCCTTCCTTCCTTCCTTCCTTCCTTCCTTCCTTTCTTTCTTTCTTTCTTTCTTTCTTTCTTTCTTTCTTTCTTTCTTCTGTGTCTCTCTGATCTCACTCACCATGAAAGAGCCTAAAACAGCCAGGCTTTCTCCAGCCACTCCAGGCAAACTGATTTTATAATTGGCACAGGATGCCTTCCAGCCCTGCCTGTTACTAACTGTATATCACTCTCCCTAGTTCTGTCTCAGATGCCTTCTCTTTAAAGAAAAGAAAATCCCTCCACAGACAGTTTGTAAAGGCAGGGTGACCTTTAACCATTTGCAAATATTTACCTGTATTTCCTTCAAAACATGCCAGGCCAAGCACAGAGGCTAGAAAATGAATAAAACAGTGCCTCTCTCTCAAGCAGCTTGCAATCCGTGAAAAACATTGTAACAGTCACCGCTTTACATTGATGTTCCCCAGGACGTTTATTGCTTATATACAGGCACATAATCCCATGCATGTAATAAAGAGGCTTTAAGGGTGGTGTTGCACTTTCTGGTTGCCTCCCGTTCTCTATACATTAAATACTCCATATATTAGAAGAATAATCTCCCTTCTCTGTGAATGTCAAGGTGTATCCCAAGATTGATCTGTTGATCTCTTCCTGGAACTGGAGGACCAGAGGGAATGCTACCTGGTCAGAAGTAAAGGTCACCGGACATTTGGCCAACAGGGCCCTTGGGAGAACAGCAGGTGGGGACTGGCTTACTTTCTTGGAGAGATTCAAAGTGTCAGAACGGCAGAAGAACTGTACTTGGGTTTCCACCCTGGGACTTAACTATATCTGGTCTTGGTTTCTGTCTCTAAACCCTGAAGTGGTTCTTATTCCCTTGCTCACCTGTAGCATCATTAGGAAACTCAAAAATGATGATCTGGTCATGGATCTACTACAAACATTGGGACTGGGGTCCCTATCACCTTCATCTTAAAGAGAAATCTTTAGGTTTCTAGTTTTAAAGAAGCTTTAGAAGGCTTGAGGGTACAGCTCACTTGGTAGGACCCTTGCTTGCAATGCAAGAAGCTTTGGGTTGGTTTTCCCAGAACCACCTAAGGCAGGTGTAGTGACATAGTGATGGGGAGGTAGAGGTAGGATCAGAAGTTCAGGGCTGCCCCTGGTCATGGAAAGTTTAAGGCCAGCTTTGGCTACATGAAATTGATACTTCTGATTTCTTGATGTTTGGAAACAACCAACACACCAAACCAAACCAAATCAAACCTATGAAAAACCCCACATATAGGAAAGGAACTCTATTTCTAAGATGGAAGTTTAGACCAAGGAGTTTCTTTGCATAGGAAAGTCTAAAGCCACCTAGATTGTCCAGGATCCACTCAGTGGAATGCAGGTGGGTAAGAGGGTTCTGTCGGTCTGCCTCTGTCCCCAGCACACAGGGTCCATGCTGTAGGAGAGAAGAGAGGGGAAGGACAGACTCCTGTCATGTTGCACAGGAGAGGGGCAGGTTACTGGTGTCAGGCCAGGGCAGGAGGCTCCCTGAGGCCCCCAACAGCCTCCAGGTCACTTCCTAAAATGTCATGCACCTGCAAGGTGAATTTTCCAGCTCTTAATGAGGCTACCAAGGCAGCATGTGGGTGAAGTTCAGCCTCTAATCCCCAATTAAGGCTCTGAGCACTAGCTGCTTCCGGCATCTGGTTGCCGGTAGCTACAGATTGCGGTACTCTTTCTCTCGGTTTTCAGTATGGTTTCTAGAGAAAGGGGATCCCTCCTCCGGAACCAGGAACACTAGACACATGTCCTTGATGGTAACATCTCAGGAAGCAAGCTTCAGCTTATCCTACTGTAATGTCCCCTCCTGCTTCCTATACACTCCTTCTGTCTTGTGACCAAGGCCATTGATGAAAAAAAATCACTTAACCTGCCCACAATTTACATACACAACCATTTAGTCCCTGAAATAAACTTTGGTGCAAGTGTGTGCTTCTCTCCTTCAGCTAAGAGAGGACTGAGATATGGGTGCGTGGCGGGGCAGCGGGTGGGGGCGGTCTGTTGTGTTCTAGCTCTGCACATGGGAAGCTAGAGTTCAGGGCATCCCATGTTGGATACCTATATTCTCCACTGTGCATCAGTTTCCACATCTCTGTTGATAAGACTTCTTCAGAAATCTGGGCTTAGGCACCCAGTGGAACCTGTGTGCTGCCAGGCAGCTTGTTACAATAGTAATGGCTGACATTCTCGAGCCTGTGACCTCCCTTTCAGGATGCACTGTTCAAGTGTTCAAGAAGAAGTGTTTCGGGGATGGCGTGATGCCTTCTGCCAAGTCTGATGACCCCAGTCCCGTTTCCAGGACCTGTATTGTAGAAGCTGGGAACCCACTTCTATCAGTCATCTGACTTCCACATGAGCACTGTGGCACAAACATCCCCTACTCCAAACAAACGCATGCCTAAAAAAGTCTGTTCAGGTAGGTACCTGGGCGTAATCACTTTATTGGAGCTTCAGACCAAGTAGCCCCTGACTGGTAATAACTGTTCCCTTTGTGACCTCTGCTTCCCACTGTAACTGCCATCACACTGTTTGTGCCACACTTGCCACCATGATGAACTCTCACTGCCCCCCCCCCCACTCCAAAACCACAGCCAAAACAAACTCTTCTATAAGTTGCCTTGGTCATGGTATCTTGTAAGTAACCAGCACACCCATCTGTACAGGGAAAAACTGAGAAGAGAGAGGGGAGATGTTGTGTGCAATTACTGCTTTTGTAGAACCAGCATTGGCTTTGTATGGCCCAGGCTAGTTTCAAGGAGTCAAAATTTGAACCCAGTTTTTTCTCGCCTCTGAATGCCCCCATACCCCCTGGCACATAGCCTTCCTTCTGCAGGGTTTTGGAACTGAATGACAACACAGGAAGGGACCAAGTGATCAGTATGATGCAGAACAGTCTGTTAGCATTGCTAACTCCCTCCCTTGATCCTGGAAAGCCTTTTCCCCCATCTAAGAAGCACAGCTTCCCTGAGGAGGAACCTGCTCTCAGGAATCTTGGGCAGAGGGAAAGGACTCAAATTCTAGGCTCAAAACAAACAGAACAAAGACAAACTAAGTAGAAACACACAGGTTCTCACACAGTGCTGTCTGTGAGCTTGGGCAGACGGGAGGCAGAGACTCTGAAGCTATAAAAGGGGGTGGACTGCGGTTTTATCACGTCTTGGCTCCAGGATCAGTGGACCATATGTCTCTCCTTGGAACCAAATTCCTGCCTTTGGATATGTGATCTGGACTTTTAAAACATTCTAAAATTGAACAGTTGGGCTAGACTGTGGCTAAAATATCCAGCAAAAATATACAGTGTAGTGATTTGAGTATAAAATGTGCCCCACAGTCTCAGGTGTTTGAATGGCCAGTTCCTGTATGGTAGTGCTGTTTTGGGGGAGGCTCTGGGACCTTAGGGGAAGATAGGGCCTAGTGGGAGGAAGTAGACTCAATGGAGCATCCAGTCCTACATATGTTGTCCTCTCTGTGTCTGCTTCTTAGTTATGGTCCTGTTCCCTGTGACTGTCCTTAAACCAGAAGTCAAAATAAAGCCTTCCTCCCTCAAGTTGTACCTTGTTGTTCAGTGACTAACAAAGTAGCAAAACTCCCCAGACACTTAGGAAGGTCAGTGTGAGGAGCAGGGACATCCAGTGCTTTAACCACTATCTTAGTATCATGGGTCCATGAGCCACTGGAAACCTTCAGTCATTAAGATTTACTTTCATTATACTCCTTGTTGATGATCAACTTAACAGGATCCAAAAGTCACCCAGAAAACTGAGCTTTGGACATGTATGGGAGGGAGTTTCTAGACTGGGCTGACTAAAGTGGGAAAATCTGTTGCAGTAAATATTAAAAAGTGAAAACCTTTTATCCTGCGCTAGGTCCGGCTCCCATGGGGCCACATGGCACTGCAGACAGAGTATCTGTATCTTAGCAGCTCCATGCCGCCTCTAAGTACCCACAGACACAGGCTTCTTTTGACCAAGGCCTGGTCCACTCCACCCGCCCTTTCTGCTTCTGTCCACCCCCTGTATTGTTGTCACTTACTTCCCCTTGGCGTGTTGTTGCTAAGCCTTCCACACACTCCTCCCAACTCCGTGTCGGGCTTTGTGCATTCTGCCACTGCACCCTTTGAACTCAATTAAGTTGTCACATCAAAGAACACACCAAAATACTCTGATCCAATTGGTATAATATAATTTGCCCAACTAGATAAGTCAAATGATCTTTTCTAATGCCGTCCCTTAAAAAACATTTATAACAACTTTATTCATATAGAGATGAGCTGAGAGAAACATCCACATCTGCCTCCATGGTGCCTCCTCTCAAATCTCCCCTCTCTCTCCTCTTCTTCTTTCCTAGACTTTTCTTCACCTACCTTTCCTTTTTATCCAGTGATAGGCTTGACCCACTATAATGACATCACCCTACAAAGATCCATCCTTGATATGGGTTGCACTAGTCCTTGGGTTGAGGTTCTATATGATAAGCCAGAGAAAGCCATCTGAGCACCAGTATACACCCCCTCTGCCTCCTGACTGCAGCCACAGTGAGACCAGCTGCCTCAGGCTCCTGTTACCACGCTGTCCCTGTGAGAGAGGGAGAGAGAATGGCCTACTCAACCAGGAAGACAGCAGGTACTCTCTTTTATTCAGTTGATTTGGTTAATCATCATGGCAGTTGGGAAAGTTACAGATATGCCTTCTTTTTATGATAAAGGAATCGAGAGTCTGTACATAGTCCAGACTATGTTCTCCCTAATGGTTGATGTATCTTTTCCATTTCATTTACGCTCAAGTGTCTGGTTCATAGCAGGTACTCTAAAGTGTTGATAAGGAATGGAATGTAGTTGTGTGGTAGGGCACCAATCTAACAAGTGGAGGTCCTTAGACTGGAACCCTGGCATACACATGAATGTACAAACACCCATGCACACACGCATGCATGCATGCACATGTGCATGCACCACAAGCACTCAGGCACGTAGGCACGCATACATGCACCAAAACACAGTTGACAATATTGACAAAGAGAAAACTGTACAATGTCATAAATGTCTGTCCCACAGCCAGTCACCCAGTCACCCTAGCAATGCTGACTTCAGCAGCCTTCTCCCAGACAGCCCTCATAACTATGCCCTTTGAATTCTGCCCTACCCTAGGTGGGTCTGTGCCCTGATAGTGAATACAGGAGGCTGGGATGCTCACTGCAACCATGTCTCTCAATAGGAAAGCTGTGTTGATCTCCTCACCAAGGCGAAATGGGAACACTGTCCTCCCCCTGAGCTTTCACAGAATTCTCCCACCCTGAAGGGGCAATTCTAGAATGACCTAGAACATTTTAAAACATACTGGTGTTTAGGTCTCGCCCTGAAGAGATTCTGAATCATTGCTTTGGAGCAGGCCTGTACGTCACAGATGTTCAAAGCTTTTTTGGGTGTTTCTAATGGGTAGCCAAGCCCAGAGAACCTCTGCATCTGAACATGAGTCCCATTGTCAAGCTAGCAGGCCTCAGCATCCAAGGTATGCTTGCTGACTGACTATGTGGTAAAGAAAGGAGTGAGCCAGTAACAGAACACACTGGAAATATTTTGCAACACCCAAGCCTACACTCTTCCATTTCCACTGGTCCCGATCCAATTTGCCTGGGGTACAGACTGAGCTTGTACATGCTGAAAATGAAAACCTTCTTCAGGTGATTCTGGTGGAAAGTGTGGCTCAGGAAAAGAAATGAATGAAAGAGCAGCTATTAGACATCTGAGCACAGAGGAGGTTGGCTGCAAAGAAGAAATTCAAGAACAAATGCAGCTCATCAGTTTCAGCAGTCGATAGGTATGTTCTTTCATTAGTCTTGCTTCTTTTCAATTGGCAAAATAAACAACACGTGCTGGGGAGGGAGAGCAAGCCTCCCCTCCTCCCTGCTCCCCCGCTTTCCTTGGAGAAACCAGTAATTGTTTGGAAACAGGAATCTGGCTTTTTCTCTACAGATTCCTATTTGCAGGAAGCTATGGTTGCTGAGTGCTGTTAGCACATATATTGGACTGGAAATTGAGGTCATGGCAAAAAGAGGAAATGAGGAAACAGTTAATTCAGCATCCATCTCTCCTTCTGCCCTGGACTACGAGCATCCCAGCAGGACTTTGGTGCCTGAGTTCAGGCTGTTTAACCTGCAACCCCTGGGGAGCTACAATAAAGTTAGGGATGAAGATGAAGAAGAAAAGACACACAAGCAAGCAAGTCAGCCACTGTAAGCCACCCGGAGTGACCTGATTTCTAGTCATCTGCTATCCCAGAGGGAGGCATCCCAGCAGTTCAGCACTGGTGCACTCCTGCAGGGCTGTTGACAGCCAGCTAGGGGCAGTGAGGCAAGATAGGAAACTCTTAGCCTCAAACTCTAGGTTCTGGAAAGTAGTCAACAGCTGGGCTTGTGACAATGTTTGGTGGAACGGTGAAGCACAGAGAGGACAATAAATCTACAAAAGAGGGAGGAATCTTTAGACACATCTCTCCCCTCAATAGATGTGTGAAACTGCAGATCATACCAAACCCTACACACACTGTACTTCCCTCCATATTAACCATTATTCAAAGGGCATAGTTATGAGTGTACTTTCTCTCTCGCATATGGTAACTGCCCACTGCCCTTGGTCAACAGGGCTTTATTGTAAAGTTTTTCTCGAATGTAAACACAGCAGCATTGTGACAGTTAACCTGATGACTGCTGGGTGACTAGTGGGCAGGTAGAGTGTATGACTAAGTGTGACAAGGAGCTGATTCAAGCTCACTTCAAAGTCCTGAGCACGGTGGCATGAGAATTCTGCTGGCTACTCTGACTACAACATCATTCACAGCTTATGAATTGAACAGGCATGGTGGTGCAGACCTGGGAGGCTGAGGAAAGAAGGTTGTGAGTTCAGCACTAGCCTGGGGCTCCATAAGAATTTCCAGGACAATATAGCAAAATGCTTCCAACCAACCAACCAACCAACCAACCAACCAACCAACCAACCAACCATCAACCAACCAATTACCAACCAACCAACCAACCATCAACCAACCAATTACCAACCAACTAACCAACCATCAACCAACCAATTACCAACCAACCAACCAACCATCCACCAACCAACCAACCAACCATCAACCAACCAATTACCAACCAACCAACATTAATAAAACAAAACTTACAAGACTTATAAATCTGTGGGCTAGAGAGATGAATCAGTGGTTAACAGCACTTACTACTCTGAAGGTCCTGAGTTCAATACCCAGCACCCACATATCAGTTCACAACTGTTGAATGCTGTCTTCTGGAGTGCAGATGTATGTGCAGACAAAGTGCCCATATGCATAGATAAATCTATTTTTAAAACCTTGGGAATTGTTTACTTCTGGAATTTTCATGTAACAGCTTAGGACAACAGCTAACAGTGTCAGTTAGAGCCATTGTCACTGTGACAAATGTCTGACAGAAAGACTTGAAGAGGGTAAGACCTATGTAAACTTACTGTTTCAGAGGTTTCAGTCCATTGTGGCAGGGTAGATGTAGGATGCAACTCACATCATTGTGGGCCAAGAAGGAGAGGGGGGTGCAGAGAGAGACAAAGACAGAGAGAGACAGAGAGACAGAGACAGAGAGGGAGAGCACCCATATTAGCTGGCTTTCTACCCACTCTACCTTTCCTATAGGTCTTAACCTATAGGATAGTGCCTCTTATATTCTGAGCTTTCACATTATGAGCTACTATCATTGATTATTAGGTCCTCTTTGGAAATACCCTCATGGTCCTACCCAGAGGTGGGTATTTGCCCATCATCTAAAACTATGATTGAGATTAATTGTCACACTGAACATAAATGATGCAGAACCCACTAAAACAGAAAACAAAGATAATGAGGAGGATACTGCAACCTCTTCTGAAATGACAGAAATGTTCTATACCGATGTCTAATATGGTGGCCATTGGCTATGTGTCACAACTGAAGTACAGTGAGTGGAGTGACTTAAAATTTATATTTTATCTTCTGTCAATGATTTTAAATATAAAAAGTCATACAAGCTAGTAGCTATCATGATAGCTGGTATCAGTCTCTACTTTGTGAGGTGAATGGATGGGGAGGAAGGAGAATGAGCCTGAGTAGGTTAACAGAGGCAACACTCTCAAGTCCCAGTTGCCCAGTTGGAGTTTCTTTGAGCTGTGACCTCTTGTAGTCTTGGGCTGCCTTAGTCAATGTTCTATTTCTGTGAAGAGACACCATGACCATGACAACTCCTATAAAGAAATATATTTAATTGGGGCTGGCTTATGATTCAGAGGTTTAGCCCATTGTCCCTACAGCAGGAAGCCTGGCAGCATACAGGGAGACATGATGCTGGAGAAGGAGCTTAGAATTTTACATCTGTATCCACAGGCAACAGGAAGAGTGAGATACTGGCCTTGGCTTGAGCATCTGAAGCTGCACAGCCCACCTCCAATGGCACACTTACTCCGGCAAGACCACACCTCTTGATCACTGTCAAGTAGCACCATTTCCTAATAACCAAGTATCCACATGCTCTATGGGGACCATTGCTATTCAAACTACCACATGAGCGAACACAGAAGGCTCTTTTTTATGACATCATCCTCATCACCAGGACAAAAGGCTACATCTGAACTCCACTTTACACAGAGAAATACAATTTTGACCAAGGCTGATATTAAATAGAGAAACATCCAATTTTTTTTTTTTTTTTACTGCTGGATTTTTCTTGATTCTTCCCACAGGGAAGGCTAAAGAGACAGATTGCACTGCAGGACCAGGAGCTGAGATTAGAATTCAGAGCTGACTGATATCAAAGCTCTCAGTTTCTCAGCTTTCTGTCATCTTTTAAAACTAGAATTGAGCTTCCCATGAGTCAGAATCTAGGATTAACTTGATAACTTGTATTGAGAAACTAATTCAATGTCTCAGAGCCGTCTCTGTCAAATGGTTTGAACAGTCCCCTTGAGATGTCCAGATTTTTCCTAACTTTAGAATATCATATGGCGAAGGCATTAAAAACATCCCCCAGGCACCAATTGAAGCCACATAGGAAGTGGGAAGCTTTTTCTGCAGCCAGCTTTGCTTTGACTTAATAACCTTGGCCTTTAGTCTGTTTTATTTATTAATATTATCATCTCTACTAGAGCAGCTTTTATTTTCTGCTGCATAGCCTAGGTCACTCTCCAGGGAAAGGACTATCTATGACATCCAGTTCTGAGCATGTGTAGAGATACAAACTTGTACAGTGCAGACTGAAATAAACAGGGAGCTCTTGTGATGCACCCCCCTGGTCTTCTCTCTACCTATCCTTTCCTTGCTCTATCATTGTCCAGACTCCCCCTCTTTCCCATTTCTGTATTAATTACTTTGCTTATTGCAATGATAAAATATGTGACAAAAGCAGCTTAAGGAAGGAAGGATTTGTTTGGCTTAAGGATCAAGGATACACCCCCTCGGGTGGAGAAGTCATGACCGGTGGAAGGTCATACTGCATCCATAGCTAGGAAACAGAGAGAGTGTTGGTATTCAGCTTGCTTTTTCCTTCTTATTCATTACCGGACTCCAGCCCACAGAATGGGCTCCCATCATAATCCACCCTAAACATGCCTAGGAGATTCTAGAGGCTGTCAGCTTGACAATCAGTATTGACCATCATATCCTCTTCCCTCCTTTGTTCTCCAAGCTTTTTGTTCTCTGTTTTTCTGTTTCTTCCTCCCCCTACCTTGTACATTCCTTTCTACTCTTACCTTCTCTTACTCAAATCCTGGGATTCCTGGGGAACTGGATTTATGCTCTTACCAAGCCACAGAATGAACAGCTCTGGGGATAGAGGTGCAAACAAGAGCTGGAGGCTCTGCTTCCATAAATTTCTCCAAATAAATGGAGTCTCCCAACAGAGGAATATCTTTCATTGCTCACTGAAAACAAAAAGAAAAAAAAAACATCTTAATATAAATGGTTTACAAAAGCATGCACAGTAGCATTTGGGAGTTGGGGTTCCAAATGGGGAGGTTACCCTATCCTCAAGCTCTGAGCAATGCACTGACTGCCAGCCAATCTCAGGAAGACCTATCTCTCAACCAGAAACAGATGAGTAGGCTCTAAGTCTGTGGATAGCCTGCAGCTTTATCAGGGGATCCTGGAATCTCCTACCCACAATCCTCTGCCTCCTCAGTCTGGGACTTTTCTGTTAGATCTCAGTGGGGAAAGTTGCCCACTGGGCTGGAGACATATGTGTTTGTATCTCATGAGTGCCTCTGCTTTAGTTACTCATACCAAAATATTAAGAGTGGGTAACAGGCTGGAGAGATGGCTCAGTGGTTAAGAGCACTGACTGCTCTTCCAGAGGTCCTGGGTTCAGTTCCTAGCAGCTACATGGTTGGGATCTGATGTCCTCTTCTGGTGTGTCTGAAGACATGACAGTGCACTCATATACATAAAATAAATAAATAAATCTTTAAAAAAGAGTTGGTAACATCTTTAGGTGGTTACTTCTTCAGGACAAACATGATTGCAGGCACTTCCTGGGCCCCATTCTACAAAGAATCTTTTCTTTAGAGTTCAGACTTAGATTCAGCTAGCTTTAGGGACATATCTCCTTTCTACTCTCTTTGCATTTGATCAGAAGTAGTTGAGAGGCCGGAGAGAAGACAATGACCTAGAAATGTTTTCTTTAAGTTTGCAAGGCCACTGATGATACCATCTCTACCTCTGCATTCTTGGCTGTGTCTTCATCCAAGGTCAGGCTTTCATCCATGAAAAGAGAATAGAACACTTCTTTTACTGTGAGTCTTATAACTAAACAAAATGATAGACTCTCTTTAGAGTTTGGTTAGCCTGGAAACTAGAGGATGGACCCGATGAACTTTTCAGGTCTGTCTTTCTTGATCATCTATAGTACTAGGGAAGCCTGAACCCAGCAATAGCCAAACGCTTTAATAGCTTATTACTTGTTCAGCTGACAAATGACAAGACTCACAAGCAATTGTGAGACCATCAGGAGAAGATACCAATCATGGGCATCTCTGTAGCATCCGGAGCAGCATCTCTGGCATCACACATCAGTTTCCAGTTGGCTTGTGCTGGTTTGGGTTTTCACGATGCTGTGGTGCGGAACGGGTGAGGCTGATGAGCTGGGAGGATGAGAATGAAAGGAGCATTGTCACATTTGAGTAATGTGACACTCAGCCAGGAACAAAGGCACTAGTTAGGCAATAGGAAGGCCAACCCAGGGCAGCAGTTCCAGATCCTGGCACTGTGCCACTAGGCTTTTGCCAAATGGACATAAAACCAAACAAACATCAGTTTCTAGACTTAGGTGATAGGCAAGAAGTAGAAGAGGCTGGTGACTTTCCAGAAGAGGGATGTTATTCTGGTTTCATTTCTGTTGCTATGACAAAATACCACAACCAAAAGCAGCTTTAGAGAAGAAAGAGTTTACATGGCTTACAGTTCTAGAGTTATGTACCCATATTGCAGGGAAGACAAGGCTGGAACTGAAAACATCCTCAGTCAAGAGTAGAGAGAGAATAAATGAATGGGTTCTTGCTTACTTTCTTCTCATGCAGATTTCTCCTGCCCTGTACAGTCCAGGAGTTCCTACCCAGGAAATGGTGCTGTCTACAATGAGCTTTTTCCTCCCACATTTATCAACATTAAGACAACCCACCATAGACCAGCCTGATCTAGATACTTTTTCAAAGTAAGCTCTCTTCTCAGGTAATTGTCAGTTTACAGTTAAAGTCAACCAGCACAATCACTTTCAATGTCTACTCTCAGGGTTATTGTGTTGATGGAGGTGGGGGTACTAGGGTGTTAGGTCACAGGGCTGTAAAGAAAGGGCAAATGTCAGGATGCCAGCTGAGGTGAAAGAACAAAATAAATCTCAAGAATTGAGAGTCCTGCGTGTAACTGTTCTCTTGGGGTACTTTATTGGGTTCTTTTCCCTCCCACTCTTTTCTACCCTTATCCCTTACAAACCTCCATTACTAGGTAGGAGAGAAAAATGGTTAGAGGGGAAAGAAGACATTGATATTGTTAGGATAGTTCCTACTGATTAGGGGCATCAAGTTCCCCAGGACAAGTCCAGTCTTTGGTGTTGGGATAGTCACTGGCAACTAAGAACAGCACCAAGCAGCAGAATGGGGAGCTGCTGCTACCTCTCTCGGGGCTCCGATATTTTTATACCCTCTCCAAAGTTCCCAGAATTCTAAATATAATCTTCAGCTGGCAAAATCACGCCCCTGCCAGAGAAGGAGACAAGTCATAGTCAGCTGCTATGGACAAGCTGAAGCAGCCCCATATCCTATACCTGGGGTGAAAAAGCCACACCCACACAACATTTCTATGTTTTTAATGAAGCCAAATCTCTTACTACCTGTGTGGATAACTTCAACTGATAGTTGATACCTGGGCCCTAACCTTAACCCTTCTTGAAAACCATGTCTTTCCCTTCACTACATTTCTTCTCAAGTGTTGGTGGGACAGAAAGATGATGGGGGTCGGGAGTGAGAACAGCCACATGTCCACAGTTATGGCAGAGTGTGAAGTTTCAATGGAGTTGGGATATTCATCATGAAGGACTGACCTGTTCTATGACCACTGGTTCACTCAAGAAGGAACTGGTCTTCCTTTCACCAGAGAAAGAGTGTGGTACACTGTGATAAAATTGTGAAGAAAACCCATGGGAGGTTTCTTGCCCGTGAAGGATGTTCAACATGTGAGACAGAAAGTTGAAAGATTTGATTTTTTTAAAGAAGGAAACAAGGTGGACTGCAGTGTGGGGAGATTTTTGGAGGCTCTCCCTCCATCTGAGATGTGATGGTGGCTTGCCCTGTAGGTGAGGGGATGAGTGAAAGACTTCTTTGTCAGTCTAGAGGGACACAGCATTATCTTCTGCTACCGAACATGTCCAACCAGTGAGGAGTCTGTGACAGAGCGGAACCATAAAACTTCCCAGACAGAATGTTCCCGGTTGAACACTCCATTGAAACACCCCCAGAACTAATTTATGGAAGTGGGCAGTTTAGCACATTTTGATTTCCATGAATAACACTTGTCCTTTATAATGCCACTCTGTTCACTTTGGCCCTTTAGAAAAAGCCAGACTTTCCTGGCTCTAGTCTCTTTTTGTCTCTCTCCTGCTTTTCCTCCAACTGATGTTTCCTTCTCTCTATCCCGTTCTTCTCCCTCCATGTAGAGCCACAGAGCTATCAAAACCTACGCCCTGAGTCAGATAGCTACGCTTGGTCTCCAATTCCTGATGTCTTCATTGTCACAGTACACACATAAACAATTTGCACAAATGAATCAGAGCCAGTTATTACTAGGACACTGTTGTGATGGGTTCTCCCCTTGGCTTCCTGCCATCGGAGATGTAAAGACTGTATTCCTCAGCTGCACACAGAGATAATAAAAGACGAAGAAACAGGAGACTCCCATCCCGTGGAACAGGAAGCAAGGAAGGCAGAGGAAAGTGTCTTCCTCTTTTCAATTCTGAGGAGGACTAAGAAAACACTGTGATACTCATGCCAACAGTGACATGATTCAACATTTGTAATGAATGGCCTGGAGATGGGATAATGGTTGTTGTCATCGTTACTGAGCATGTTCTGTATGAGCTCAGATACTAATAACATGGCTTTGGCCTCTGAACACTGACAGTAGGTATCTAGATACATCGCCATTTTCTCTTTCACCTTTGTTGCGAAGGAGAAAGTAGAGTGAAGCATGTGCCTTGCCCACAAGTAGTGGGGAAGTCAGATTCCCAAATCTATTTTTTTTCTCTAGTCTTTCCTATAGTTCTTCTCCTGCTGGTCCCTCTAAGACTTGGGTTCTCAGTGAATAAGCTTCACAGTCACCATCGGATCCAAATCCTCCAGTGTCAGCTCTGTTCAAAGCCTGGCTCTTCCCCTCAGCTTGCTTTTCTGGCTTGACTCCAGGGTCCTTTTGTGCTTTTGTCTCCGGCCTCAGGACCAGCGGTTTTGGTTAGACCCTGCCATCGCCGCCGCCACCTCCTCCTCCTCCTTCTTAAGCTGAGTTGCAGGAGTGTACTTAGGAGATAAAATTATTTTATTATTAGGCACTCCACAGGAGAATGTCCTGTTTATTTCAACTTTTCCTTAATTCTTTATGGTGTTGTCATATGCTCTATCTTTTCTGAAGCAGTGCGTGTTCAGGTTGAGATGCAGCATAGGGCAATAACTAAGAGTATGCATGTAGGGGCTGGAGAGGTGGCTCAGTGGTTAGAGCACTGATTGTTCTTCCAGAGGTCCTAAGTTCAATTCCCAGCAACCACATGGTAGCTCACAACCATCTATAATGGGATCTGACGCCCTCTTCTGGTGTGTCTGAGGACAGCGACATTGTACTCACAAGTAAAGTTAAAAATATCATATATATATATATATATATATATATATATATATATATATATATATATATATATATGAATATGCATGTAACAATGCAGACAACTCATTGAATGGCAATACAATGTTCCACAAATGAACTACTGTTTAACCAAATGCCTTTCCTCAGGGGATGAGTAGCCAAGTTACTTCTGGATTGCTTATGTTGTTACACAAATGATAATCAGACAAATAAGAATGTGTTTACAAAGTGGTGTTTTTATTTCATAGTTTTGGACAGAGTCTCTAAGATCTGAATCAAAATGTAGGACATGTCTGTGTTTCCCTGTGTGTGAGACTCTCCCCCCATGAGTGAGTGAGTGAGTGTGTGTGTGTGTGTGTGTGTGTGTGTGTGTGTCTATATATGTGTTAAGCGTCACTGCTAATGAGCTGGCTGCAGCTCGTTGCTCTTTCTGGGTGGAGGATTATCTAGTCACAGAATTTCTAGGAAGAAAGAAGCACTGTCGGAGAGAGTTATCTTTTCTTTGCTGGGAAAGAACACATGATAGCAGTGGTCTTTTTCTCCACACACTTGCAGTTTTTCAAATACAAAAGCAGCACCGAAAGTGCTTTACTGCAACTATTTGAAAATCATTACACATCTATCTACCTGGCTTCCAGCCATGCACCATCCAACTGTATTAGTTTCCTAAGGCGGCTGTGACAAAGGTTCCTCTGAACCTAAACTGTATTAGCTATGCGGGTTAGAAACCACAAATCACCATAGAGAGGAACAAATCAGTTTGGGGTCTCCCTGTGCTATGTGACCATCTTCTCTCTCTTCTTTAGTCTTCCCACTAAGCATGTCTCTACTTCCAAATTTCCTTTTCCTACAGTGACATCAGTCATATTGAACTGTGGCCCATCCTAATGTCCATGCTTTACCCCATAAAGACTATCTTTAAATAAGGTCACTTCCAAGATACCGGATTTGAATGTATGAATTTGAAAATTGCACATATGGAAGACGTAACAAGTGATGTTCTATATATATGTGCACCGTGTGAATAAATAAGGTAACTATATCCATATCATCAACCGTTTATCATATTGTTTAGTAAAATCACTCAAGATTATTTTCTTATACTCAAAAAATATAGAGTATATAATATTATTAGCATCAGCTTTTATTGACCAGGGACTGAGACCTCTGAAACGGTAAATCAAAATAAAAGTTCTTTTAAAGTGTAACTCAAGTATTTTATTTCATTGGCAGAAATATGGTAGATACATTCCACAGTGTGAGATTTTTGCATCAGCAGAAAAGTCTGCAAAGACAGAACGCTGAACTCATCATGGGACATGTCCTGATGCCCCAAGTTTACTCCTAGATGCATGATAAAGGAATGGTTGTAACTTGTGGTATGAGATCTGTTGTTTGTCATCTGCAGTCTCCTCTTCATGGAGACTCCATCTCTTCTCAATCAAAGTGGCTGTTATCAAGGAAATAGGCAACAAATAGGGAGGGAGTAGGTTATGATGGGTGTACAGATCACTTCAGCAATGTAGCCATTTCAGAGCACAGGCATCCTCTCAGCCGACTACTGTTTTCTGTAATTTCTTCAGTGTTTTAAACCCTTTTACCTCTTTGATTGGGTTTTATTTCTAGTTTCTTCTTCTTTTTCTTTTCTAAGCTTGTAAGTTGAGACAGCCCCAACCCCCAATACATACAGCATAATTTCATCCTCGGTAAGTTTGTTGGTAAAACATAGACAAGTTTGAAGATGTGCCTAGTCTCACAGAGACTTGAAGTGCCATGGTGGGGAGGGGGTATCCAGGGGGCCCCTTACCTACTCAGAGGAGGAAGGTGGGATGGAAGAAGGATTATGGAGTAGGGTGACTGGGAAGGAGCCCGTGAACAGACTGTAAAATCAATAAGTAATAAACAAACAAACAAAACTTTAAAAAAATGTAGAAAAACTAAAAAAACTACTTTTTTGCTTGTTTGTTTACGTTTTGGACAAGGACTCACTCTATAGTATAGCCCAGGCTGGTCTGGAAGTCACTCTAAACTCTAGGCTGGCCTCAAACCTCATTCTGTCCCTTCTGCCTCAGACTCTTGAGTGCTTCAGTTCTACACGTGGGTCGCCATTCCTACCTTGAAGACCTCTTTCTTCATGTGTGCTGATTTTAATCCTATTTCCTTCCTGAAAGCTTTTAATGATCTAAAGTTTTCTGGTGGAGATTTTAGGGCCTGTTAATATAGAATGACATTGCCTGCAAATTGGGAAGGCTGACCCCTTCCTTTCCTATCTGTAGTCCCCCCCCCCCCCGTCACCCCTTCAAGTTATAGCTCTTAGATTTCAAGCATTATATTGAAAGGCACAGAGAGGTCCCTTTGTCTCAGTCCTGATTTTAAATGGAAGGCTTTTAGGTTTTCTCCATTCTGTGTGATGCTGGCTATGGATTTATCATTCCGCCTTTATTGTGTTGAGGCATGCTCCCTCTTCTACTTTCTTTGGGGCTTTTATAGTAAAATGTATTGAATTCTGTCAAATGCATTTTCTGCATGATCCTTTTGATTTGAGATGCCATGTGATTTCTCTCCTGAGTGTGCTATATTACCTTTATTGATTTGTGATATTGAACTGTTCTTACACCCATGGAATGAAAACATCTTCGCTGCAGTGTATGGACTTCTTTAATTGTGCCACTGAACTCAGTTTGCCAGTAATCTATTGAGAATTATTACATTTATGTTCATGATAGGAGTTGGCTGATTAGTTTTCTGTTTTTATTGTGGTCTTACCTCGTTTTGATACCAGAATAGTACAGTCCTTCAAGAATGAGTTTGACAGTGTTCTCTCTCTCTCTCTCTCTCTCTCTCTCTCTCTCTCTCTCTCTCTCTCTCTCTCTCTCTCTCTCTCTCTCTCTCATCATATGGAACCCGTAGTTCTGTTTAGACTGGTAGAATTCTGTGGTAAGCCTACTTAGTCCTGGGCTTTTCTTTATTTGGAAACCTTTTGTGACTGCTTCAATACCATTGCTTGTTCATTCTAGATCTCTTTAATTTCCTTATATCCTCTTGATTTAATTTCGCTAGGTCAGATGTATCTACAAATCTTTCATTTTCTTCTTTTCAGAAATGCATTTTCAAAGCATTTCCCTGTGGGTCTCTGGATTTTGCTGGCATCTGTTTGAATGTCCTATCTGTATTCCACACATATTAATTTTAGTCTTTCTTTACATCTGCTGAAGGATTGTCAAACTTTTTAAAAAAGCCAACCTTTTGTGCATTAGTTTGCTGCTGTTGCTACAACCAAATATCTTACAAGAAGCAATGTAAAGGAGGGAGTATTTGTTTTGGCTCACCCTTTGAGAGGACTCACACCATCCTTGTGGGAAAGGCTTGGTGGGATGAGCATGAGGTTGCTCGCTCACGTCCTGGCAGATCAAACGACAGAGACCCTGAGATGTAACTGGGGTTGGCTGTGACTCCCTGGCTCTACTCCTGTGGCTTTCTTTTGCCAGCCAGGTCCCACGTGTTAAAGATTTCACAGTGCCAGAGGATTGGGACCGGGTGTTCAAACACATGAGCCTGCGTGCAACATTTCACTTTTAAGCTGGAACACTTTGGTTTTTGGCTCTTTAGATTGATTTTTTTTTTCCAGTCACCACTTTATTACTTTCTACCCCAATTTTCAGTATTTTTCTCCATCTATTTAGTTTGGGTTTAAGTTGTTCCCTTCCCCTCTCTTCACCCACCTCTCCAGTATTTCTATTTCAATGAGAGATTTTATAAATGCTAACAAGTGCTCTACCACTGGCCACATATTTATATCCTCAGCTCTCTTACACTTCTTTTCTAAATCTTGGCCCATTACCTTGGTTGGCCTTGGCCATCCTCTGTGGCACAAGTGACCCCTGAACTTGCTGTCTTCAAGCCTTAACCTCCCAAATAGCTAGCATTTCTGGCCTGCACCACCAGCTCTGCCTTGTTTTGTCTTATTAAGGCCTTGTTGAGTTCTTTTATTTTTTATGTGTGAATATTTGTAGCTACAGATAAGCTACTATCCTTAGTACTTAGTACTTAGTACTAAGGATCCTTAGTACTACAGATCTCCCTTTCAGAACTCCTTGCTGAGTCCCAACAGTACTGATAAATTGTGCTATCATTTTTGTCTTATTCTCAGATTTAAAATATCTCTTTAGTTTCTTCAGTGACCTATTGATCATTCATGAGCCTATTTTTTCTTTTTTTATATATTTGTGTAGCTTTAGAAGCTTATTTTTCTAATTCTTGTTTTGTTCCAGTAATTTCTTTATGGAGTGAGGTGTGATCTTTCTCAGCGAAAGTTAATGAGCTGTGAGAAGATTATGTATTTTATAGTATCTTAAGTTTCTTTGTTAATTTTTGGCTTGGATGATCTGAATAAAAATGTGACTGTGGTATATAAGTTGCACACTTATTATATCAGGACCTATGTAGCTCTTTATAACTGTTAGTGTTTTGATTTAAGTAAAATTAAATCCAACCTTTAGTGGATATGTGTGTATCATTGGTATATAGTAATTGACACATTTCTGATACTAATATGCAATGATCTTTCTCTTGCTTAGGTTTTGTCAGCTTGGCTCAAGAGCAAGTTATCTGAGAAGAAGGAACCTCAATTGAGAAAATGCCTTCTATAGGGGCATTTTCTTAGTTATTGACTGATACAGGAAGGTCCAGTTCACCTGTGGGCAGTACCACCACTGAACAAATGGTTCTGAGTTGTATGAAAAAGCAACTTGAATAAACCATGGATAGCAAGCTGGTAAGCAGCATCCCTCCACAGTCTCTGCTTTTGTTCCTACCTGGAGGTTTCTGCTTCAGCTCTGTCCTGACTTTCCTCAATGATGTATGGTGATTGGGATTCATAATCCCTACGGGCCAAACTGATGAACGCATCTTCTCAATTGAGGTTTCTCCTCAAGTTGCTTTTGGTCATGGTCTTTATCACAGCAACAGGCAAGCAAATTAGAACACTTTTTAAGTCTTCTGACTAATTTTGCCTTGACATCTACTTTATCAGATATAGTATAGTTTAGCTCTGTTTGCTTGGCACATTGACTTCTTTTACTTCAGTTTTGATCTGAAGTTGCCTTTACCATTGAGATGTGTGCCTTGTAAACAATAAATAGTTGCATCTTATATTTTATTCCAATGAGACCTTTTTATTGGAAAGTCAAGAGCATTTGCCTTTAGGGTTATAATTAAGAGGAACTTTGTAATTCCTCTAATTTGGTTGGCTGTTTTCTTAGGTAGTTCAATCATTGCTTGTTCTTTTGTTTGTATTAGGGAGGTGGTTGCTTACTGGGTTTAGGCATGATTCGTTTTTTCCTAGTTCTTTGTTAGTCCTTGTAAAAGAATCTGAATTCTTCTCTTACAGTTTTTAATACTGTTTTTTTATTTTGTTGTATTGGAACTTTTGCTATAGTATGCAATGGGTAAGTTTTTGGCTGGTCTTACCTATTGACTCTTAGGCTGGGATGTATACTTCTATACCCAAAATTTTGAGACTGTTGCTACTATAATTTCATTGAATAGATTATTTATTTATTTACATATTTATTATCTCGGCTTCTTTCATTTCATGGATTCTTAGGTTTGATCTTTGATCAAATCCCAGAGTTCTTAGGAATTATGTTCATATATTTCTTAATTTTTGCATGAGTAGAACATTTCCTAAACCTAATTTTTTATTTCTCATATTCTTTCTCCTGCTTTATCTAGTCTTTTAATGCTGCTTCCACTTGATTATTTTGTTCAACTCATTGTTTTTGCATTTCTAATCTCTCTCTCTCTCTCTCTCTCTCTCTCTCTCTCTCTCTCTCTCTCTCTCTGCATGTGTGTGTGTGTGTCAAAATATTAATTTCCTTTCTTTTTGCTTAAACACAACACAAATGATGTATTCACAGTTCTACATTATTCCACAGGCCAAGTAGTAAATATCCCAGACTCAGCAGCAAAATCAACAGTGCCCCCAACCTTCTCTTTCTGACAATTCGGTGAGCTCATCACCCTCTCACATAGGGACTTTCATGTTTTAGATGATGGAGCAGCAGGTGTCATCCATAAATTCCATGTGCACCTGCACACACTGTCCCTTCATCCTGGTCCTGCTCAGCACTTTGGTTGCCCTCGCCAGTTTGACAGGCTCTATGTCAGTCCCATCCATGATGGCAGCAGTACGGCTGGGAAGTCTAATTTTCTTGCTGAATTTCTCTTCTATGGTGTTGACTTCCTCGTTCACATCCTGAACTAATTTTCTTGCTTCATTTATTCATTTGTTTGTTTCCTCCTTGAAGCCACTGATCATGTTTACAAGTAGACTTTTGAATTTTCTCGTCTGACTTTTCAACCATTTCAGTATCCTTGGATTTGGTAATTGAGTAGTGAGATCTTTTGAAGGTACCACATTGCCTTGATTTTTCATTTTTCCTATGTTTCTCTGTTGAATTTACACATCTACTGGCTGATTATCTCTTTCAGGTCTAGGAGGGGGGTTTCTTAGTCAACAGCTTTCTTTTGATGGTTTAATATCCAGCACCACACAGCTGAAGCAGCAATCGCACCAAGCCAGATATAGAAATACATTAAAAAAAAATCAACCAAACCAGAGCAACATCACCAATGACCATTACAAAAGAACATGAAAAAAATAACATAGGGTGTGCTATGGAGCTAAAATTTTCTTAGTGTAAAAGCAAAAACTAATAAACGGACAAAATAACTGAAAGGGATGAAGGGGACAGACAAAGGTGAAGAAAGAGCACAAAGTTATGTAAAAGGAAGAGTGTGGGAGAGTAGTCTAAGTGGAGGAGATAAACAAAGAGATTCAGCAACAAAGAAAATTTGCACATAGAATAAAATGAATGCAAATCAACAAAGGCAAAAACTTAAAAACTCTTTTCAAAATGCTCTTCAAAGCATAGTTTGAAGGAAAAAGAGGGGATAGAATTTGGAGCCTGACAGGTTTTGTGGTCGTCTGATCAGTAAAGTGTCAGATAGTCACTAGAACATTTTCCCCTCAAGGAGCCTCCTTTCTTTGTGTACTGGCATCCTTGCCCAGCTACACTCAGTTTCTCAGTCTGTGAGCTGAGCAGAGTCTCTCATACTTGGAGACTCCCCATCTTGAGTCTCCCGAGACAGCCAGGGTTGCCTGTCTAAGAGGTGTCTCCTGAATGCATTAAGAAGTAGAAAGAGAAAGATCACCGAGATCTGTATGTACAAGAGAACCAGTGTCTGTGCTTTCCAAGCATACTCAGTGGCAAATACCCCACTGGAGACCTGAGCTGTAGAAGCCAAGGGGTGCGCTGATGCCTTGGAGTTTTCCATTTGATGACAATCAAAATTGTGGCAGCATAGTGGTTTCGAAATTTAAGTTACCCACTGGCCTAGGGGTCAGTGCTGCCAAATTCCACAGCCATTCCTAAGTGTTGGTGTCAGTAGCTTGTTACAGAGAATGGGGCCACAAACCACACTTCCAGACTGCCTCCCACACCAATATCCACTCTAGGCCTATGGTTGGTTGACTTTAGTATCCTTGACTCATGACTTACTTGTCATCAGGGTCTCAGGGTAGGTTTTTCAGGGTCTCAGTGAAGCTCAGTCTTGAACACAAGGTGTCTTCTCAAAATGGCTTCTAAATGGAGATCTCCAACATAGTGCTATTGATAGAGTGAACGTCTTCTGGACTGGTGGCTTAATATACTCTGTGTTCTAGGAACTGTTGACTTAGTTTATGGGCAGGATTCCCAGGCTCCTCTTACTAAAACTGCATAGCTCACCTCTTGGATGAAGTTTCTTACCCACTCATGCTCAAACTGAAGTGTCATGGCTGAAGCCATATTGACTTTGTTCACTGTCACTGTGTTTGCTGTTTCTCTACTGTTGTCACATTCCTCACTGCCCCTTTGGTTATTCACAGAGCTCTCGCCATTCTCTCTTTGGAGGAGAATTTATTGCTTATCGGCCTGACCTTTCTCATCTACTGTGCCACATGGAGGCAGCATCTTATACCATGCACCCCCAGAAGTCTTGTTTTCTCTTTTACCAAAACCCTTTAATGTTCATCATAGTTGAAGAAGGCTGTCTTGCTAGATGCTGACAGTTTTTGATGCTCTTGTGAAATGTATAATTCATAAATTTCATTTTCTGTTAGTGGCTGGTATGTGAAAATACCTTTATTTTGCAAAAATACTAATTTTTTGTGTGTAGCAAGCTGACTAATCTTTTACTAATGATAATAGTTTAATTGCAAACTCTTTTATAATTTGTAGATGCATAATTATGTTGTTAGTGAACAGTGACAATTTTATTTCTCCATTTGTAATCTTTGTTCTTTTAATTTACTTCTCTTGCCTTAATGCACTAAACATGATATGCAATACAATGCTAGGCTACAGGCATTGGTATAAAAAATCTGTTAGTATTTTCTAACATTTCTCTACAGTGTTAAGAAAGCACCCTTTCTGTTTCTTTCCAGGTAAATTATTCTTTAAAATTATCAATAAATATTGCCTTTTGTTGAGAGATAATTTCCTACATTGTGATAATGTGTTTTTCTCCCCAGCATTTCCCCTCAATGGATTTCTTTTTAAAAATTATTTAACTAAAATACGAGTACAAAATCCTCATCCTTCCCTTTTCTTTCTCCTGTCTCTTTTATGTTACCCCCAGCTCTTCCCAAAATTTTGGCCTCTTTTTCTTTGAAAGTAGATATTTTTTCTCACTTCTACTATAACCTGATTAGACTTTCCCTTTCTCTACACCTCCAAGTTCATCTCCAGATACCACCAGAGCCCAGCGATCCTACTACAGCAAGCCCTGGATATCTGAATACAGTTGCTAGTATGAGATCTCTCCAATTTCGAAAGCTTAGATCACACATTGAACCCTACATATTAATAGTGGAAGACTTTAACACTTTATTCTCACCAGTGGACAGATCATTGAGACAGAAACTAAACAAAGAAATAATGAAACTAACAGACATTTGCAATCAAATGGATCTAATAGATATCTACAGAATATTTCACCCAAACACAAAAGAATATTCTTTTTTTCTCAGAACCTCATAGAATCTTCTCCAAAATTAATCATATTCTTAGTTACAAAGCAAGCAAATTGAAATAATGATACAAGAAAATTGAAATAATGCTGTGTATCTTATCAGACCACCATGGATTAAAGTGGGACTTCAACAAATCCAGAAACAACAGAAAGATTACAAATTCATGGAAACTGAATAACTCTCGGCTTAATGATCACTGGGCCAGGGAGGAAATAAAGAAATTAAAGACTTTCTAGAATTCAATGAAAATGAAGGCACAACATACCCAAATTTATGGGATACAGTGAAAGCAGTGCTAAGAGGAAAGTTCAGAGCACTAAATGCTGTCATAAAGAAATTGGAGAGATCTCATACTAGCAACTTAACAGCACACCCAAAAACTCTAGAACACAAAAAAAGCAAACGCACCCAAGAGGAGTCGATGGCAGGAAGTAATCAAGATCATGGCAGAAATCAATAAATTAAAAACAAAGAGAACAATACAAAGAATCAACAAACCAAAAGCTGGCTCTTTGAGAAAAATCAATAAAATAGACAAACTCTTAGGAAAACTAACTAAAAGTGTGTGTGTGGGGGGCAGATAGGGAGACCAAATTAATAAAATCAAAAAATGTAAAGGAGATATAACAACAGACATCAAGGAATCATTAGCTCATTTAAAAAATCTGCGCCCATAAACTGAAAATATAAACAAAAGAATTATTTTCTTGTTAGTTATTACTTACCAAAGTTAAATCAAGTAAACAATTTATAGACCTATAGTTCCTAAGAAAATAGAAGCAGTCATTAAAAGTTTCCCTACCAAAAGAAGCCCAGAGCCAGATGGTTTTAGTGCAGAATTCTATCAGATGTTCAAAGAAGAAACAATACGAATCTTTCTCAAACTGTTCTACAGATTAGAAACAAAAAGAATATTGTCAAACTAATTCTATGAGGCCACAGTCACCCTGATGCTTAAACCACACAAAGACTCAACAAAGAGAATTTCAGACCAATTTTCCTTATGAACATTTATTTAAAATGCTCAATAAAATATTTGTAAACTGAATCCAAGAACATATCAAAAACATTGTCTTGTCTGCCATGATCAAGTAGCCTTTATCACAGAGATGCAGGGATGGTTCAATATATGAAAATCAATCAATATAATCCATCATATAATCAAAGAAAAAGGAAAAAAACCTACATGATCATCACATTAGATGCTGAAAAATCCTTTGACAAAATCCCACACCTTTTCACTATAAAAGTCCTGGAGAGATCAGGAATACAAGGTGCATACCTAAACATAATAAAAGCAATATACACAAGCCAATAGCCAACATCAAATTAAATGGTGAGAAACTCAAAGCAATTCCATTAATATCAGGGACAAAACAAGGCTGCACACTCTCTCCCTATCTATTCAACACAGTACTGGAAGTTCTAGGATAAGAATAAGACAACTAAAGGAGACCAAGCAGTACAGATTGGAAAGGAAGAAGTTTCAGTATTGCTATCTGCAGATGATATGATAATATACATAAGTGACCCCCCAATTCTACTAGAGAACTCCTACAGATGATAAACACCTTCAGCAAAGTGGTGGGATACAGAATTAACTAAAAACAAAACAAAACAGCAACAACAAAAAACCCCAGTAGCCCCCCCTTTAAACAAGTGATAATCAGAATGAGGTTGAAATTAGGACAACAGCACCCTTCACAAAAGCCACTTATAATGTAAAATATCTTGGTGGTGTAACCCTAACCAAGCAAGTAAAGACTTGTATGAGAATAACTTCAAGTCCCTGAAGAAAGAAATTGAGGAAAGTATCAGAAGATGGAAAGATCTTCCATGCTCCTGGATTGGTAAGATTAACATCATAAAAACCAGACATCTTACCAAAAGAAATCTAGAGATTCAATGAAATTTCATCACAGTTATTTACAGAGATGAAAGAACAATAGTCATCTCTATATCAAAAAACAAAAACCCCAGGAGACTTAAAGCAATTCTGTACAATAAAAGAACTTCTAGTGGTACCACCACCCCTTATTTTAAGCTGTACCACAGAGCAATAGTAATAAAAACTGCATGGTATTTTCTATTTTTATGCCAATAGCATAAAATAGAGAGGTTGGTCAATGGAATCAAATTGAAGATCTAGAAATAAATCCACACACTTAAGGACACCTGATTTTTGACAAATAAGCCAAAATTATACAATAGAAAAAGAAAGCTTTTCAACAAATGGTGCTTGCTTAACTGGATGTCAGCATGTATCAGAATGCAAAATAGATCCATATTTCTCACTCTGCACAAAGCTTAAAGTCCAAGTGGATCAAAGACCTCCGTATAAAACTCAACACATTATATCTGATAGAAGAAAAAGTGGGGAACAGTCTTGAATGCATTGGCACAGGGGACAACTTCCTGAACAGAACACCAATAGATCAGACACTGAGATCAAAATTCATGAAACTAAGTAGTTTCTGTAAGTTAAAAGTACATTATTAATAGGACAAAACGGCAGCCTACAGAATGGGAAAAGGTCTTTGCTAATCCTACATCCTATCGAGGACTGTTATCCAAAATATATAGAAAATTCAGGAAATTAGACACCAACACACCAAATAACCCAATTAAAGTTGGAGTACAGAGCTAAACAGAGAATTCTTGACAGAGAAATCTAATCGCTGATAAACACTTAAAGAAATATTTAATGCCCTCAGTCATGAGGGAAATGCAAATCAAAACTACTCTGAGATTCCATCCTATACACATCAGAATGACTAAGATTAAAACCTCAACTGACAGTTCATGCTGGAGAGGATGCAGGGCAAGGGGAACACTTGTCCATTGCTAGGGGGAGAGCAAACTTGAACAACCATTCTAGGAATCAATTTGGTGGTTTCTCAGAAAATTGGGAATAGTTCTATTTCAAGACCTACCTATACCACTCCTTGGCATATACCTAAAAATGCTCCATCATACCACAAAGATACAACTTGCTCAACTATGTTCACAGAAGCTTTATTTGTAATAGCCAGAAACTGGAAACAACCTATATGTTTCTCAACTCAAGAATGGATAAAGAAAACGTGGTACATTCACACAATGAGATGCTCCTCAGCTAGAAGGATATCATGAAATTTGCAGGCAAATGAACGGAACTAGAATCTATCATCCTGATGAGGTAACCCAGACATAGAGAGACATACCTGGTATGTGCTCACCTGTGCACAATAGTCATAAAGTGGCCATTAGACAACCCTGCTACAATCCACAGACTCAGAGAAGTTAAGTAACAAAAAGGACCTAACAGAGGATGCTTGAATCCCACTGAGAAGGGGGAATAAAATAGACATGGAGGTGGGCCGAGTGTGGGAACTGGTGAGTGGTGGGGTAGGAGGAGAACAGGGGTTAAGGACCGGGTGTGAGGAGAATGGAGGGAGAGAGAACTGGGAAACAGACCTGAAACTGGTGGAAGAGGCATTTCTGGGATGAACTCGAAACCTAGGACAAGGGAAACTCCCGGGAACCTATGAAGGTGATCCTAGCTACAGCTCCTAGCAATGATCTAGAACCAGAATCATTACCTTCTGAACCAGGCAAGACTTCCAATGGCCCTCCATTGGAGCCAACTCACCCACAAAACCTTCAACCCACAATTTGTTCTGCCTACAAATTGTTCAGGGACTAAGATGGAGCAGAAATTGAGGGAATGGAGAACCGACTTGAGACCCATTTCATGGTGAGAGAGCCCACCCCTGACACTATTAAAGATCCTCTGCTATGATTACAGACAGGAACCTAACCTTACTGTTCTCTGAGAGGCTTCATTCCACAGCTGATGGAAACAGTTGTAGAGACCCAGAGCCAGACATTAGGGGAAGCTCAGTGAATCCTGTGGAAGAGGGGGAGGAAGAATTGAAGGAGTCACAGGGGCCAGGGATACCACAGTAAAACCTACAGAATCAATTAACCTGGGTCCATAGGGGCACACAGAGATTGAACCACCAACCAAAGAGCCTGGATGGGATGGTCCTAGGTCTGCTACACAGATGGAACAGGTGTGCAACTTGGTCTTCATGCATGTCCCCCTAACAACTGGAGCAGGGCCTGTCTCTGACTCTGTTGCCTGTCTCTGGACCTCTTTGTTCTAACTGGGCTGCCTTGTCTAGGTTCAGTAGGAGATGATGCTCCTGGTCCTACTGCAACTTGATATGTCAAGGCAGGTTGGGATTCACAATCCACCTCCCCTTCTCTGAGGAGAAAAGGAAGGGTGATGGGAGGTAAGAGGGAGGAGAGGAAGGTGTGAATGGGATGTAAAGTAAATGAATAAAAACACACGTGAGCACATACATGACAAAATGGCTCAGTGGTTAAGGACATTCACTGCTCTTGCAGAGGACCTGAGTTCAATTCGCAGCACCCACAGGGAGCTCACAACTGTCTATAACTCCCTTCCCAGTGGATTGGACACCTTCTTCTCATCTCCTTAGGTTACTAGGCACATATGTGGTACATATACATACATATATACATGAAGACCATTCATTAATATACATAAACTAATACATAAATTTAATTTCTAAGGATTTAAAAACGGCATTGAAAAATTCATCTCCCATGTATTATTTATTGCATGTAACAAGTTACTGCAAAACTTGGTGTTTTGCCATGGTTTCGGGACACAGGGAAATCCTGCTGGAACTGGGCTGTGAGTCTCCTTCCTGCCGTCTAGACCTCACAGTACTAGAAGATGCTACATAGGCTACTTAGGAGAACTGTCATCGGTAGTTTTTGTCAGCTGGGGATCCTGTGTGCAGAAAATCTGATCATCCAGGCAAGGTGTACCCAGTGATGCCATAATGGTACGTCTGTTATGGGGTAACCAACCACCTTCTGATTGGATCTGAGGCCTATTTACAGGAGAGAATTCACTTCTGATTCTGTAAAATTTAGTCAGAAGACCATGGCTCTGGAGATCATAGTCCCTAGTGGGGAAGCTGCCACTTGTTTTTTTTTTTTTTTTTTTTTTTTTTTTTTTTTTTTTGATAGAGACATGATGTGCCTGCCAAGTTGCCTTTTAAATAACCATGCTTAGGATCGGAGAATAGAATGTCTGTCTGCTTTGGTCAGAGAGGATCCTTTTTACTGTGGGCAAAAATACCTGCAGAGACTCACAACCAGCTAAAGTAATTAGAAAAATGACTTCTAAATGCTCATCTATCAAGAGCTGATGTGCATCACCCCTTCCAAGGCTCAGGGAACACTTCAGAAGACAGCACAGAAGGAATGTAAGAGCCAAAGGACAGGAAGAAGTACAGAATGATGCTTTCTGACATGGCATGCCCGTTACGCTCTTAAATTCACAGAAGCCGGGATTGACCTGCACAAAGTCTGTACATCATTGTGCCGGTCAGTGTCCTGTCATGGTGTGGGGGTGGATTCATGGGGTTCAGCCCTTTCTGAGGATTTATATGCAGCTAATGGTTGGCGGAGGAGAGAGAGAGAGAGACACTTTCTTTTGTTGTGTAGCTACTGGTAAGGAACTTAGGCTCCTGCAAACAAATTCTCACCCATGCTCCTGTGAGTAGCCGTCACAAAGTTCATTGGTTCATAAAAGAACATTAGAGGAGAAGGAGCAAGTTAGTTTGAATGGGAATCAGCAAAAGTGTGAGGAGGACAAGAAAGAATGTCAGAGGGCTACTATGACTGAAAGATATTATCTACATGAATAAAACTGCCATAATGAAACCCTTCATTGTGCATGACTTATGTATGTAATAAATGAGGTTTCAAAACATATATCTTAGTAAACATTTACTTTCTCACAGTCAGGAATTTGGGGAAAAACTGGCTGGCAGGTTCTTTCGTGGGGTCTCCTAGGGTTGGTTGCTGGGCTTCAGTCACTTGGAAAGCTTGGTGGGGCTGAAGAACTCACTTCCACTGAAGCTCACTGGTGTGTCTGGCCAGTGCATGTTGTCAGCTGGTAGAAGGTACACCAGTGTCTCTCCAGTGTCAGTTTTCAGTGAGCTGCTTGAATAATCCAGCGAACACTTCCCTCAGCATAATAAATGGAGAGGAGGAAGAAGAGGGGAGAGGGAAGGAGGGAGGAAGGGTGGAGGGAGGGCAAAGAGCACTCATGAGAGAGAGAGAGACAGAGACAGAGACACACAGAGAGAGACAGAGAGACAGAGAGAGACAGAGAGATAGAGAGACAGCGAACTGTTGCTGATTTACTGACTCTGGTCCATACTGAAAGGAAGGAGAGAGAACTGGGCTTTACTCTTTGAAGGAGCAAAAATGAAACTGTGAAGATACTTAAAACCACCAGAGTCTCTCTGCAAATCCAATCTCCTTGGCATCAGCCTTCAAAAATCAGGGTCTAAAGACAAGTTCTCAGCTTAGGGAAGTCACAGAAGCAAAGGGGGTCAGCTGGTGGGTCTGTGATGCGGGGACTCCAAGCTGTCATGCACCTGCTGCGCTTGGTGTCCAGTCTCCAGTGCTCTGGCTACTCTCCAAGCTTAAGACTCATGTCTTAATTATGTAAATGGATAGATTATGCCATCAAGGGCTCTGGTAAGCCAATTACTAAACAAGAAATCAATGGCACTGAAGTCAAGACTCCTGACATTCTGACTGTAATTACCACAGAGAGCATCTGATGTCCACAGACCACCTGGGAAGGAAGAGAGGGCCCTGTCATTGTGAATGCTTCACTGAAATCCCATCCCAGATTTCTTTTCCAATGGATACTGAAGCTGGAAGGATTCCTGCCATTCATCCTCCCAGTCCCCAGTTCTGTACCTACTCGATCAGCTTTAAAAGCTCAGGTGCTGGAGCTGACTGAATGGACGATTACACTTGTTGACAGTGGGACAGCAGGGACTTCAGCCAGAGTCTTCTATCAACTGGATGCGGCACTTGTATCGGAGGGCTAACGCGGTTCAGGCTTTCACTGGGGACTCTTCTCCACCTCTGTTTTGCCTGTGATATCTTATTGCTCCTAAGTCAGATGAGACTAAACAAGAGGTTTCTGAGCTTCCAAGTTCCTGGAGACACAAGAGCCATTCCTTCTCCATCCTCTCCTCACAGGATCCTGGGCTCAGCTCCTCTTCCTTTATGTGGGTGTTTTTTTTTTTCTTTTTGTAAAAATTTAATCACAAATTGCCTGGTCTCACCTGCACTTTTGTTCCAGTCTCGCTTCAAGAATAGCCATATGCAATCGATTTCTGCAACAATTACATAAATATTGTTGTGGACCAGGATGGACACATCTTTAGCAAAACAATGAGTCCCCCACCCCCATGCGCAGGACTGTAGCTAAGACCCAAATCAAGCCATAGGAGAAGCACAAATGAATCCTGTATTCCAATTAGATATACCAAGTTACAGAGCCATCACATCGTGATACTGCAGTTTGCACATTCCAGGTTTCAGGACCGGCCATCCGCCATCTTCTCCCTGCCCTCTATTCTGACCTTTGTCCCTCTACTCTCATTGATATAGGATGGGATGGGAAATGGCTTGAGATGGTTGCAGAACGGTTACCCTTGCAGTCTCTTGTCAGTTTTCTCCCCTGGGAGACATACATGACCAGATAGATACCAGTGGTGACATGCGGTATAGAGATTCCTGAAAAAGGCCCGATCAGAGGAAGAAGATGCAGTGTAGGGTTCTGAGAGAAGAACAAATATATATTCACCTTAGATAGACTACCAGTGGCCAAAGAAACCACCACAAGTGTATTTGGGTCACCTTCAGGAGTGTGGGTAAAATGTTACTTCTAAGAATGGGGATGACTCAAAAGCAGTTGCATCACACAAAAGCCAGCCCCAGCATGGGCAATGAGTCACAAAGCAGTGACTTTGTGTGGAGTTCCCTAGACAAGTTGCAGGTACCTCAGTCTAAATCTCCTCTTCCTAGCCTCTTCTGCTTCTTATATAACCTTGGAGAGGGGCCTTGTAAATCCTGTAACTTTCACAATCTCCCTGAGCCTGGTGAGCTTTGTTTACTTCCTGAGTCTTGTGTGCGTCCTCACTCCCTTTAGGAAGGTGGGCTTCATTTTGAGGTAATAGCCACACAGCCAGGGGCCACGGAAGAACTGGAGGCACCTCCAACCTCCCCCTTTTTGATCTTTGAAGGGTAAAGAGGAAGAGTAACCTTTCATTTGGATTGACCTAAAGGGGTGTGGGATGAGAAGGGGTCAAGGCTGAGAGCTATCATACGGACTGCTAGAGCAAGTGCTGAGATTTCTCAGAGGTGACAGGGCCATGTTAAGAACCCTATAATCCACATGGGGACTGCCACACCAGCACTGACTACTGTCTTCCTACAGAGCCAGATCTAACAAAATCAAGGTTAGAGAAGCCCTCTAATGACTTCTGCTCCTTCCTGGAATGAGATACGTGTCATCTCCCCATCCTTTTTCCTGCTCCCAAGTCTAGAAGTGCTAGACACAAAAGAAGGAGGACGAGAGAAGTGTTAAAAGACACTATACAACATCCACCTCTAGGTCCCTAGAGCCACAGTTTTCTGGGGCCTTAGGATGGCAGTGGGGCGGGAAGAGCTTTGAAACAAACACAAAGCTTGAATGTGAAACTAACTAGACTGAGATTTTTAATAACTAAAAGTGGCAGGGACATTCTTCGCGCCCCCCCCCCCCACAAATATCAGTAAGTGATGGTAAAGGGGATTTAACAGAAACCAGCAGCAGAAAGCCAAGCCTGGGAAACACAAACTTTCATGTCTATGCCCTACTGTGCTGAGATTTCTCCATGAACCATTCTGGAGGATATGCCATTCTAGTCAGGGTCCCTAGACAATGCCACAGAGAGAAATGAATCACGACTTTTCACATACATCAAGAAATGACTAACCTTCCCCTTTGTCAGTCAGCAAGAGGCCTAGCAGAGGGACACTTAGGCCACATTTCTTGTTAGCTTTGATAACTAGAGATCTTCAACTTATTTTTCCTTTCCAGAGGAATTTATTCACCCAATGATGGAGGACTGTTTATGTGTTGGCATTGTTTCCAGTAGGTTCACCTTATCCAACAGACAGACACTATCCACTTTCTGATGGACCGTTCAAATCAGTAAAAAGGGTAGAAAGGGATTTTCCTCCCCTGAAGTTTGCCTTAAGACAGTTTAGTGTCTTAAAGCTGAGACCCTTTAATGCTTTAATACTTCACGTTATGGTGACCATAAAATCCATTTCATTGCTACATCACAACTGTAATTTTACTACTGTCATGAATTGTACCGTAAATTCTTCTGGAGAGGTTTGTCAAAGGGGTTATGACCCATGGCTTGAGAACAGCTTCTTTAAGAGGATGAAGACTGAGTGAGGGTAAGGAAGGGACTGTATGTGGTGGGAGAACTTTCCAAGAAGTGAGCAGAGCAGGTCCTGGAGCACAGAGGCAGAGAGTGTGGTGTTTAAGGGGACCTAGGAGGTTAGGTTTGGACACAGAAATGATGGAGTGTGGGAGGGAGACTAAGAAATAAAGAGGGGAAGAGTAAGAAGGGAGGAGAAAAACTCAAGGGGATAATTCACAATGTATGAGGGGGTCCACTGAAGGATAATTTACTGTTATTATGTCTGAAACTTGACGGCAGCTTAGATGTCAGACAGTAGATTATCACTAACAACACCAGTAAAATAGAACAGTGCATGGTTATAACAAGGAGACAGAGGGGGCGGTGATTTATGCACATGGAAAGATGCTCCGTGCACATTGTCAAATACAAATCAGTATATAAAATTATATGTACAGTATGCTCTAAGCTTTTAGAAATCATGCCAAGATCCCAGGGAATAACATATCCCCCAGTTAACTGTAGGTATCCCAGTCTGCTGGGATCACACTAAATCTCATCCCTTATTTTTTAATCTAGCTATAGTTCCTCCTAAACTTTATTTGTATGCGAGTTATAAAGAAGTGGATCTCTCAGGGAATATAGCCTCTGAAATAAAGGTTTCAAGTCTGGGTGCCAAGAAAATTCTAATCTCTGTGATGCAAGAAGGAAATTACTCAAAATTGAGGAGAGGAAGTTGTAAATACACCTGGCATAAACTACTAATCATCATTATGGGGCTCACTAAACTCTGAATGGTCACAAAGATTGTGTCTGTTTCCTTCCCACAAACATACCCACCTGATGCTACTCTCCACCATGTAGAGCAGCAGCTAGGCCTCAGGCAACACCCATAGACCATTCTCATGATGGCTCTTACAAACTTCAGTGGCTCTCTTGTTTCTCCTGGACACTTTATGGTCCACTAAGGTTTGCAAGCAGATTTAACTATTGGTAACTCCAAGGGTGATTCAAGGCTTTAGGGATTCCAACGGGCTTGTAGCCTTGTCTATGAAATAGGTTTCTGGTTTTAGTAGTGTGACTCCCATCTGGGAATTGCTTATACATGTCTACTGTTATGAGTGTACATCCCTGTCTTACAGAAACTTGAGGGTGGAAGATGATGGTGTTCTTTCTTCTGCCTGGTCACATTTCTGTGTATGTTAATACAGTTTCCTTTTGCTCTAGATGTTTTTAATCAGCATCAACTTGAGACTCAGTTATCAGGAAAGAAGAGTTATTTAGACCTTGATTTCAGCCTGACTTTTTGTTATGATATTTCATAGCAATGTGGACCTTTGCCCATCAGTCTGCCCACCATCATTGTCTCTCATCCTCAGTGGTTGTTGGTCCCTTCACCATCAATTTCCTTCCTGAACAACTCTTGGGTTACCTAGCTGACACTACATCTCTGGTCCAGCTCATGTTTCATCTGTGTGAGGATTCTTCAGTGCTGCAGTTTGTCTGTATCTTGATCCAATTTTCTCTGAAAAAAAAAAAAAGCCCACAGACTTCCCTACAGGAGGTTTATTTTTTTATTTTTTTTAACAACTTTATTTTACAAAACAAAGATAAATGTACAGATTTTAAGCATTTTTTGCATAAAATTATACAATACATTTTTGTCAGTACTTTTTTCTCAGATTTTAAAATAATTTTTACATAAAACTGTATGAATATATTTTTCAGTCAGTACTTGATTTTTTTTAAAGGTTTGATAGTATGCATTGAAAACTTAATAGTTACAATGAGCATAAAGTACATGTAAAACAAAATGTAACATGGAAATAGTCAAAGTTTTCTTGTTGTATAAAGATTTTTTGTTTTGTTTTATTTTGTTTTCTTTATTTCTTGGACTTCATACAGTCTGTGAGTTGTTTCTGGAGCAGTGCGAGCCTCTGGGGTTAGCATCCCACTATCATTGACTGCATATTATGTCTGTTTTTTGTGACTGGGTTATCTCACTCAGGATGATATTCTCTAGATGCAGCCATTTTCTTAAGAATTTGGTCAAGTCATTGTTTCTGGTGGCTGAGTAGTATTCCACTGTGTAAATGTACCACAATTTTTGTATCCATTCATCTTCTGAAGGACATCTGGGTTCTTTCCAGCTTCTGGCTATTATAAATAGAGCTGCTATAAACATTGTGGTGCATATATCTTTGTTGTGTACTAAGGTGTCTCTGGGGTATATGCCCAGAAGTGGAATAGCTGGGTCTTCAGGTAGTATTATGTCCAATTTTCTGAGGTATCACCAGACTGATTTCCAGAGTGGTTGTATTAGTTTGCAACCCCACCAACAGTGGAGAAGGGTTCCTCTTTCTGCACAACCTCGCCAGCATCTGTTGTCATCTGAGTTTTGGATCTTGGCCAGTCTGACTGGTGTGAGGCCTACAGGAGGTTTAAAGTATGATGACATCAGTGCTGATTAATGGGACAATCTTATGGAATTGTCACACCTTTTCAGAACACCAGTTTCTGTTCCTGAAGACCGGAATGCAAGATGTGGGATTACACAGAGTCCTAAGAGCTTAACTTACCATTTAATAAGCATCAAATGTGTGCATTCAATAAGCATTTAATAAGTATCTATGAAGCACCAGTTCTGCACATGACATTCTGTTAGACATGAAACAAATATCAGTTTTTACTCTAGTGCTTAATTATCAATAACACTGTGCCAATGAATTTAGTGAGCAACATTGTCTAGTGCTTCTAATGTTTTTTTAAAAAAATTTATTAGATACTCTCTGTATTTATATTTGAAATGTTATTACATTTGCCCACCCTGCTCCCATCCCCCCATGCCCCTCTACTTGTCTTCACAAAGGTGACAGTCACCCTCTCCACCTCAGTGCCTTGGCATTCACCTACATTGGGAAAATGTGCCCTGCCTGGGCCAAAGGCTTCTTCTCACATTGATGCCAGACACTGCTATTCTCTGCTGATTATGCAACTGGAGCCATGGGCCTCTCAAAGCATGCTCAATGGTTGGTGTTCTATTTCATGGGAACTGTGGATAATTCAGTTGGTTGACAATGTTGTTCTTCCCATGTGGCTACAACCCCCTTCATCTCCCCGCCACCATCACTCTCAATGAGGTTCCCATGCTCAGTCTGATGTTTAGCTGCAAGCATGCTCAGCTGCATGACTCTGGAAGAGCCCCTGAAGAGGCACCCCTATCTGGTTCCTGCCAGCAAGCACCTCCCAGCATCAGCTATAGTGATTGGGCCTGGGGGCTGCACATGGGGTGGATCCCCAAGTGAGGCAGCCCCTGAATAATCCCCTCTTCAATCCCTACTCTTCCACTTGATCCTGTACCTCAGCCCGTGAGTGTTTTGTTCTCCCTTCTAAGAAGGACTGAGGCTTCTACATTTTGGCCTTCCTTCTTTTTGAGCTTCATAAGGTCTGAGAATTGTTTCTTGGCTATTCAGAGCTTTCTGGGGCTAGTATCCAGTTATCAGTGACTGCATATTATGTATGCTCTTTTGTGACTGGGTTACCTCACTCAGGATGATATTCTCTAGATCCATCCATTTGCCTAGGAATTTCGTAAAGTCATTGTTTCTAATAACTGAGTAGTACTCTATTGTGTAAATGTACCACACTTTCTGTATCCATTCCTCTGTTTAAGGACATCTGGGTTCTTTCCAGCTTCTGGCTATTATAAATAAGGCTGCTATGAACATGGTGGAGCATGTGTCCTTATTATATGTTGGACCATCTTTGGAGTATATGCCCAGGAGTGGAATAGCTGGGTCTTCAGGTAGTACTGTGTCCAATTTTCTGAGGAACCTCCAAACTGATTTCCAGAGTGGTTGTAACAGCTTACAACCCCATCAACAGTGGAGGAGTGTTCTTCTTTCTCCACATCCTTGCCAGCATCTACTGTCATCTGAGTTTTTGATCTTAGCCATTCTGACTGGTGTGAGGTGGAATCTCAGGGTTGTTTTTATTTGCATTTTCCTGATAACTAGGGATGTTGAGCATTTCCTTAGGTGCTTTTTGGCCATTCAGTATTCCTCAGTTGCAATTCTTTGTTTAGCTCTGTACCCCATTTTTGAATAGGATTGTTTGATTCTCTGGAGTCTAATTTCTTGAGGTCTTTGTATATATTGGATATTAGCCCTCTATCAGATGTGGGATTGGTAAAGATCCTTTCCCAGCCTGTTGGCTTGCCATTTAGATTTTTTTTTTTGACAGTGTCCTTAGCCTTACAGAAACTTTGCAATTTCATGAGATCCCATTTGTCGATTTTTGATCTTAGAGCATAGGCCATTGGTGTTCTGTTTAGGAAAATTTCCCCTGTGCTTATGTGTTCTAGGGTTTTCCACACTTTCTCTTCAGTGTACCTGGTTTTATGTGGAGGTCTTTGGTCCACTTGGACTTGGACTTTGTACAAGGAGATAAGAAAGGATCAATTTGTATTCTTCTGCATGCTGACTGGCAGCTCAACCAACACCATTTGTTGAAGAGGCTGTCCTTTTCCATTGAATGTATTTTCCTCCTTTGTTAAAGATCAAGTGAACATAGATGTGAGGGTTCATTTCTGGGTCTTCAATTCTGTTCCATTGATCTACCTGCCTATCTCTGTACCAATACCATGCAGTTTTTATCACAATTGCTTTGTAATATAGCTTGAAGTCAGGGATGATGATTCCTGCAGAAGTTTTCTTGCTGTTGAGAATAGATTTTTCTATTCTAGGAATTTTGTTATTCCAGATGAATTTGCAAATTGCTCTTTCCAACTCTATGAAGAATTAAGTTGGAATTTTGATGGGGATTTCATTGAATCTGTAGATTGCTTTTGGTAACATGGCCATTTTTACAATGTTTATCCTTCCAGTCCACAAATATGGGAGATCTTTCCATTTTCTGAGATCTTCAATTCCCTTCTTCAGAGATTTGAAGTTCTTGACATCCAGATCTTTCACTTGCTTAGTTTAGAGACACACTAAGGTATTTCATATTTTTGTGACTATTATGAAGGGTATTTTCCCCTAATTTCTTTCTCAGCATGTTTATCCTTTGAGTAGAGGATGGCTACTGATTTGTTTGAGTTAATTTTATATCCAGCCACATTGCTGAAGTTGTTTATCAGCTGTAAAAGTTCTCTGATGGAATTTTTATGGTTGCTTAAGTATACTATCATATTATCAGCAAATAGTGATATTTTGACTTCTTCCTTTCTGATTTGTATCCCTTTGACTTCCTTTTGTTGTCTAATTGCTCTGGTCATGACTTCTAGTATTGTGTTGAATAGGTAGGGGGAGAATGGGCAGCCTTGTCCAGTCCCTGATTTTAGTGGTATTGCTTCAAGTTTCTCACCATTTAGTCTGATGTTAGCTACTAGTTTTGCTGTATATTGCTTTTTACTATGTTTAGGTATGGGCCTTGGATTCTTGTTCTTTCTAAGACTTTTAACATGAAGGGGTGTTGAATTTGGTCAAATGCTTTCTCAGCATCTAGTGAGATGATCATATGGTTTTTTTTTTCTTTGAGTTTGTTTATATGGTAAATTATGGTGATGGATTTCTGTATATTGAACCACCCCTGAATCCTGTGATGAACCCTACTTGATCAAGGTGAATGATTGTTTTGATGTGTTCTTGGATTCAGTTTGTAAGAATCTTATTGAGTATTTTTGCATGAATGTTTATGAAGGAAATTGGTCTGAAGTTCTCTTCCTTTGTAGGGTCTTTGTATGGTTTATGTATGAGTGTAATTGTGGCTTCGAACAACAACTTGAGTAGTGTTTCTTCTGTTTCTATTTTGTGGAATAGTTTGGAGAGTATTGGTATTAAGTATTCTATGAAAGTCTGATAGAATTCTATGCTGAACCCATCTGTTCCTGGGCTTTTTTTGTTTGTTTGTTTGGGAGGCTTTTGGTGACTGCTTTTATTTCTTTAGGTGTTATGGGATTGTTTAGATGGTTTATCTGATCCTGATTTAACTTTGGTATCTGGTATCTGTCTAGAAATTTGTCCATATACTCTAGATTTTCCAGTTTTGTTGAGAATAGGCTTTTGTAGTAGGATCTGATGATTTCTTGAATTTCCTCAGTCTCTGTTGTTATGTCTTCTTTTTCATTTCTGATTTTGTCAATTTGGACACTCTCTGTGCCCTCTAGTTAATCTGGCTAAGGGTTTATTGATCTTGTTGATTTTCTCAAAGAACCAGCTCCTGTCTTTTTGTTTGTTTGTTTGTATAGTTCTTTTTGTTTCTACTTGGTTGATTTCTGCTCTGAGTTTGATTATTTCCTGCCATCTACTCCTCTTGGGTATGTCTGCTTCTTTTTGTTCTAGAGCTTTCAGCTGTGCTGTCAAGCTGCTGGTGTATGCTCTCTCTAGTTTCTTTTTAGAGGTACTCAGAGCTTTGAGTTTTCTTCTTAGTACTGCTTTCATTGCTTCCCATAGGTATGGGTATGTTGTGCTTTCATTTCATTAAATTCTAAAAAAATCTTGAATTTCTTTCTTTATTTCAACCTTGCCCATGTTATCATTGAGTAGCACATTGTTCAGCTTCCATGTGTTTGTGGGCTTTTTGCTGTCTTTGTTGTTATTAAAGACCAGCCTTAGTCCATGGTGATCTGATAGGCTGCATGGGAGTATATCAATTTTCTTATATCTGTTGAGGTTTGTTTTGTGACTGAATATATGGTCAGTTTTGGAGAAGGTACTGTGAAATGCTGAGAAGAACGTATATTCTTTTGTTTTAGGATGAAATGTTCTGTAGATGTCTGTTAAATCCAATTGGTTTATAACTTCTATTAATTTCACTATGTCTCTGTTTAGTTTCTGCTTTCATGATCTGTTCATTGATGAGAGTGGGGTGTTGAAGTCTCCCATTATTATTGTGTGTGGTGCAATATATGCTTTGAGCTTTAGTAGGATTTCTTTTATGAATGTGGGTGCTCTTGTATTTGGAGCATAGATGTTCAGAATTGAGAGTTCATCTTCATAGATTTTTCCTGTGATGAGTAAAAAGTGTCCTTCCTTATCTTTTTTGATAACTTTTGGTTGAAAATCTATTTTATTCAATATTAGAATGGCCACTCCAGCTTGTTTCTTGGGACCATTTGCTTTAAATGTTTTTTCCCAGCTTTTTAAACTCTGAGGTAGTATCTGTCTTTGTCTCTGAGATGAGTTTTCGGTGTGCAGCAAAATCCTGGATCCTGTTTATGTTTCCAGTCTTATAGTCTATGTCTCTTTATTGGGACTCCACTGATGTTAAGAGATATTTAGGAATAGTAATTGTTGTTTCCTATTATTTTTGTTGTTAGAGGTAGAATTATGTTTGTGTGCTTTTTTTTTTTTTTTTTTTTTTTTTCTTGCATGATTATTTTCTTGCTTTTCCTAGGGTGTAGTTTCCCTGCTTGTGTTGGATTTTCCATCTATTATCCTTTGTAGGGCTGTATCTGTGGTCAGATATTATGTAAATTTGGCTTTGTCCTGAAATATCTTGGTCTCTCTGTCTATGGTAATTGAGAGTTTTGCTGG
This sequence comes from Micromys minutus, assembly GCF_963924665.1. NCBI lineage: Eukaryota > Metazoa > Chordata > Mammalia > Rodentia > Muridae > Micromys > Micromys minutus. Next base: position 40,757,704 of record NC_137985.1, read on the forward strand.
AAATAGTAACCTGGACTGGCATTTGTGTTCTCTTAGAGTTTGTATGGTGTCTGTCCAGGATCTTCTAGCTTTCATAGTCTCTGCTGAGAAGTCTCGTGTAATTCTGATTGGTCTGCTTTTATATGTCACTTCTTTTATCCCTTACTGCTTTTAGAATTCTTTCTTTGCTTTGAATCTTTGTTGTTTTGACTATTATGTGTCTGGAAGAATTTCTTTTCTGGTCCAATCTATTTGGAGTTCTGTAGGCTTCTTGTATGTTCATGGACATCTTGTTCTTAACAGTAGGGAAGTTTTCTTTTATGATTTTGTTGAAGATATTTACGGTGCCTTTTAGGTGATATCCTTTGTCTTCTTCTACACCTATTATTCTTAGGTTTGACCTTCTCATTGTGTCCTGGATATCCTGGGCATTTTGCATTAGGAGCTTTTTGAATTTTGCATCTTCTCTGACTGTTTTGTCTATGATTTTTATGTTGTATTCTGCCCCTGAGATCTTCTCTTCCATCTCTTGTAGTCTGTTGGTGATGCTTGTATCTATGACTCTTGATTTCTTTCTTAGGTTTCCAATCTCAAGGCTTGTCTCTTTTTGTGATTTTTTTTATTGTTTCTATTTCTATTTTCAATTCTTACACTTGTTTGGTTTTGTTTTCCTGTAGTTCTTTCAGTGATTTCTCCTGGCTCTTCTGTAATTGTTTAAGGGAAGTATTCATGTATTCCTCAAAGATCTCCATCATCATCATGAAGTGTGTTTTTAAATCTAAATCTTGATTTTCTGGTGTGTTGGGAAATTCACTACTTGCTGTGGTGGGACAACCAGGTTCTGATGTTTCCAGGTTGTCTTGGTTTCCATTGCTTGTGTTCTTGTTTCCCCTTGCCATCTTGTTGTCTGTGATTATAGGTGATCTTTTTGTCTCTGACTGGGGGTCTGAGGGCCTGTGGGTTCAGGAGGGAGAATGCTCCTGGGTGTTTGGCTCTTTGCAGACAGGCAGTGATTTCTGATGGCAGTGACTCAGTTCTGTTTCCGTGTGCTCAGGTATGAGAGATCTTGTGAGACTGTTTTGGGAGCTCAGCCTTCTGCCTGTAGGTCCTGAGTCCTAATGGTGGCGACCCAGCCCTATCTCTGTGTTGGAAAGAACCCTTTTTCAATGAGCACCATGCTTTCTGTGCTCAAGAATTCTTGGCATTCCCTCCCCAGATAGCTGGTGGGCTTGTGTGTTAGTCTCATCTTTGGCTCAGGTGGAAGAGCGCTGTGCAGCTCTTCTGGGAGCTCAGCCTCCTGTGGGCAGACCCTGAGTCTTGATGGTGGAGACCCAGCCCTCTCTCTTTTCTAATGTTTAATCCATGAGAATTTTGCTATCTTTTTTGTTCATTAATATTATCAAATATGTACCAAATTTCTATGATAATCCCAGTGAGGATAAAATGACCAACAAAGACTTTCTCTCACACAGTTGTTCAGATAAAAGAAAAAAACAGAAATAAAAAATGAAAACTTTTAAGCCTGGGAATTATGGGATTTGTGTCATTAAGGGAAAAATTCTTTTCCCCAATCCCCCAAATAGTTGGAAAGCACACCCTAATGTCATTTTTTTTTTGTCTGCTATTTTCTTCTAACAAACTTAGTGCCTCTAAGTAAAGAAAAGGCCCTGACCTGTGGAGATGGGTTTTGTGTTCTCTCCTGCGTATCCTTTTTATTCCAGAGTAGCTCTTAGCAGGATGGGTGTTCATGTGTTCAAGTGCCCCACCAGGATGCCACGGATCATATCAGTGTTCTTATATGTGTATCCTGAAAGCATAACACAGGTAGGCCATAAGTACTGGCTGAACAAACCCTGGGAAGATCAGGTTCAAGGAAGTGGGAAACATAGACTGCAGGAAGATGAGGGAAGAAAGACAGGCAAATCTGGAAGAAGTAAGAAAAGACATGTTTCACCTGGGAGAACAGTGAAATAGTGGTAGGAAGAAACGGCCATGTGGAGGCTTAGCACAAGGTGGGATTAGGCTTGTTTTTTAAGATGGGTGAGATGCACATGTTTAAATGTTGATGGGAAGGGTCTGAAAGACAAATACGATCCCTGAGACTTTATTAGTTACAGAAGCAATGATGTCATGTAATAAACCTCTCCCAATCTCCGTGGTTTATAGTAATATTGAATACTTCTTGAGCTCATGTGTCTGCAGGCTAGCTGTGTGGTTCTGCATTACACTGTGGGTTTGATTCTGTTCCATTCTCTACAAACTCCAAAAGACGTGTTCTTTTCCTGGTGTTGGTAAAGGCTGGAGAAGGAGGGCCAGAAATATCTGAGCTCTTCTAAAGTCCTGGCTCAGGACCAGCACATTATCACCATTGCCTACAGTTATATCCAAAACAAGTCACATGGAAATCTCAGTCTCAACCACCATAAAGCAGGGGGAAAAAGTACTCTGCCTGCAGTGAACCAAAGCAAATAGGGGGAGGAAGTAAGGATTGTGGGTTAATAATAGAGCTTGAAATGGCAAGAGAATAAAATGTTGGCAGGAAAGTAAGTAACTAAAATGAAAAACCACAAAGTCCAAGCTAGAAGATGGTGAAGGAGGAAAGTGGAGGCTCTGGAGAGAACGCAGGGAACAAGAGACAATGACCAGGGCAAAGATGAATGAAGATTCAAGTGGTGAAGCATGAGTGGTGAAGTTAGATACTGCAGGAGCAGTTGAGGTGATGCCCAAATTCAGGCTGTCGTTAGAGAGTTAACAGGAGGTGAATGAAGAGGAAGCTAAGGAGAATCCGGGTGGAGCCTAGAAGTTAGATAGGTGGTCCATGTAATAAATAGACATGCCGTGAAATGACAGCTGGCCAAAGGGGTGCACCAAGGGGACCAAGAGGCAGGACAGAGTACCCAGTAAAGAGAGAGTGTTACCAGGGGATCTGGGAAGAAAAGGTGGAGTTGTGACCCTTCTTACCCCTGGGATTGTAGGCTGACATTGGTCCATCTGTGTGTGTGTGTGTGTGTGTGTGTGTGTGTGTGTGTGTGTGTGTGTGTGTTGGGGAGGAGTTGAGAGGTTGTTCTGAAGCCTTGTGAGTCTCTTTGGCAGGGAGATGCATTCCAGGAATCTCAGATGCCAGCTGAACAGGCTTTTAATCAGGAAGTTGAGTCTATAATCTTAACCAAGGCTCTGCTATATTCTTCAGGTAGAGGTGTGTGTGGGTTATGGTCAGAGAAGGGGAAGCCCTGCTAGTAAAGAGAGTCCTTCATTTTACAAGAAGGCTACTGGGACAATGATAGAATTCAACCTTAATTAGCAGGGTTTTCCCACATGGGTTAAAGGTGCTACCTTAATCTGAGAGTGGAGGGAAGATGTCTGTACTTAATATTGGAGAGGGTAGAGGATGCTACCCTTGGCTTCTGATGGAGATCTCTGTGTTGAAGTAGGAAGAACAGACCCCAGTGTAAAGCCTGCAGGAGAAACAACAGCCTCAAAGAGAGAACAGTCTCAGTTAAGGCAAGGGTTCCACATGAAGAGTTTTCTGGAAGAGCAACAGTTGTTTACCAAAGAGTTAGTTCTAATACAAACTTTGGGATCTTGTGTTGGAACAGAACAAGTCCAAAGCAATGGGAGAACCGTGGTCAGTCAAGGGGCAAGACAGCAAGGATAGGAGGCATGGCTGACTCAACGTGGAGAAGAATGTTCCAAGCCTTTTGCAAAAAAGGAATTTAAGGCCCAGTGAACATACAGACAATGACTTAGTAATTTCTAAGATTCTTACTACAAAGGGGAAACAACAGACACCCCTGGAGGGTAAAACTTTTCTAAATCACACACACACACACACACACACACACACACACACAAGAGGAAAACAAAGAGAAATAAATAGGAAGAAAGCTCTTAAAATTGTTTACTATGTACTTCAGTGAAGTTGAGGCTGGGTGGAAAAGTAGAGAGTCAGAAAGAGATGCTTTATAGAAGTGAGTAAACTGAGAAGCAAATGGATCCATTCTTTGTACAGATAAGATTGCAGCTCCACAATGCTGAGCATCTCCCTCACAATTTCCATCCCAGACCCCCATAATAACAGGAGGGACCTAGGGCCCTACTTTTTTAAATACCATCAATAAAGTTCACTGCACCCCCCAAAGATTGCAGCTCTAATTTTCTGATGGGGCAAAGGGAAAGGCTAGCACCCCACAATGCTAAAGTCATAGAGATCAGCTCTGTTGTCTCCAAAGCACAGCAATTACCTGCCCAGAAACCTCAGAACCTTTGCTTATGAGTTTTCATTTCTCATTAACCTTCATAGGGCTTTGCCCTGATAATTAAATCACACATATTATGTACCAGTTCATCTTCACCAATTAAGATGATAATTAGCTTTCACATTCTGCCAGGTATTTACCAAACACTCTATGAAAAGGTGCTTAATGAAACAATCACCACGTGTAATCGCATTAGCAAGGGAGGAACCTGTGGGGGAGGACTTGAAAGGCCTAAGAGTAGAGAGTGGAGAATAATGGGACTTCAAGTTAAACACTGTAAGAGCTGCCACAGTCTCCTGGCATTTGAAGAAGAGCATGGGACATCTGGGAAGATGGTGCTCTGGCAGGTCACAGGAACAGAAAGTTGGTGTCCACAACATTGTGGGTTGTATGTAGGCTTTGACATTAGTAGAATAATGGTTAACAACAAGTACCACTTGATAAAAGCCTGCTTGGTGTAAGGCGCTTGGTGCCTGGTGCTTTATAAGCCTTGGGACAACTAGTTTATATGGAAATCTTATGATGTAGGTGGTACAGGTTTGAATCCTAGATGTCTCCCACAGGCACTATCCTCTAAGTTCTGGGAGGTAGATGGAAGTAGGTCATGAAGGGAGGAGCTGTACAAAAAGTAAAGCCCTAGCCCTGGTCCCGGCTGCTCTCTGCTTCCTGTCTCACCACAATTTGACTCTCCATCACATGCTCCAGCCACCATGTCTTCCTTGACACTGTAGACGGAGGCTTCCCTAAAACCCTACACATTCCCTAACATCCTTCCTATTCCCTTTCAGTCGTTTGCGTCGTGTCTTTGGTTCACGATGAAAGGAAACTATGTAGTAGATACTATCCATAGCTGTGATTTCCAAATGGCAGTGACTCAAAGAGGCTAAGTAGCTTACCAAAAGTCCTGTGGATGGAAATAGCAAGGCTGAGTCTTGAATGCTGATGGAGAAATGGCACGCTCCCCCATATGGCGGGAGCCTGATGTGACAACAGAATTTCTGAGGACAGCAGTACGCAGAACTGCCATGTGGTATCCACAGCATCGTAGTGGGTGGTAAATATAGGGCACATATGTAGAATGTCACTCCCCAGAGCTATGCTTCTCCCAGACAGCTCTAGTCCATCGTGAATTCTTCGCACTGAGTCCAGATGAGGCTTACTGCTTCTTCCTACAGCACTGCAGGTAGCCAATCAGGACTGACATTAGTGATGAAACCTCTTTGCCATCACTGACTTAGAGGCCCCATGGAAACAGGGGGGAAACACAGATGCCAGCACTTGTACACGTTTAGGATCGTGCTTTTCTCCTTTTCAGGTGATTCAAACGCTGGTCCACTGTCGGTGAGCTGTGAAGGACAGTGACGCCTCAGTGGGACTCTAACTGCTAGTGGGGAAAACCCAGAGAACCGGAAAGTGTGGTTTGCAGGGTAGGCTCTTGCTCTCTCCTCTTGCGGTGGTCACTAGCAAGTTCAGACTTGGCTCGGAGACAAGTGTACACTTCGTATGGTCTTAGGAACACTTCTGTTGGAGAAAGACAGTGAATGGGCAAGTCACCCAGATTCTAGGAGAGGTATGGAAACAGAAGGCCCGGTATCAGAGACTGAAAGTGGCTGGATGTGTACCAAAGATAAGTCCAACAAAGGTGTGGCGAGAGGCCCCATGGAATTAAAAGATCAGCAAGTCTATTCTAGAGGACACTGAAAATTCTGAGGCCAGGCCCAGCCTGATGCAAAACTAAACCTTAGGTGACCTAGGCATGAGGCCCAAGGAGCCCTGGGATAAAGACTGTGTACTAGACAAATAGAATGTGTCTTGGTTGGCCTTTTCATTATTTTCCATTTCATTATTTTTCTGTTGGGGCTCTGTTTGATTTTCCCTTAGTTTTCTACAGTTGTGAAATATCAGCTTCTTTATTGATCTAAGTGGAAAACTGCCCACAACAAAGAAGGACAGCAAGGAATTCTGAGTGGAGTGGAAGCCACTGGCAATCTTGAGAAGAACCATGGATCTGGAAGGCACAGGAGGACACTTGGGGATGGGGGAGGGTACTCTGGAAAGCAGCTATCAGTGACCTTTAGGATCTTCCTCTGACTCTGACTTAGGGTTCTTTCTGTATAATTAAAATGAACCATTGAATATTTTCCTTGAGGTTTAGCACTTTCCTGTCTCACTTACCCCATTGAGGACTTGGGTCCTGGGGAGAAGGAAGGAAACTGCTGTTTAGAACTAGGTATCAGGGTACCAGAACTAGGCTATAGTAATGATAGAGTCTTTTGAGGAAAGGACTGGAGGCTTTCATTGGTCATGCCAAATAAATGCAAGGGGAGGGAAGAATGGCTGAGAAGAAGGACACAGAATTAATGATAGAAATTCCAACAACAGGGGCAGGCCTAAAGGATGCTGGGAAGGGCTCCAACCTGGTTCCATAAGAAGGCTAGACCAAGTCCGTCTTGTTCTAGCTTGTCACTGCTGTGCTCTGCCCTTTTGTATTTATCTATGTCCTAAGTCATCGAACAATTCTCCTGCTTTACTCTCATCTCTTCCTCATTTATAATTTTACATTGCTTTGAAATGTCACTTACTCATGATTGTTCATGGTCCTGGACTGGTCCTGGCTTCCTTCTGAATTTTTGTTCCCACCCCTAACAACACAATCATATCTATAGAATCCCATATTTCCAATTTCGGTGTAGAACATTTTTAACTGTCCAGTTTGATCAGAATTGTCTCCAATGAGAAAAAAACTTTTGAATCAAACCACCTCACAAATTAACTGTCTAATAACCGGAGAGTGCTTTCTCACTGAAGTCAGCACAGCCTGCCCAACCATCTGCCCAGGCTGGAGGCTCCAGGAGAGTAAGTCATCAAAACAGTTCCTTCATCCTAAGTCAACCACAGATGGTCCTGAAAATAAGGAAGTGGAAACGAAACAGGAGTCCAGTACTCCTTCTGTGATGGTTGAATAAGAATGGCCCCCATAGGCTTAGATATTTGAATGCTTAGTCATCAGAGAGTGGCACTACTTAGAAAGATTAGAAGAGGTGGCCTTGTTGGAATAGACATGGGGTAAGCCAGGCCTAGTGGTTCTCTCCATTATGCCCACAGATCCAGAGTAGAAGTCTAAGCTCCTCTCTAGCAGCATGTCTGCCTTCATTCTACCATGCTTCCCACCATGCTGATTATGGATTGAATCTCCAATCCAGGATTAGACCATGTTTCAACTGGTACCTACATTTCCTGCCTTGAGTTTTGCTGATCTGGCAGAAGTCTGGGAAGAGGGAAAGGAAGTTTATATGATAATAAAGGCAGGGCATAGGAATAAAGGTTCTGAGGTATGAAGCTCATTTAATTAGTAAAAGATGATGTTTGGAGGACTAAGAAAAAGGTATCAAGATGGTGCAACCATGGGCATTGGAAGGTCCAGATTGAGGAGCACAGATGATCTATCCAGTGGCATCATAGATAGACATCCTAGACAGAGCCATATGACTCTTGGACAAGATTAATCAGATAGATTCAGCTCGATGTTCATAGGTATCTTTTTCTGAAGCTCCATGCTAGACATTAAGAAACTGAAGATGGAGAAGAAAATTCTTCCCAGACCTGGGTATGGAGATACATACCTGTGATGCTTACTCTCAGGAGATAGGGGCAGGGAGATTATGAGTTCTAGGCCAGCCTGGGATACACAGTGAGGCATTCTTTCTAACTCGAAAAACAAGCACCATTTGTAATAATTTCAATATAATATGAAGTATGAGAGGTTTCAAGGGGTTTTGAGGATTCCCCACATTCTGATCTCAGACTTTCTAGAGAGGAATATTCTGGAGCTTCTTCAGAGAATGAGAGTCAGGTCAAGGAAGGAGGGCCAGGCAAAGGCAGGGAATGGTGGGGCTGCCGCATGAACAGGCATTGCTGTGGAGGAATGGGAGAGGTAAAATAAAATGGTGAGAGATGTGGGTGAAGATGGGGTAGAGGCATGTCTTGGTAGCTTAGGTCCCTTGCCCAAGAGTAAACAAGAAGGAATGTATACCACAGTGAGACTAAGAGCCAGGTCATGTGCATTTGGGTGATCCTCTCTAGAGGATCTAGATCTGGGCTGGAGACAATTGGATCTGAGGGGCAATTGAGGACACAGTTGTAATAGTACATGCTCATGAAAGCAAGCTAGACAAGACTGTCCACTGGAACTGACTCCAGAGAGCCCCACAGAGCTCTCAGAGCCTCACAACGGCAGTCATGCTCAGAACTCACCTCAGCCTGACACCTAACATGAGACAGAAAGTCCTCCTAGCAAGGCCCACACACTGCAGCTGCTGTTCTTTATTGCTATCTGACAGAACAGAACAGCAATTGGCCCTGAACTGCCAAAGAATTATAGATTTCAGCAGGTAATTTCACGCCGAGGTAATTAGGGATTTAGAAGTGCTCAGGAAACCTAGAGAATTCTGAGGTTTCCGGCCTGAGTGGTAAAGGAAGGTAGGAAGCTTGGTGGGAAGGCCTGATTCTCTAGGGAAAGTCTGTGGGATGCTGTAGGAGCTGTGGATGATGGGGAAGGATGGCTTCCTCTTTAACTGCGGAGCCTCACCTGTCCCTACTGAGAATGTGATACCCATGGAAGTAGGTAGGTGTATATGCCACAGTTCTTGCTATGTTACCCACTTGAGATGGTAGATAAAGCCAGCAAACTTCAGCTCAGGACACACCAACGTAGATGTTCTTTCTCAAGGATGTCCACTGCACAATCATGTACAGTCCCCACCCTGACTTTCGAAAATAAATAACTGCCCTCATCTTGCAGTAGAGGATGTTGACATTCCCTCAGGTAATGTGTTCCATACCTAAGGCCAGGTCATGGCCTTGAGACTGCCTAGGGAAGCACAGACTCCCATTGTAGATAACACCAGATCTTCAGCTCCAAGGGGGAGACTGAACATGGACAAGGAGCCCTGACCACTCACTACTAGTCTTTAATACTTTCCCATCTTAGCCCAAATAGGCCAAGAGCTGAACTTGAGCAAGGGTGATGGTATCTTTCCATTCTAGCTCTTCATAGGGCATGAAATCATGATGCTGAGAGCAAGGTGCATCACAGGTCAAGAGCCAGCTGTATCTTTAGTCTCATCAGTTTTGCCTTTTCATAACCTTCTTTGATCTCTGGCTTTTGTCTCTTCTTTCCTAGGATGTCAAGCAACACTAATCTGCCTTTCAAAGCATGTGGAAACAAACCTAATCTGTCCAGATATAGAACTGCAGTATCTCCATTACTAACTTTCCATCCCCACTCCCTGTCAGGAGGTCTGCACCCCTAGAGCCCCTCAACTCGGATGCTAGGAAGCAAGCTCAGGAAAGTAAACCATGGGATGATAAACTACAGCTCCTAAATTCCAAATATCCAAAATAAGAGATGTTTGCTTATTAAGACAAATGGATTGCTAGTTGTGGAGTTTCCATTGAATAAATGTTTGTTGAGAGTCTATCTCATGACAGGTTTTGTGTGGGAAACTGGAGAAAAAGGAGACAGAAGATCCATTTCCTTGGCCAGAACCAAAGACAGGTACACACATGGTGATGTAGGAAATTGCTGTCTTGAAGTGGTACATGTATCCATTAAGATTAGAACAAGGGAAACGAGAAAAGGCCTTCTGGAATGCAACTGTAATGGTGTCTTGAAAGACTTCCAGGTACTAGATACATAGATATGAGGTTACCTTGCTTGTCATGGTGACTTAAAACCTACCAAGACACGTTAATTGGGGGGAACTTTTTCTGGTTCACAGTTTAAGGGAATACAATCCACCATGTCAGGGAAGATACGGTGGTAGGAATGGCTTGAAGCTGTGGTTGAAGGAGTTTGATTACATCTGGGCAGCTCAGGAAGTAGAACAAATGGGAATTCTCAACTGACTTTTCTTTTCCATTTCAGTCCGAGACTCCAGCCCACCAGATAGTGCTGCCCAAGTCAGGGAGGGTATCCTTTCATTCTGGAGATGCTCTCAGAGACACATTCAAAGATACATCTCAATAATGCTCTAGACATTTCTTAGTCCAATCATACTGATAATGAAAATAGACCATCATACAAGTTAATCACGTTTCAGGTGATGGGAGCAGATGGATCTGGCTGGAGCCTGTGTTCTGAAAACACTGGTCCATTCTATCAAACTGGGGAGATACTTCTGCTGAACACAGGCATAGAACAGGATTCCCATAAACCCCACGCCCCAGTTTACTCTTTGCATGGAAGGACCTGGTGCACACTATGATTTCCTTTTCTTTGTCCAGTCTTTAAAAGAAGGGGGCAGAAGGTATTGGTTATTCGACATTGTTATTTGAGGGCTTGCCTTGAAGTTCCCCCTGCCATGCAGTTTCCACTGGATTCAATTCCACAGCACATGCACCTGACTTTGGATCTGTGAGAATGAGGGTGGCAAACCTGGGTGCCTCTGTGGGGTTTCAGGGCAGAATATAATCTTTACCAATAGCTCCCCTTCCCCTGAGGTGACCTTCTTCCCCTAACACTTGGCTTCTATAACAATAACAACAGACCTTCCTCTGATGAATTTACTCATTATACCCAATCACCACAGGGCACAGTAAGGACTGTAAATAACACTAAATGTGTCAATAATGTTGCTTGAGCTTTTGTTTCATTACAACAGATAAGAGGTTACATACATGTACCCTCAGTATGTAACCTGTTTAGCCTAAGCTCCCATACACGTAAGCCAGGGGGCAATAGATCAATATGTCTTCTGTGTATCCCTGGCATCTGGAGCTTAAAACTACTAGATGTACACAGGGAGCCTTAGCTTCTACCATTTATATTCTGATCTAGTAGATCTGGAATTAGTACCCAAATTATTTTTATTATTCTTAGTCTCCAGGGTTTTGTTGTTGCCTTCAGCACAATGACTGACCTTAGGGAAATTCGAGCACAGATCCTCTCCACTTGCCTTTCGGAATCTCATACTCCCATTCACAGATTCATCTCCTCGGAGGGAAAAGGAGTCGTGAGAAGTTGCATAGAGCTGGGGATAAGCAAGGTGAACTTTTAATTCACTTCACTAAGATTAGAATTTATCTCAGTGGCAACAGGAATGACTCTGAAGGGTTTTAAAGGTGACACAATCAGATTTGTGTTTTAGAACCAGCATTCTTATCCGGTGCAGAAAATGAGAAGACTGTGATGATCTGAATACAAGAGGATGCTGGACTGGATGAAAGCAGCGGCAGTGAGTGTGGCAGGCTGGGTGATTGGCTTTATGTTAATAAAGTAGAATGAGCAGGACTCTGGTTCCTCCACTACACTTTGGATAGGGGTATGTGGTTTGTCACTGTGTACCTTTGTCCCATTCCTATGCTGAGAATATGTTGCATGTGGCTCGTAGTGGAAAGCAGAACCCTCATGCCATTGAAAGATGCTCATGGTTCAACTCAATCAGAAACAGGCAGCTACTCCACACTGCTACTGAGGAGTTCCTGAAACTAAGAAATGCAGAGAGTGGAGCATCAATTACCTGTGTAGCAGAGACTTCCAGCATTCTAGAGGAACAGAGCACCTGGAGGATGTCAGCCTCCAGTGCCAGCAACCAGGGACATGCCATCTGGTGCCTTCATTTAGCTACAACAACTCACTTCTTGCTGGGTACTGCTCAGACGTGACTTTGCTGAGAGTAAGTGTCTAAGCATTTTGTTACTGTCTGCTTTGCAAACCAGGTTCTCTAATCTCCCCTGTGACTTGGCAAGCTACAATGATATTTTCAATGAAACTCATTTCTGCTCAAATTGCCAAGGGCTGTTTCCGACATCTGTGGTCCCTGATTGCATCCCAACTGTGTTGGAGGAGCGGAGGCCATAAACGGTTGAATGCTGTGGTCCTCAAGAAAAAAAAAACCCTAAAACACAACAATAACAACAAAACCGGCACTAAATATTAGTTAACAGGTTGGAGAAGCAGAATCCCCTGGGTTGCTAGTTACTTTATAGAATAAAAGCACCCCTGTTCCTTATCTGCTCATCATCAGTAAATCAACCTGGGATGAAACTTTTTTTTTCCCACAGAAGAGAGCTGTGTCTGAGCTTCATGACTCCATCCAGAAGCTGAGTAGTTAATGGAGCCTTGTATTTGAAAGCCATTGTGAAAACTGTCCTGTTCCTGCCTGGTATTATCTTCTGGAAGGGAAGGTCTTTCATAGCGTGCACGATACTGTTCCAAGTTCATTGTTGGCATCATGAGGCTACTGGGAGGTAATGAGAGCCCAGATTCAAAGGGGAGTGGAGAACTTAAGCTATGGGAGTAGCATGGAGAACCTCAGGGCTATGCATCACCATGAACACACTACAGCTTCTTTGCATCTACTTAGCAAGCTGTTTGATTTTGTTTTTTACATATACTGGCAACCATAGTGACCACTGGAACAGAATGCACATATTTTTAATTGTGGAACAATAGAGAGAAAGGTCAGGCATGATGACATACACTTTTAATTCCAGCTCTTAGGAGGCAGCAGCAGGTAGATATTTGGGAATTTAAGGCTAGCCTTAATTTTTACTATATACACAGGCATGCATATAGTGAGTTTCAAACTATCCAGATCTACAAAGCAAAAGCTGGATTTAAAAAAAAAAGAGAGATAGAAAACGGCTTTGTGGGAGGATGAAGGTTCTTGTGATCACAGACAGGCACTAAGGGAAGCAGGAATATTAAACACAGAATGTTGTCTCTTCAAAGGGAGAGATATGTAACCTATTTTCCTTCCAGAAGGCTGGAGCAGACCTGAATAATAGTTTAGGGACCTTTGCCCTATCTGTATGGCAGAGACCACACCAGATTCTTTCCCAGAGACATTACCATGAGCTTGTTTTTCTCAGTCACTCTATAGAGCCCATCTTTATGGATGATGTCACATGTACTTTAGTTTCGGTGTAGTTAATGTCTTAAACTTGGCTGTGCACACAGGACTGAGTTAATCACCACCAGGAACCTTAATGGCAAATTGCACTGTGCTTAAATATGCCCCAGATAATCTGCTTGGGGTGGTCAGACTTGGAGTCTGAAACAACAGGTGCTACCGAGTCATGTGGAACTGAGCTACCTTCTTGCCTCCCATGGGTCGAGATTCTGCTGACCATGGTGGTGGCAGAGACCTCCACAACTAGCATCCAATGTGTGGGGCTCGGCCTTTGGAAAAGGTAGAAAGCGTTTCTTTAAATAGAAGCAGAGGGTAGGGCGAGATGGTGGTGGAGCACGCCTTTAATCCCAGCACTCGAAGCAGAAGCAGGCAGATCTCTGAGTTCAAGGTCAGCCTGGCCTACAGAGCTAGCTCCAAGATAGCCAGGGCTACGCAGAGAAGCCAGGTCGGGAAAAACCAAAACCCAAACCAAACTACACAAAACACTCCCAAGAAAGAAAGAAAGAGGGAAGAAGTGAAGAAGTCGAGAGGAGGAATTTGATGAGAGAGTGAAACTGTGTAATCTCTCCTCGGCCTGCCAGGGCAAAGCATTTTATACAAATACGGAGCTATTTGTTAAGATCTGGAGGAACAAAACATTCAGAGTATAATCCTGGACATAAACTAGATGCTGATTATTGGAAGCACAGAGGAGCTATTGTAAAAACAGCCAACATAAAAAAAAAAAGATAAGGTTCCTGTTAATTAATTTCTAAGCTGGACTACAGTAATGTATTGCTTGAACCCTCTCAGGAGGCTCATAAAAGTTTTTCTACTGAAGACACTTAGGCAGGTCTTGGCAGTTTGCAGAGTGAACTACAAGGCTGCCTCAGCTTACTCAAAACTGAGCTAAGGCTTTCTCTCCTGCATGATCTGACTTTTCATTCAGAGCCCTGCCGTCCAGTAGCCCTTCAGCTGCCTGGAATCTTGCTGAACATGCCTGAGCCACATCTGATGTGCAACACCTGAGTTTCCAGGGATGGTGGGTGGAACTTCCTTGCTGCATGAGCGCCAGTCTAGTACAGATTTATCAATGGCCCCTTTATGGGGAAAAACTAAAACAGGTCCAACTTCTAGTATAGAAACAATTGCAATAGGACATGGAGATCCTTCAATTAGTCTTTGGAATTTCCCTGTATTTTTGTAATTTAAAAATATAAACGTTACTTGGTCTCAGGGACATAAATGCTACTGTGAAAACAATGGAGACCCCTTCAGCCAGGGCTCCTAATATGATCCTTCAGGAACATTGCATTATTAGACTTGCCTTTTTTCTTAATTCCTTTGCATCCTAATGTAAAGGCTTGGGATGGCCTGAGAGATCAAGAACCCTGACCAACAGGAAAATAGAAAAAAACAATTAGAGGCAGAAATGGCTTTTCAAACAATAGACTCTGCTGTTTATTTAAATTTGGATGGCAGTTTATTGGCTGGACTGAAGTGGAATCGGTCTTCCAGTCATGGTGGAACTTTGGTTTATATATTCTCAGTGGGTACCCTGAAGCTCTGGGGATCAACATACTGACCTCATGTAAAAAGTAGCACACAAAGGATGGATGTGCACAGAGAATGGGAACTGGCCTCACTTGAGAGGAAAGAAATGTTGCAGAAGGGTTGGGAGTGCAGAGAGGATGTGATGGAAAGATTGCAACATTTGGGATGAGGTCATTGAGTGCGAAGTCTAGTAAACGGAGAGTTGGAATAGGATAGCCATGGGAACAGAAATGGGAGAGTTAGTCGGCTCCTTCAGCTGAGCTTCCTTGCTTTGAAAATAAAAAGGAAATGCAATCCTACTGAAGCATGGCGGCAATGCTGGATGGTTGGTACCTCTGTCTCAAGAGAACACAAGCAAAAAGAGCCTGCCTAGGATGGAAGCTGCAGACAGCCATGGTAGGAGGCTGCTCCAGAGGGTTGGTGCAGTGAGTCATCTGCTACTGAGACTCTGGTTGCTTTTCCTGCTGAAGGCTGGTTAAATTAGGAATCCGTCCAATGAGATGCTTGCAGCATCTGCATTAGCAAAATAAGGAATTTTATCTTTTCCTTTACTTTGGAAGTGGAGACTTTCCTACTTTAGGCTTTTCATGAACTGAGAGTCCAAACACCACTCAGATTCCCTTGTAGTCATGATGGCTAAAAACTTCATTTTTAAAAATAAATTTGTATTTTGTACAATATAACAAAAATTAAAAATAACAGTGTGAGCAGGTGTGAGATGGATTTTAAAAGAAAAATAGGGGTAAATTGAAGTCAAAAAAGTTTTTTTTAGAATATTATGGATAACACAATGAGGAAGGAATGCAAATAAAATTGCATGTTTCTCAAGTTCCCTTGGAGGGAAGAAGGGGTTAAACCCAAAGAGCAATTGGGAGGAGTTAGATTACTTTGAAGTTTTCACCTACAATTATTTCAGGTATAGCCAGAGAATCAGACTGTCTATAAATGTAGTAAGAAACAGAGCCCAGTGAGTTTTTTTGCATGGAACTGTTCTGCTTTGGTATTGTTCTTCTGAAGTGGAAACTTGAGGGTTCTTTGGAGAGTCAGTTGAGCTGGATGTTGTTTTGCTGGGGCAAACAAGCAAAGGAATATTTTCTGAGTGTTTTCCTGAAGTGGACACAGGTGGAAGACCACGGCAGACTCATGAAAGAATGCTTCACTGAAGAAGACACAAGAGAGAGGATGTTCTGCTAAAGCAAACATATGACAGGACACACGATGAAGGATTCTTTGCTAACGACATGCAGAACAGGCATGTATTGGTCCGCCTTACACTGTATAGCTGAGCTGAATTTGTTGGGACTCCATGGACTCAGGCTGATTAGATGCATGTGCTAAAGCAAGACCATGCTAAGGCAAGGCACAGATATGTGATGTTTGGAGGGTATAAATGATCATGGAGTAATGAAGACAGAGCTAGGCTTGCTGGCTATGCAATGCTCATGGGTCTTGCCTCTTTGCTGATCTTTGATTCCCTCAGAGAGTATAGCTGAGAACCTCTCCTGGTGCTCCTGTTGGTCTCTCCCACTGACTCTAGCCAAGGCTGAGGCCTGTCTGTCTCTGCTAGGTTGTGTCACTGTTGTTGCTAACCCAGCTCTACCAAACTGGACTGCTGGTGTATAAGCGTTGCTAATGGACTGACTACCAAACTGGACTGCTGCTGCCTGCTAACCTGTGAACTGAACTGCTGATTTCCAGACAGCACAGAAGGGAGATGCTCTAAAGAACCTTTTTAACAGGTAAATTTTCCCCATATCCTTTCTTTTCCACCATCTCTGGTGGGTGGTGGACTGACCACATGGGAGTTTAAGTGTTTAAGAACCATCAATAAAAAAAAAAAGGATATGAAAAAATTAAAAGTTTCACTTTCCTCCTCAGAATCCTCTGTGAGCATTTCTCAGGTAGTTCTGAGTATCCTTTTACCTAGTAGGAGAGTCTCCTTGGGTTAGAATTACCCTTAATGACTATTGTTCATTAAGTAGGCTTTGCTTGTTTTTTAGTTTTGTGCTTGTACTTGGTCTGACATAAATGGTCAGACTCTGCCAGGAGAGGAAGTTATAGGAGGGTTATGAAAGCCTATCATTTATTGCAGACACATTTTATACACTATTCCGAGCTCCTAGTGCATAATTAGTAGTGAATGGTTCTCACATCTGCTTGACACCTGGGACTAGGGTGTCTATGTCTGAGACGTTATCTGCTGTCATGTGTGCAAAGACCTGGACTTGGCATGTACTATGAGTGTGCACAGTAGTGAGCCGTAGAGCATGGTCCCAGGCATGGCATGGGACCCCAAAGGAAAACAGCTTTGTGTCACCTGTGGAACTTGACTTTGTCAGATAGCTCTTTATGAATTTTCTTTCTAGGACTCCCATTCCAACTAAAAACTGATGATGGATCTGATTATAATAGCACAAGAACTTGATGGACTTTTGCAATCATGGAAACAGTAATCATGTTACAGAAAATCCTTTACAATCCACAAGGTTAAGCTATTGTGGAGTGATACCATTAAATTCTTAAATGGCAAGCTTTAAAAAAAGAATGCAGTATAGACACCCACCTAAATCACCCTATCCTATGCTATATTTAACCATGTTAACTTTTGTTCATTATTTTTCCCTTTAAAGGATAATGCTTTTTCTGTTGCCCCAAACCATTTTGCTTCAAGTATATGTTCAATGAAAAGTTCTAAAATACAATTGGTAAAGGGCCCAATGTTCGTCGAACATCGGGATGAGATTATTTATGTATCCTTTCAGAAGGTGAGCAAATTTCCAGACAGTTTACACTCTGATGCACCCAACCAGGAGAATACCCTAGACTCCACTGCACAGATGAAGCTTCTGAAGACAGACAGCAAACTCACCAGGAAGAGATGTTCCAAGAGGAAGAGTAAGCCAGTGACATGGGGAAAAGACAAGGACACAGTACTACTGACCCCAAAAATGATGCTGCTGTGTTTACTGACCATGCTGCATGTTCATTGTTAGCTCGTCAATGCAGAATCCAAATGCCTTTGTCAGGAGTGATAAAAGCTATGAGTTTAATAGCAGATAGCATGATGTTCTTTTCCCATGCTAAGGATTGTTTCCAATCCTTTGGGACCAGTTGTCTGGACAAAAGATGGTTTTCTATATGTAGTCAAGTGAACAGGGGATATTTTGGTTCAACTAACCTAATTGATAAATCCAAACATAATATGTTTTAGCAAAATTAAGAACTCTGTAGAAAACTCTGATACTGAAAATTATAGTTGTATCAAGATAAAAAGAGAATATTTGATATATTGCTTACTCGAGTTGTATTCTTGAATGTAGAATACTGTTACCTGTTGCCAACGGTTTAGAAAATAACCTCTGACTTCATTTGTCATGGAACAGTCAACAAGAATAAACTTTTTTCTTTGTATCATAGGGGATCTGTCTATTCCTGGTTTCTTAAAAAGAAATTTATATGACATAGGAGTCAGTCATATTTATTATGTACAAATAGAAAGGGAAAAATAGAATTCTACAACTGTATTCATAGGGCTTACATAATATTCCTGTCAATTTTTTTTTAAAAACCATATTAATGCTTTAAATGTACTTATAACCCTCCCTATGGAAGTTCTGTCTCCAGTCTACCCTTTCCTCTGTAAACAACTGCCTTTGGGATGTGTCTCTCTCAATCTCTGTCTGTCTTTCTGTCTCTGTTTCTCTCTCTCTCTCTCTCTCTCTCTCTCTCTCTCTCTCTCTCTCTCTCTCTCTCGTGTGTGTGTGTGTGTGTGTGTGTGTGTGTGTGTGTGCGCGCGCACACGCGCTACTTATTCTGCCCTTCCTGTGGATCATAAATGTTTATGTGGGATAGTCCTTAACAAAACCATTTTTGTCCAGTAAATATTTGCAATCAATCAATAGAATTAAGAGAGCTCTTTTCGAATATGGTGATGATTCTTTGATCTGTAGCCATAACTGCTTTTTAAAAAATAACGAGTCCCATGAATGACTACTGGAATATAAAAAGAGGTTTCAAAAATGACCCTTAGGTTTAGTAAAACTAGCACTAAGCAAAACTACTAGCAAAAATTAGTCATGATATAGGCAAATTTAGAACCTTTTACAAAAGGGAGCTACTGTAGCGTTTTGCTCAAGCATAATCACGGTTGTCAACAACTCACCAGTATGTGTTGCTTTAATGTGTTAGATTTTTCTCATACTATTAAAGGTCAAATTAATTATATGTATAAAGAGACAAATAACATTTCTCAAATTACCTTTAAATGGCCATCATGGTTAAGATGGATTTCCCTCTTTTGGTTCTGTTGGCTATTCTTATAATTCTCATATGCCTGCCTTTCTTAGACTTGCTATGAAGTTAATGCATTCAACCTCGGCCCCTATCACAGCCATACTTTCCCCTTTAAGAGATAAAAGGGGGAGGTATGGGAGGCACAGAGGTTCTTATACTTCCCGGCAAACATTGGGGAACCAGAGATGTTTAACACAGAGGGTTGTTTCTTTAAAGGAAGAGGTGCATAACCCGTTTTCTTCCCAGAAGTCTGTGAGCAGATGTGGTTAATAGCCTGGTGACCTTTGTGCTAGATGTGTGGTCATGAACACTGCAGACCCTCCTCCAGACCTTTGTCATGAGCTTGTTTTTGTCAGTCAATCTCTAGAACCCATCTTTCTGGAAGATGTCACTGTACTTTATTCAGAGTTTGGATGTAGTCAGATCTCGAGCTTTGCTCTGCACACAGAATTGAGTTAAAAAAATCAAAAAACTTTTCAATAAAGTGTGTTCTGTTTAAATATGTCTGAAATAAACTCAGGGTCAGACTAGAAGTTTGAACCAACATCAGCTACCTTAGTCATGTTGAACAGAACCACCCTCTGGCCTCTCATGAATCATTATTCTGTTGGTGATAATTGTGGTGATTGCAGACATTCCTGCATGGCTTAGTCAGTAAAGTGTTTGCTACGTAAGTATGAGGACCTGAGTTATAAGTCCAGAACCCACATATGACAGTTGTGTGCAATGGGATGGACTTATAATACCAGAGGGCAGATTTTTAGGACTTGTTGACTAGATAGTACCTGTCTCAGTAAAAATAAATAAATAAATAAATAAATAAATACATTTTAAAAATTTAAAAGCAAATGATTCCTGAGAATGATACCAGAGGTTGTCCTCTGACTTCCACGTCACATATACACACACACATGCACATGTAACCTACATACACACACACACACACACACACACACACACACACACACACACACACACACACTATGTCTTTGGTATTTTTCTATTGCTCTGATGAGACACCAGGACCAAGGCAACTTAGTGAGAAAAGAGTTTGTTGGGGAATTTTAATTTTACAGGTTTAGTCCATGACTATCATGGTAGGAGGCATTGCAACAAGAAGGCATGCATAACACCAAAGCAATAGCTCAGAGCTTACTCTGACCCTCAAGCTAGAGTCAGAGGGGGAGCATAGCACTTTTGAAACATCAAAACCACTCCCAACCCCATCAATAATCTTCTCCAAAAAGCCATACCTTTTAATCCTTCCCAAACAGTTCCAGTAACTGGGGAACAAATATTAAAGCATATGAGTCTATGGGAGCCATTCTCATTCAAACCACCACAGGATCAAAAACAATAACTTCCTATAAATTCACTTTTACATGACTGAACATTTGCTAATACATTACTATGTACGTGTCCAGGTCCCTAACTTGAAGTACTCTTGTGAAGCCAACAGCTACCTCTTGAATGACTTTATTTTCCAGAACTGAAACCCTGAGCCTTTCTAAAGCTCTTCACTCACTTCTGCCCCTAGACTCTTTCAACCCCCAGTCCACTATCTGTATGAATTAGCTTCCTTAGTCATCTTATATAAGTGAGATCCCAGTTTCTGTCCTTTTGTGAATGACTTATTTTGTATAATGTCTTCATAATTCACTCACATGATACATTCATGAGAAATTACTCCCTTTAAAGGCTTCGTAATATTCCATGTATGCACACGTCATACTTTTTTTTAAATCCATGTTGATATTGTCTGTACCTTTTGGCTACTATTACTGTTACTGAAGATGTGGCTAATTTTGTAGAGTGCTCACTTGTCTATTATGCACAAAGCCCTGGGTTCAAATAGCACTTCTACACAAAACAGGCATGGAAACAGATGCTTTATAATACCAGTACATCAGGAGTAGTGGTAAGAGGATTAGCAGTTCAACGTCTTTATCTAGATGAAGACTGGGCATTTGAACCCCCTTGTAAAGAAGAAAATATACCATTTCTGTGAGCACAGAAGCAAAAATAAGTCTTCTGCTTTGACAATTGCTTTCCTCAAGGCAAGCAGATAGATTTCATGGGATGCTTCCCTCCAATTTAACTGGGTGCAATGGGGAAGAGTTGTATAGTTGAAAAATTTTAAAGTGGGTCACACCTGCATTTTTATTGTTTATCATTAGAAGGATGTAAGAAGCATCTACAAATGTCCATTTCGCACTGAGGTGCAAAGCCTCATTAGAATCCGCTATTAAGGAAATTGGTCTATTTGGGTGACTTTCACACACAGCTGTTGGAGCTCTCTGGTAACTGCTCTCCTGAGAAAAACACGGGAACCTCTGTCCTTCTGTAGGAGCTTTCTTTTCTCTCAGGGTGATTAGTCTAGCCCACCATCAAGCCCTTCACTAAGATGCCCATGGAGGGCTGTGACTCTCTCAGCAATTTCAGTAACTAAGAACACTGCACCTCTCTAAGGGTTTTGTACCATGACAGACACAATTAAGCACAAAAGACCAAGTTCATTGTTTTGCTGCTTGCCCCTGACCCAGGAAGCAGACCCACACCAGATTCCGAGTCTGCCAGCACCTTGACCTTGGACAGAAAATTCAGTCAATAACGTGATCCCAACACAGATAGATAGGAGAGCATTAGATTAGGTTCCTCGGGACACACAGAAGCAAAGTTAACAACAGCTCTAGCTTATAATCTCGGCACTGGGGAGGCAGAGACTGGATTCCTGACCAGCCAGCTTAGACAGATTGATGAGCTTCCATACAATGAAAGACTGTCTTGAACAAGAAGGCGGGGAAAGATTGAGGGAGACTTCTGATGTTGACCTCTAGCATTCATAGGTACACAGATGCACAGGCCCACACAAATATATGCATATACTCCCTCCAGGGGCCCCTGGCCAGGGAGCTGGGAGTCTGGTGCGGCCATTGCTTAACCACAGATGTTCCCTGCCATCAATCACCCAGAGCATCTGCTTTCTGCAATGCTTGTTTAAAAAGCAAGGCGTTTGCTAATTGAAAACTAAAAGATCCATCCGTCTCACTTGCAGCCAGCATGAAATCACTCAGCCATGCAGGATGTGGGTTAAGAAAAAGTCAGTGCCGAGGTGTAGTGTCCATTGAGGTCACCTGGCCCCTGCCTCTGCCTCTTCAACCAGCAAAGCTAAAGTCACCATTTAAGAGCAGCCAGAGAGCTTATTGATATATAGTTCCTTCATTGAGAATCAACCTATTATTCTTGGTGCATCCCAGAGCAATAAGCAATGCTTGGGCCAATGCGGATGGGATATGAACGCCTAGAGCCAGAGAGATTAAACAATTTAAACAGCATCTACAACTGGCAAGTGATAGAGGCAGGGCACAGGGCTGGGTGAAAAAATGTATAGAGGTGGTGGGTTGAGAAGAGGAAAAAACCCCACTGTATTTAAGTAGGTTATTTCTTGGGAAGAACATGTCCAGGGCACATAGGAAAGCTATGGAGATTCAGCCATATCTGTAATGTTTGAGAGCCTTAAAAGCGAATGTGAAAAATTCTAAGGTCATGCCACTTAGTTCTGGTAAGTTTCTGGTAGTTCTTATATTTCCCTACCATGCCTAAAGAGAGCCACGAATAGACCATATCCAAAGAATAATGAATAGGGGAGGCTACCTACATCATGTTCAGGAAGTTTTCCTTTCTTTAAATGCCCCCAGAGCTGACCACATCTAAGGGAAATGTGCCGTGTATAGGGACTGTCCCACTGTTCAGTCCCCGTGGGGTTTGGAAGGCCATATCTCTTCGGGCTCCAGTTTCCACCTTTGAAACCAAACAGGGGTTAGTTGAATATTAAGGCCTGCCTTTCTGATCTTAATTTTCCAGAACTGTGTGGATCAGGGGAAGATTTTCTTCTTCGTGGCTAAGTGGCATGACCTTAGATCTACGCAGACCGTCCTCTGCGCTGCTGCCCTTAGAATTCTGTGGTGCCTTCTCCTTGGGGACCTGAATTGGCCAATATCCAGCTCCTGTGAAGTCTCGGAGCTGTTGTACTCCACAGCAGCTGTTTAAGCTGTAAGTATTTGGAAGTCTCTACTCTGGATTGGCCCCATGCAAACAGGACTCTGGCTTCATTCTGTGACTTCTGAATCTCATACAGAAGCTGGCAGAGGAAGGACAGAGGGACAGAAAGTACCAGCTGGATTCGAGAAAAAGAAGATGGAAGGGGAAATAGGATCCCTGGGTGGGAGATGACCCTGGGCAGGGCTGAAGAAGATCGCATTTCTCTTCCTCTTCCCCCCCCCCCACCCCCACTCCTCAGTACAGAGGGAAGGGTGAGCTGGAACTCCTACAGCCTTCTTTACGGACCCTAGATGTCCTTCCGGAATCTATTTCTCCTTTAAAGACTTGATGTACCACAGGTAGTGTTTCAGCTAGCTCTTAGCCTTGACTCCTCGAAGAAGGGGATCAAACCGGCTGGTGTTGCGAACACTAGACCAGAATAGGTTTGGATGGACAGGGTTTTACTTAATGAGTGTGAGGGCACACCGAGCGGTCCAGAACACAGGCTATCCACTACTCAAAGCCAGAAATGGATGCTCTGTCTCAGCTCTCAGGGTTCTTTCCTCAGGTTCCACAGTGCAGAGATAGCTCTGGGGCCCTGGGTGGGTGGGGCCTGTCCCAAGGGCGGGGTTCCCGGGCGCCTCGTGGCCAGGGTGACCCCGCCCCCTCCTCCTGCGCAGCGCTCTGACTCCGCGGAGCTGTCCAGCCTCAGTGTTGGAGCTGGTCGCCTCTCTAGCGCAGCGCCGCCTGCCCACCTCCCCGCCTGGTCCCCGCGCTGCGCTCCCGCCCTCCCGCCCCGCCTCGCCCTGCCCCGCCGCGGCCGGTCCACTGCTCCCCGCGGGCCCGAGCCGGCCGAGCGGCTGCCCGCCGGGGATCTGAACGGCGCGGCGGGGCCGGGAGCCGAGGGACCCGCGGAGGGGACCGGCGGCCCCGGACGGCTGCCGGAGGGGCGGCCGTGCGTGGATGCGGCGGGAGCTGGAAGCCTCGATCAGCCGGCGCCTTCTCTGGCCCCGGGCGCCCTATGGCTTGAAGGTAAGAACCCGCGGGGTGGAGAGGCAAGCAGTCTGTGGCCTCTGCACAGGTCGAAGTGTCCAGAGCTGACCGGCCGGGAACAGAAGTTTGTCCTGCCACTCTAGCGCCGCCTGTCCCGGAGCACCCTTTCCACTGAGTCTCCGTCGGGCAGATTGCGCCCCGGGCGTCGGGAACCTGAAGGATGATATCCCCAGTCCTTCTTCCTAAGCGTCCTTTGCGCTGTCCTGTCTGGGTGGGAGTCCTTATCCTGGCTAACAGTGGGGTGTATCTGTGGCTTCAGAGGGTGCGTTACCCATGAGGAATTTGGTCCTCTTGGTATCCAAGAGTAGGACCCCAGGCGCACACTAGAGTTTCCCACCACCCAAAAGGAAGAAGGGTTGTTTTTGACCTTTCTGTTATTGGTGCAATCTGAGACTTTTTAAAGGGCTAACTAACTAAAGCCAAGGTTGATGGTGAAGCTGCTTCTGGGAGCGGTCTTCCACCTTTGGGCTTTCTGCTGTCCTTGGTGCTGAATTCCTGTTCTCTGTCCGCCGCTCTGTCACCCTGTCCGGAAGAAAGCTGGGTATTTCAGACCCATTTTCCCCTGGGAGTGTAGGTGATGGTGGGAGCGGGAGACTGTGGTAGAGGGTGACTGTCCATTCCTGGAATGGATCAAGAGCCTCACATGCGGAGGAGGCTTTCTAAGCATCAACAGAGCGCTTTCCCTTTTCCTTTTTAGTGGCGGGCAGCCTGTGAGGTTCCTCTTGAGGTAAGAGCCCGTTGCCATCTACACAACAGGCTTCGCCATGGACACAGGAACAGCACTGAGCTCCCCGGGGATAGGCCCTTGTTCTCAGTCACAGGGTAGCTGCTTCAGCGAGTCATGTTTTCCCCACTGGGTACCCTGCTACGTTCTTTTCTGGGGCTCCTGAGTTTGGATGAGGTGCAATACAGTGTGTGGACTCCCTCTCTAGGTCCTTCTGCACACTCAACAATTTATGGATTCTGACTAGGCTGCAAACCTTTTAGGACAATCCTTGCTTCTCTTCTTGAGAACTAGATGTTCAGTGTTGCCCACGAACCCCGCTTCAGATTAAAAAACTGTTCTTATGCTAGATCCACCCCGCTGCATCAGGGCCCCTTAAGAAAGCATTCTTTTCATCTTCCCTATGTGCTGTTAGATGAGGGTGGGCAGGAAGCAGCCCTACATGAGTGCAACTGATTTCAAGAGAATCCAGAGGCAGATTTACTGGGTCTCAGCCCCCTGCATTGGACTTTGTGGTTTCGTGCTTGCAAATGCACTACAAATCTGTTTTCTTGGGGCTCTGATAACATCTCCGAAGTCAAAAGTGGAACAGGAAAGAGCATTGGGAAGGTTAGACCCAGAAGTAAGTGAAGACTTCCCAGCTGTGGTCTTCTTGCTTGTTTGTACAGCTAGGGGTCAAGTTCAGGGTCTTGTATACACGAAGGAAGTGCTCTGCTATTTAGCTACAAACCCCGGATTTCTCAGCTTTGGTCTCCTAAAGAATGTTCTGAGTTCCATCAACCTTCCTTGCTTGGAACATGGAGATTCTGATCTGATGTAGAGATCCTAGGCAGTATTTCCTTAAGGGGTTGCAAAGAAGCCTTTGCATCTGAATCATCTGGAAAGCTGGTTAAAAATTCATATTTCTGCCTCTTTTGCAAATAAAATGCTGATTTGGAATCTAAAGTTGAGGCCCATAATCTTATGTTTAACTGGTTGATTCATATATATATATATATATATATATATATATATATATATATATATGCATGCTTTGGGGAGAATATCTCTCATAAAACCTAGGACTTCTAAGAGAATATGTGCGCATTTTTAGTGGAAACAAATTAAAGTCTCTCATTTATCACACTGTCTCTAGTGTTATTCAAGTTAAATTCTTCAACTATGGGGCTGGGGATGGAAGAACCATCCACCTGATTCAGTCCCTCTCCTGGATCCATAGGTGCAACCCAATTCCCACTCTTTCATGATTTCCCGGATTTTCATTTTTCTCAAACACTTTTTTGTTTTGGTCTTCCTACGACTCACCAATATATGGATGCAGATAGCCTTGTATACATGCTGTTGTTCTCTGGGAGCGAGCTTAGTGTGTCTCTTTCCCACTCTCTCTTGTGAGTGACGGCCCTTTCTGCTATCAACAACTGCTCTTGAAATGCCAACACATGACTAGTTCAGCTTAGAAGCACATCATGCTTCCCAAGGCTTGGTAGCTGCTCGTTCCTTCTTGGCAGTGCCTCCTTAAATCTACTGTTTGGATTCTTTGTTCCACAAACTGTAAGGTTTGTGGGGATGAATCAGCCATCCGTCATCTACCTTCTAAGTCAGATTACTTCTGTTTATAACATGCAAATCTAATCACGAGAATAATTTAGAAGACCCTCAACATGAGAGAAACTCAGCTTCTCCTCTGATGCCAAGGGAAGCAGAGGGGAGCTCAGAATCACCTAAAAAATTATTTTAAATATTCCTGAGACCAATCTGCTGAGGCCAAATGGGTGTCATGTCACTGTTCTAAGAGAGACAAGGGTAATGTTACAAGGAGAATCCATGTAAGGTACATGGATTCTCATGGAGAGAGCTGTCTTTGTCTCCCCTGCAAAAGAAAACTTCACTATGACATTAAGAAGTATATCTGTGAACGTCCTACAGTGACTGTATGTGTGTGGGGGGGCATGTGTGTGTGCTGCAAACATACATGCATACATGAGCACATGGGGTGAATATGACACATAATGAGACACCCACCAGCTGACCCCACCTTTTCCAGAGAGTCATATTCTTTGACCTCTTCAAAACTTGAGCAGGAAGGTGCTTTTGCACCTTCACAGGTTATGTTGAATCCAAGCTGAGATTTTTTTGTGAAGCCATATTTGCAGAACCTCCCAGAATTGTGTTGTGTATCAACTGCTCACTGTTACCTAAGGTTGAAAGTCTTGGAGAAAACTTAGAATATGGCCCAGTCATTAAGATTCTTTGGACTCCTGGGAAGTCATCCTGAGTGACCTTGTTCCCAAACAGAGCAACTGTCCCCAAATACTGAGCTTCCTCCTATTATCCCCAAAAGAGTAGTGTTAAGTTACCAGTACCTGGACTTTCTGATTGACTTAGTGACCAAAGCACCTCAATCCTACCAGGTGCTCTGCTTAGCAGGACACTTTTGGTCACATAGGAAGTGTGTGAAACCCACAGGTGCTGGAAAGGAAACAGCTTGGCTCTGTTTCTCACCAGAAGCCATCCTCTGTGTGCCTGTGTTTCTAGTCATTTAGCTGAATTCTAGTATCACATTCCCTTTTTTTTAAATCTACAAAAAGCATCTTATGGCCCCAGAAGGATGCTGTGGCTTGTCTTTGTCCTATGCACCCCTACCCCCAGATTTCTATGATAACTTATGGAGAGACTAAGGATGTGAAAGTTGTTTATTTGCCAAGTCTGAGTGGTAGGCTGTTGTTATCACTGTCCTTTTTAGTACCTCTAAGGATGCTGGAGTCCAGTGCTAATCGTCTCTGCCTCTCATTTTTCCCTATTATCTGTGTAATTGAAGATTTTTCTTATTTAAAAATATAATAGAATCATATTACCTAAATGCATAGGCTTGGAAAATAGCTTGATTATAGTGTCAGCCTGTGATGATGAAGGAGAGAGAAAACCAAGACCCAGACTCTCAGCTTGCAGAAAAAGGTAAGATACTTGCCTTTGGGACAGCACACATTGCCTTATTTTTGTCCCTTTTACTTCGATCTGATGAATGTGTTAAACTGATACCCATGGCAGATGAGCTGCCCCTGGGAGAGAGTGCTCCATTCTTTCCCTAGGAGACACAGAGATGTTCTCCTTCAGAGGAGCCAAGGTTCCTGTTGGCTCCAGTGTACAGGGAGGAGCCAGAGATGAGTCACTGGGGCCTGGGGACTCCCCTGGATAGAAGAGGCTATATTGTTGCAATGCTCCAAACTCAAGAGACTGGAGGTTGATTGAAGAATTTTGGAGACTATGGGGCAGTGTGTGTGCACATGGGTGCATGCATGCGTGTGTGTGTGTGTGTGTGTGTGTGTGTGTGTGTGTGTGTGTGTGTGTGTATGTGTGTGTGTGTTTAGTAAAGGGAGGAGCAGAGAAGAATTGTTTTCAAGGGCTCCCAGAATAGGCAGATGTTAAGAGGACACTGCATGCATGCATTAGCTTCATGCAACATAGGCAGTTTTGTCATAATCTTAGGTTACCCGCAAGGACTTCCCCTTTTCCCAGGAGGCCAAGAGGGAAGTCTGCTGTCTGCCCAGGTAAGAAGAGAAGGGAGGACCCCTGACTTCCCCAGAGCCCTGAAATGATGTCAGCTTGATCCCATAGAGAAGGCTTAGCCTCTAGTGGTTCAAAGTACTGCCTGTCAGCACAGAACTACAGCTGTGGCCCCAGGGACTCTCCGCTGTAGATGTCTGGGAGAAAAATGAGTCCTGGGGCCCTATCTATTCATCACCAAGCTCCTTCAGAACGTGCCTGCCCCCTTGTTCCCACCTCTGCCTTGTTGTTATTGTTTGCGTCTAAGTGGCCCAGCAGGGGAAAGGCATTAGAAATGAAATTATTTCTGTTGCATACAGTATAATTGCCTCAGTTCCTTCCTGTTACCCCAGGCAGCAACATCACGAGCAGTTCCCTGGGAACCCTTGGTCTGAGAAAGAGCCTGGCTCACAAGCTTCCTTAGCATGGCTGCTTATGACAACTGGGACTGCTCACCAGCCCCTCCCTCACCACGGCTGGCCTTGTCCTTATAGCCCCAAACGTTGAGCACTCTCTTGCCGTGGGTAGGACATTGTGCTCACTGCTTGGCATGAGCTGTCCATTTCAACTCGCCATCTTGTAAGGACTCTGGAAGTGGGTGCTCTTCTTACCCCCATTTTGCAGAGAAAGACGCATGGCCTCAGAGAAGTAAGTGGCTCATACGAGGTCACACAACTAAGGTGTGGGGTGGAGATTCAAAGCCGGACTGTGTGTGACGGTTAAATACTAGGCCTTGTTGACTTATGTAAGTGGCATACATAATGAGAAAAGGAGAAGACGGGAGGTGGGGGAGAGTCTTCTATTTTCTTCATGTGTGGCAGGTGGGGCGAGAGAAAGAAATGTGTGTTTGTTAAGAGCACACATGTGCAGAGGCCGGGGGAGGATGTGGGTGCCCTGCTTTAGCACTTTCTGCCTAATTCCCTCAAAACAGGGCCTCTCGCTGAAACTGGGGTTTGCCCTTTTCCAATAAACTGGCTGGTTCCTCCACCCTCACTGCAGGGATTATAGGTATACATGGATGGGGCTGGGTTTTATGTGAGCGCTGGAGATAGGAACTCAGGTCCTTACGATTGCAGAGCAAGTGCCCTTAACTACTGAGCTATCTCTTCGGTCTGGACAAGTCTTCCTTAATAATCGAAGTGCTTGTACATTTTGCAGATGATACCAGGGAAGTAGAAGATTTATGAACGTACTCTGTGGCTTTCTTAGATTTGAAAACTCCCTGGGAAGTTTTGCTTCCCAGGATCTGAGCTCCTTTGGTTGCATTGCATTAGGAGTGTACCTCAGTGAGCCATGAAATCCCAGGTTCAGGAGGCCGGGGTAGAATGGGGGTCAGAACTGTCAAACGTGTCCTCCAACATGGAGGGAGGACAAAGGGACAAGGTGTGAATAGGGCTGGAGCTTGGGGATGGGTCTTCTTTCTCACGTCTGAGTGACTCAACCTAAGGTATGAAAAGCAAACTCCTGTTGACCTTCAGGCTGGTTGGTTATTTTATTATAATAAACACCTGGACTGAAGAGTCACTTGTCTGCAGGACTCAAGGTGCTTGACTACATGGGCAGGAGAGGGTGGACAGACCTGAGAGCCAACCAATAGGGGGGGTAATTCCTTAGAGGTGCCTTTAAGAACTAACCAACTGGTGTATTTATTCTTTTCTGGTGGGCAGAGATAGGAGAGGCCTAAGTATTGTTGATCAGAACACCTAACCTGCACAGGGGTTTCTCCAGGTACTGCCTCCTAATATATTTGAACTCCCTCAGGATTCAACAGCACCAGAGGCTCCATTCAATTGATAGAAAAATGCATTTGCCTTAGATGAAGCTAGAAGGCCTGTTGTTGCATCTCACCATGTATTTTATGGATATTGTGCCTCAACAATTTGCTCTCTATTTAACCCCTTAAAACAACTTAGGATAGCAGGTAAGCCTGTGACCTCTATCTATGGAGTCTGGTTCTAACTCTGACACTTTCTTGCTGTGTGATAACGACCTAAAGTAACAGACCTGAGGCCCTGGGAAGACCCCTGTTTAGTAAGCACCAGGTGCTCACTGTAGGGGATGTTACTACTAACTGCATTCCCCCTAATTCAGAAGTTGATTTCACATCTCCGAAATGGCGTTCCCAAACTTCCACAGAATTCAAGCTTATTCTTTTCTCTTACACTCCACATTTACCCTTACCAAAATTATTTGGCGGGTACCTGTCAGAAACTCTTACTCATCCCAAGGGAGAGGGATTTGAATTGCTTTGTCACCCCTTTGAATTAGGCACAGCTGAGTTCTCCTATCCCCCCCCCCACACACACAAACCAGGAGGAGGCATTTGTCTTCCTGGTGATGGCTTCATATGGCCTCGTTTACCCACATAACATCCGAAGTCCTTCACCTGCTACCTGTGGTCGATCCTTACTAATTGGGAGAGAACTGTGGTGTGATGTGCACTCTGAAAAAGGCTATTTTAAATTTAAGATAAGAGATAAGGGCTCAGCTGATGCTCGGTGGGTGAGTATTTGCTGTTCAAGCAAGAGGATCTGAGTTTGAATTCTGGCTCTCACCTAAAAAGCTGGGTGTGGTCAGGTGCTTCTAGAATCCCATCAGTGTAGGGGAGGGCAGAGACATGAGGATGCCTCAGATTTACTGGATGCCAGCCTATGTTCGGAAAGAAACTACATCTCCAAGGAATAAGACAGAGTAAAATAGAGCAGCACCCCCTAACATCTTCCTCTGGTCTTTGCACCTGCCCACATGGACATGCACACCAGTACACGAGTGTGCACGCCCACGAGTGCGAGCACACACACACACTCACTCACACACACACACACACACACACACACACATACACACATGCATACACCAGAGTAAAAGAAAATGACCCCCTCGCCCCCCCAAAAAACAATCCATATACTTTCCATCTTTCAGGGATGTTAGTAGCAGCAGCAAATGCCATTCATGTGTTGATGTAAAGCACATCCTGCCTGAGGAAGGAGTGGAATTTAACAGCTTCTGCTGCTGGTGCTTTCCAATCCAGAAAGTGACATCCTCATGGGCCTTTTCATGAGTCTTTTCCTGGGAAGGACTCTTGTATGTGATGTAGCTATGGTCAGACTTCATGTGCTTGCTTCTTAGTGATGGGAAGAGAGATTTTGGAAGGATGATTCTGTTCCTAGGTTAGCATCCTTCTTGGCTGTTCCTGTTTTTAGATTCTGAGCATCTTCAGCTCTCTCATTCATTTATAGCAGGTCTAGGAAGAGAAGCACTGGCAATCAGAAACTGGCATTCAAGGCAAGGATGCAGGGATCTGTGCCATGGATCCATCCATGCTCTGATACTCAGGTTTTCTTTAGTGATGTGTAAAGCCAAAGGCCTGCTATGACTTGATAAAAGATAACACATTTGTGGTCAGTATTCTCTAAGGAGCTGAAGAAAACTGGTAATGTCCATAAACCAGCATGTCCCTCCAATTATCCCTGCAGCTTCCTTAGTGGCAATCCAGCATAGCCAACCTCCAAGGTGGCCTTTGGACTCCCCACTTCCAAGCATCCATGTTCTTGTATGATCTGTTCCTACACCAAACAGGAAACACATGTGTACCAATAGGACAAGGCCTAAAAGACAGAATGTGATTTCTGATAAATCTAGAAAGGAGTACAGCTTCAACCTGGTTCTCTCTTGGATGGCTTTTCTGAAGAGAGCTAGAAAATGCCATGAGGGCATGCCTGGAGCCCCCTGGAAAGGATTAGGTGGCAAAGAACTGAAGTTTCAGCCACTGGGTAAACTGTCTTACAAGGCTCTCCAGATGAGGCTTCAAGTGTCAAGAGCCTTCAATTCACAATTGTTGTCACATGAACCTTTGAAAGACTTTAAGCCAGAACCTCTTCCCTGAGCTGTTTACTTTCCTAACCCACAAAATCTATAAGGCAACACAGTTATTGCTCTAAGTTGCTAAGTTCTGGGGACAACTGATTATGCAACAATAGATTAACAGAAACTCAGAAATTATTCTCTACGATTACGCCAACTTGTCTTCAGAAATTGTGTGGAGTCTATGCACTGTTGTATAATAATGTCTGATATCGCCTCTTTTAATCCTCCTCAATGGCTTCTCTGGTGTTATTCTAAAGATGGAAAGCTTGTGTTTTGCATACCATAGTCAGGAGTTCCTCCACCATCTTCTTTCCAGACAGGCTTCCCGTTCCCATGTTCTGTCTTCCTTCATCCCTATTCTCTGGGTATCTTTTGCTATGATGGCTATGCATTATAAATTCCATTTATTATTCTCTCATCAGACTATTATTGTTGAACACCTACTGTGTGCCAGGTATTCATTTTGACCACAAATCTGTCTGTGAACACAACAAAGATCTCAGCCTTCTTGGGGTTATTATATCGGAAGGAAACAATGATATAAAGAACAAATTACTGGGTTTCAGAAGGTGACATATACCCAGGAACAGATTAGGATCATAGTGATCAGGAAGGCAGAGGTGTGGCACCAGGGATAAATTTATCGTATTAGATAACATGTCCAGGATAGATGCTGTGGAGAGAAAGACACTTGAGGGAGTTAAAGGATATGGAAGGGAGCTGTTCAGACATGGAGGGAAAGACAGATATTCCAGACAGTGGAATCATCTAGTTTGTGCCCACTTTCAAGCATTTAAACTAATTGTCTTATTTTCTGTGAAACAATAGTGGTGATACTCAGCATTGGAAATCCTCCTTCAGTTTTCAGAACCCATCAAGAAATAATAACCCCTTTCATCCGTGAAACACTTTCACATATGCTGTCCTGACGACTCCTTGCAGAAACCCACTGTGGTGGTTGTTACATCCTGTGGCGTAGACAAGGTCAGAGAGGTGTAGTGACAGTTGCTCAGAGTCACAGAGCTGGGACATAAGTCACTGACCTATGGCATCTCATACTCTTGTGTTTTCAGTGCCGGGGCTGAACACAGACCCCCAGGATGCTCAGCAAGAGCTCTACCCACAGCTATAGCCCCAGCCCTCTTATAGTCCTGTCTTGCGTTGACATCTTGCTTTTCCAAAGCTGTGTGTGTATGTGTGTTTTGTATACATGTGGGTGCATATGTGTGTGTTATTGCTTGCATTCCTTTGTGTGCATGTGAAGGTCAGAATCCAACATCTCCTGTCTTCCTCTTTCTCTTTAACTTATTTTTTATTTTGAGACAAAGTATCACATTGAACTTAGAACTTAGTTTCCTTTATATTGGCTAGCCAGCAAGCCCCCCCCCCTGGGGGGGAGGATATAGGGTGGGATTCCATCTGTCTTACCCACCCATTCCAATACTGGAGTTACAGATAGGAACTGCCATCTTTGGCTTTCATATGGTTGCTCAAAATCTGAGCTCAGGTCTTCATGCTTGCCCAGAACTTTATCCACTGAGCTGTCGCTCCAGATCCTTACACTGCCATCACAATGCTAATATTTTGATTGTAATTTTTTTTTTTATTTTCCCCACTAGATGATGAGTGTTTTGATGTAGAGAATCCGTCTCATACTTTCATGGGAGCTGAAAGTGACACTTCAAGTGTGGGACAAGTGAGGGATGGGCCAGTGAGTGTCATAACTTCCTGACAGCCTCACACTCTCTACTCACTTGAAGCTCAACAAGCATCTGTGTAGTATTCCCAATGTTAGTGCACCATCAGCAAGATGCTTCACACTTCCCCTTCATCCTTCACCAATACTAGATAGCTGCTGTGGCTATGTTGGGGTTTGGCTGAAAAATTTTCATAGTTGCCATAGTCTGTGGGAAGGAGCGATACCGGGTTGTTAATGCCTGCATCAGCCAGACACTCATGGCCACACAAAGGTATCAAGAAGCAAGAAAACATGGACAGATAGGTGTATTAGTGCAGGTCAGCCCGGGGTCCCAGGACACTCAGGGTGGAGCTGTGTTTGGGATTATTTGCAGTGCTCTCGGGGGACCCTGTGTTTGAAGCTGGAACTTGAAGTTTGGCATGAAGATCAGTTCTCAGTTTGGAAGAGTACATTTAAGATGCGACTCTCCACAAGTCATAAGATCCTATATCTGTGTTTCCCAACAGTATTTTTTAAATGGTGCACTGGGCTGGGGAGATGGCTCAGTCAGCAAACTGCTTAGCACTCGTGCATCAGGACTTTAGTTAGGCTCTCCAGCATGCTTGTAAAAAGCCAGGCATGGTGGAGTACCTGCACCCACAGTTCCAGAGCTGGATAGGCACACAGAGACCGAGATCCCTGGAGCTAGCTGTCCAACCAGTCCAGTGGAGTCAGCATGCCTCAGGTTCAGTGAGAGACCAACTCAAAACTGGAGAATTGATAGAAAAAGAGATTTGATGTCAACCACTAACTTCTACATAAGCACACATGCATATATGCAAACAAACATGTCTACACACATATATACTCACATGTACACACAAGAGGCACACATAAAACAAGATAGACCATCTAGCTCTTTACCAGTATCATAAGGCAATTCAGAATATAAACTTGGAAGCCAGAGTGATAGAGTTTTTTTTTATGTTATTTTATTTTATTTTATTTGGTCACTGATGACTTATGTGATGTTTCTCAAGTTACTAGTACCTTTTCGAAATGCAGAATTTTCTATTTTCTTATAAAATGTTTTTGTTGCATAAAATCATGGTGGCACTTACTCGATGGGGTTCTATGCTATGTCAGTGGGTCATGCTTATCAAGTGCCATTTCTCAAATGGCGTTTACTGAGGCCCACAGAGATGACACGTATATACACATAAAACAAACAAATCATATTTTTAAAACATTTACTTATTTTATTATTGTAATTATTAGGATAAATGGGGATGTCCTCAGGACCCTTCCCAATGTGTACCCTGTGTTTTATCTTCTCTTCTGGAGAAAAGAAAGATATCATTGTAGACAAGGCACTAAGACAAGGAGGATTTTACTCCTTTCTAGAAGAACACAGTGTTACCCAGCAAGGGAACCCCACAAGGGAACAGCACTCTCTTCTGCCACAGGCCTTTTCCAATCCTCTGTGTAACTAGCCTCAGGATAGACCATAGATTGTTTTATAAACACAATGGATAAAGAGGAGAGTTTGAATTGGAGACAGTACAAAGTATGACCAGAGGCATCACCAGGGATCACACTGTGAACCTCCAGGAGTTAAGATGGAGATGGGTTTCTACCTGAAGGAAACCAAAAATTATTTTTAAAGGATTAGATTTTGAGCAGGAGAATAACTCAATTGATTTGAATTACATTAAAAACCGCAGAGGCTTTTGTGTGGGAGAACTAATTACCAGGGGCGTTACTGGCAGAGGCACAGAGAAGAATTTGCAATCGGAGGACAGCAGGGTAGGTGAACTGGACAAGGTGGGCAGTGGAGCTAGGAAGACACTAGAACCTGTTGACTGGTGAGCTTCAGAGGATGAGGGGAAGAGAGAAGCCAAGGATGGTTATGGGATAGTGAGGCAAAGTGTGTTAAGGACATTGATAAAAGTGTCTAAAGTCTGGGCTGGAGATCGGAGTCAGTGGAAGTGGCTATGGATACAGGAGCAGACAGAATCAACAGATCGACTGTGCCAGTGGGGACGGAACTGGAACAAGCTGAACTTGTTCAGTGATGGCATTGGGATGCAGAAGCCGTTGTGGCCACAGTGTAGGGGCACAGAACAGATGATCCAGGGCCCGAAATGCAGTTGTGGGAGACACTGGCTGAATTAGAAGGTCTGAAAGTCACAGAATTAAAACATCAAGGTGTTTCAAGATAATTATACATCCACACCCGTGGAAGAACTTAGAGTTGGGTGAAAAATCAGTAAGCTGGGTGTCAACAGCTCATGTGAAGCAGGGGAGTAGACCAGGTATCCATGGACAACTGTGACAAAGAGAGGTGGAGATGCCACAGTGGGAAGCATGGGCTGTAAAGGGGTGGCAATAAGTCTCACAACAGCTTTGAGGATAACCAGATATTGACCCTGACCCTGGTCCTGACCCTGGGCATGTCATCCACCTAGGTCACTTTACCAAATCAGCGCACCCATGGGCCTTGTAGCAAAAGACAAGGT
Source organism: Micromys minutus (assembly GCF_963924665.1). NCBI lineage: Eukaryota > Metazoa > Chordata > Mammalia > Rodentia > Muridae > Micromys > Micromys minutus. The sequence continues at coordinate 40,794,105 of NC_137985.1, forward strand.
GCTTCACACTCCTATAAGAACAATCTCTTTGTCTTTCTGTTTTCCACATTTGGCGTCTATTTAGCTATGTCATATATCTTCTGAGAAAGTAGAGACATGAAACATTAGGCAGAGCCAGGCTAGTCCTTAGACATTGGGAGGGTTTGTGGCATCATGTCAGGACTGTAGAGCCACCAGTGTTTCCTTTATCTCAGAAAAAAAAATCACATGACGGCAGGTTGGTGTGCTGTATAGCAGTGACAGGAGAAGTTGATTAGCAGGACTGGAAGGTAACTTGGCTGCTGAAGTCCCTGCCTAGCATGCCTCAGGACCTGTGTTTGATCCCCCACCATCAAATGCAGTGGTGCATATTTATAACCCCAACTCATAGTAGGTAGAGGCAGGAGGATCGGGGGTTCAAAGTCATCTTTAGTTACATATCAATCTCAAGAACAACCTGGGTTATATGAGACCTTGTCTCAAAACACTAACAAAAAAACCCCACAACTAATAAGATGCTGTGTTGTTGTCATTTAAAATAATAGACCAGGCATGGTGATGACTCACGTCACTAGGCAGATCTTATGGACTGGGCAGTAAGGAGAGGACAGTTTCTATGTTCTGCACACACTCATGCATTGGTAAGGCATCATGAGATGTTTACATGCATGAGCAAATGAAATTGCTCGGACAGTGAGTGGGCTTGGGGCGAAGTGTAGCTTGGTGCTTGACTAGTATTCATGAAATCCTGGGTTCCATCTCCAACACCACTAAAGACTAAAGAACACATGGAGCCAGATAGTTGTACGTGTAATTGGGAAGTTAAAGGTCTATGGAATCAAGGAAATCTCCAGAGGGGAAGGGGATCTGGGAAGACTCCTGCCAAGCTCACATTCACATGCTCCAATGTATGGCTAGGTGAACTTGAGGGATTTCTTAGTTTCATACCGCTGTCATAATAAACTACCCCAAACTGGGTACGTTTAGGTAAGAGACAATTCTCTCCCAATTCTGGGAGTAGAGATAAACTGTCAAGACATTGGAAGGGCTGTTCATCCTCTGAATTCTTCCGGGGAGGTGGTTCTGGACCCTTCCAGCTTCTTGTGGTAGCTAACATTTCTTGGCTTGCGGGAACATCACTCCTGTGTCTTCCCCCATATTCATAGTTTTCCCTGTGTCTTTGTTCTGCTTCTTCCCATTGGGGATACTAGACACTCATTTGGGTTCCACTCTGAGTCAACATGAGTCCATATTTGCTAAGTGAATCTACCAAGGTCCTATCTCCAAATGAGGTCCCATTCTGAGGTCCTGGGGGTGGGCATAGATTTGGGGGTGATACTTTCAGCCTAATACAGAGACTTTCCTGCTTTCCTTGTTCCTGGTTCTTATGGGTATCTTTTGTATCCCCCAGGGTAAGACCACATCTCTCCCAGTCACCGGTTTGGAAACAGCTGCCCATGTACCTAACTGAAGTCTGGCCTCCCAAGTTTGGAGGCAAATAGGGACAAGAGAGAAAGCAATTAGTACAACTGGGATCTGGGGATTAAAGGGATTCACTGACCTGCTGGTATTGTGGCTATTGTGGAGAAGCTTGGAGAGTTTGGAGAAACACGGGATAAGGAAGACAATCACTTGAATGGTTCAGAAAGGAGGGGCCCATGGGAACCTGGGCATTCAGTGATCCTAAAGACTAGGTGCAAATGTTGAGTTCCTTATACAATTACAAAGATTTGCAACTGCCCTTTAGGAATTTTTAAAATGCTGTCTGTGTGCTACACTTTATCTAATATACCCATTTGACAGATGACCACACTGAGGCTCTGGTAGGCCAGGGCAGTTGTCTAAGAACCGAAACTCAGCCCTTATCAGTCTCAGTGCCCTTACACAAAGTCAGGCTCTTCTCCTTCAGGTTGCAGTTTTCCAAGAGCACATGTGACTTCTCTAGGTCACACTATGTCCCTGCATCTATGCATTGTTCTGGCTGTGACCACCCAAGAAAAAGGACTTCACAGACAGAGGAAAGCACCTGAGGGAGTCACATTAACTGTACCTTGCTGACCAGTTTGCAAAAACATAGTGAGCACTATTGACGCCAGGGAGAATTATTTTGTCAGCATTTGAGTGACACTTGAGTCTAGAGAGAAGACTAAATGGCCTCGTGGTAAGTGAGAGAAGGTAGAAGAGAGGATGTGTGGATGTAGGCTGAACCAAGCAGATGTAGGCTGGACCATGTGGATGTAAGGTGGACCATGTGGATGTAAGGTGGACCATGTGGATGTAAGGTGGACCATGTGGATGTAGGCTGGACCATGTGGATGTAGGCTGGACCATGTGGATGTAAGGTGGACCATGTGGATGTAGGCTGGACCATGTGGATAGAGGGTAGGCCATGTGGATGGAGGGTGAACCATGTGATATATGCTGGATCTTATTTTAATCCAGTATTTGTGACTTGAGTTCTCAAAGGCTCCAACTGGGATGTGGCTCGCAGCTTACACTGGCAGCCCAAATTCAGCATTTCCCCATTATCTCCAGCTTCTCTGGCTCCAATCTCATCTATATCCCTGAGCAGCTAGCTACCTGCCCTATGTTACATCTCTCCATGCCCGGTCTCCATGGTAATGTCATAGTCACTAAGCCTATGGTCCTGGTGAAGGAGAGAGGAGAAAAGGGCAGAGGCAGGAGGGCATGTGGCCAGCAATACTCATGTGCTGTTTCTGCACTGTGAAACTGCAACGGACCATGAGGCAGTGAGGAATGGCAAGGACCCTGAGCATGTGTCTGTCCAAAAATTACAACCAGTGAGCTCTTGGGCAGCAAGGGGAGTTTCTGTATCCAGGAGGCTCTTAGAGAGGCCAGCTATTTGTGTGTATGTGGGTCTTCCCTAAGTCGGAATTATATTTAGTTCAAGGGGTACAACCTAGGTTCTGTGTGGTCCCAGAAAGCCCCTGGAGTCACTTAGTTTTCTTGTTGCTAGGATCAAATGCCAGCTGCGAAGAAATGAGAGAGAACAAGGGTTTACTTTGGTTCATAGTTAGAGGGACACACAGTCCATCACGGTGGGGAAGAACAGTGGAAAAGCATGTGCTGAGTGTCTTCCCTGCCGCACATCTCTGCAGAACAGGGAGTAGAAGGATGGGCGCTGATACCCAGCTGCCCTTTTCCTTGTCCTCCTTTAATTCAGCCCAGGAATAGCCACTGGTTGCTTTGGCCCCGGGAACAGGGTGACCAAGGTGAATTTGTGATGATGACAGAAACAGCCGCTTGTCTGGAGAGTCAATTTGATCGTGTCTCTAATGACAGTCTCCATGTTTCTGCCCTCCAGACCAGTCTCTGGAAAATCTAGCAGAGTGGGAACCAAGAAAAAGAAAAAAGAAAGAAAAAGAAATGACAAGCAGAGGTGGAGCCCATTGCGTATCTTGCAGCCCTGACGCTCTTAGCTGTTGTCTGCAGGCCCCGCTGTGCCCAACTTGGGCTCCCAGCCATCTCCGGAGTCTGGAGTCTCCTGGTTCTAGTTCCACTTCTCCACATAAAACCTTCCTTTCTCTGCTTCCTCATTTCTAGAAAGATGGATGAGATTGGGTTAGGCCCTGTCAGTGCCATCAGAAAGTCATGCCCATGTGGCTCGTCCTTCCACCCAGAGCTCCGTTAGACGGTCCCAAACTTTGCTCACATGTGGACAGTGCAAACTGCCAGCCCAAAGGCTGGCTACTTCGTACCCACAGAGATATTCTATTTGCACTGCTCTGGGTGTTTTATCTACCATCTAAAAATATAACAGGCATGGTGGCACATCCCTTTAATCTTAGCGCCTGGCAGAGGGCAGCTGAATCTCTCTGTTAGTTCAAGGCCAGCCTGGTTTACACAGTGAATTACAGCCTTCCTGAGGTTACATAATGAGAACTTGTCTGGGAAAAAAAAAAGAAGAGGAAAAAAATACATATTTAGAGCATCAGGGAGATTGAGGCAGGCGTTCTGTCTCTCATTGGGCTTCATAAGTTCTCTCACTAGAGCCTGGCTCAAAGAACAAGGTAGATGACAACTGAGGAATGACAAGAGATTACACGGGGGGGGGGGGGAGGGAAAAGGAGGAGGAGAGAGAGGGAGGGAAGAAAGGAGGAGGGGAGTGTCAGAGAGAGAGGGAGAAGGGGAAGGGAGAGGAAGGAGGAGAGGGAGGGAAAGGGAGAAAGAAAGGAGGAGGGGAGGGAGAGAGAGGGAAGGAGGGGAGAGAGGAGGAGAGGATGAAAGAAAGGGAGGGAGGGATGGAGAGAAAGAGAGAAAGCCACTTTCCCCGTCTACACTATTTTTAATTGTTGCTGTGGGCATTGTTAAGGAATTCAAGGACTTAAGCATTGAGTTGGGAGTCTGAGACCTTATGTGACCACACGCTAGACCACATTGGTGGTGAGAACGGAAGCTGGTGCGGAACCTGGACTCGATCCTTGCACCTGAGGAACATTAGATTCTACACGCCGTCCTGCTCTTTTCCGTATTCGTTGGTGGGTATGGTACAAAGTAGTATCATGAATCTCCTCTTCCTTCCTGTTGCCTCATTAGCAGTCCAGCACAGGTTAGGGAAGGCACCTTAGGACCAATGGAGACTGTCTCCATGAGAGAAGGCATGGTACATTCCAATGTTTAAAACACAGATAACTTAGACACATAAAAATGTGTTAGTTAGTACAGCTCACAGCACCATGTACGTGGAGAGTGGGCAGTCCTGATGTGAATTCACGCACTCACACATACCAAACACAATAAACTGCATCTATTTTTTTTTAAACAGCAACAGTTTCACCCCAAGATCATGAGCACATGTCCTTTCAAATGAATTAGGGCTTTAATTTTGGCTGATGCTTTGGGAGGGAGCAGAAGGGGTGCTTTGAACTGCATGGCTGAACCCCACAACCTGTCCATCAGAAGCTATCGGTGGTTGTAGAAGCTGTTCGAAGTTCCTCCCGCAACTTCTCTCTCATCTGCACTTTCCTGATGACATCGCTCTGTTGGTCCAGACCTGACATCCCACCTCACCTACATAGGCCAGAGGACACAAAATCCAAGGAGAAGGGAGTGAAGGAAGCAAAGATTGCATTTATAAAACAACTCATTACTACAGGGATGTATATGTGTTTGTGTATGAAAGCTGCTAAATGCCCAGGTTGGACCCATTTATTTAATCAGCTGATCTGTGGCTTCAGGTAGTTGTTTTTCTGATTGCAGGTCTTCTCTGTGTTACCAACTTGCTGGGAGCCTTCAGGAAACTAAGCTAACTGATATTATTATTTTTTTATTATCTTAATGTCTAGCCTCCCTCCAGACTGTCTTGTAGAGCTCAAGTCTTTCCTAACAGTCCCCAGTAATGATGGGGCCTGACTGCTGGACCTCATCCTCTGTGGGGCAGCCCTTTGAGCCAAAGGCTTTTAATTTCCTGGCCTTGTCTCCAAAGGCAGAGTTGACAGAGCCTATGGTTGGTTAGAGCAGCTGCCTGCAAAGGGACCTAGATCACCATTAAGCTTGTGGCCTAGAGAGCAGTCTCGGACAGCCCATGATTTCCAAATTAGATGATTCTGAGGTCTGGATTATTTTATGGTGCAGACAAAGCTCTGAGGCAGCTCTGGCAGCAGCTGGCAAAGGCAGACGCGGAAATCTGACTGGGTAACTGATTTCATTCACAGCCAAGCAGGCTCAACCATAGCCCATTTCATTCAGATGCAAATGCAGCTTTAGTTCCCAGAAAGTCCCTGGCTGTTTTGGTCCTGCTTCTGGGAGTGATGGTCTGTGATGTGTGATGTGTGATGTAGTTTCAGAGCCTCATTCTGGCTTCTTAGAGCCTCTGGCAGTAGGAAGAGGTATTTGCCACGGAAACCAAGCTGGCTTAAAGCTCCTTCTTCTGCTACAAGATCTCACTTGGGGTAAGAATTGAAAATGCTGAGGATTCATCTTAAAGTTCGCTGCCTTGGAACAGGCAGGGATGTACAGGCCAGGAAGAGCATGGGACACTGCTTCTCTCTCTTTCTCTCTCTCTCTCTCTCTGTCTCTCTCTGTGTGTGTCTGTGTGTGTGTGTGTGTGAGAGAGAGAGAGAGAGAGAGAGAGAGAGAGAGAGAGAGTGAGACTGAACATGCGTGCACATGTATGCATGTGTGTATGTGGGCATGACTGCATCAGTGTGTGTGCATGTCAATATGCATGTGTTTACAGGCTGTGTTGGCTGGGCCCAGAGGCCCAGCAATCCTCCTATCTCTACTCTCCAGTGCTGGGATTGCATGCATGTGCTTTCACGTGGGTTCTGGAGAACAAATTCGAATCCTCCTGTCTTTAAAACAAGCGCTCTCTTGACCGAGCAGTCTCCTCTTCCTGACTACTGTTTTCCTTCCTTTCTTCTTTAGAACAAGATTTATTTTATTTTTTAAACTATGCATATATGTCTGTGTGGTGCTACACATTCATGAGTGCCGTGTCTGCGGCAGCCAGAAGAGGGCATCAGATCTCCTGGAGCTGGAGTTACAGGTAGTTGTGAGCTGCCTGGCGTGGGTGCTGGGAACTGAACTTGGATCCTCTACAAGAGCAGCATGTGCTCTGAGTGGCTGAATCGTGGCCACTCAGAGTCTACCCTCTAGGCATCGTTTCTTCTGGTATGTGGAGCAAGGTCCCTCCTTAGTTCTTCGTCTCTTTCTGTAGCTAAATGAATGGATAGCCGTACACTGTAGTAGACATTGTTCCTTAAATCAGTCCAGGCTCAGTGGAAGGAGATGCTCTGATGTGGTCACCAAGGCTTTCAGGGACTGAGTGCATCATGAATGAAACTCACAGACAGTCAGTATTTACACAGTCGGGATTCATATATAATGCCATCTTTCCAAGTATCAGCTGCCTCTTTCACCAGACTAGAAGGCACAAGGAGAAGCATTTTGCTGTCTTTACATAACTTACAGGACCTGAGAAAAGGTTTGCCCACAGTAGGCATAGGTGCCTTTTGATAAATAAAATATATGTATTCAATTTCAAAGCCCAGCAGTGGAGCTGTCTGAATCTTTGAGATCAGACTTCTGTCTCAGTAGCTCCCGTAGGAATGGCTGCCCCTCAGATGATGTACATGGTTCACCACATCCAATTCTTTACACTTGCCAAAGTATGAGGGTGGGGTGTGAATTCTACTAGAGACTAAAGCTGAATGTGTGTGAGTGTGTGCGCACGTGCTTGTGTGCGCACACCTGCATGTGGAGGTTAGAGAGCTTCCTCCATGGCTCTGTACCTTATGAAATAAGCTCTCTCACTGAACCCGAACCTGGAGCTAACCAGTCCAGCTAAGCCGGCTGACCATAGTTCTAGAGTCTTCCAGTCTCTGCATCTTCAGTTACATGGATTTCGGGATAGAACTCGGGTCCTTGCATTTGGGTAGCAAGCAGTTTACTGAGCCATCTCCTCAGCTCAGTGATAGGTTGCACATAAGGTACGCAGTTGAACAGGGCTAAGACTATCTTCACGGGGGTACAGTAGTGTCTGGCACACCACTGAACATGAGCTCTGCTGCTTGTGTTCTCTGCCACACTTTCACTGTCTCCTCTGTCATTCTGATTACTATGGACACATCTGGTTAGTCCAATTGTCCTTTTTGGTCTTAGCATGATGTTCTTGAGATTCGTCAATGTAGTAGCATGTAGTAGGATTTCCCTTAGAATAATAGAGCAATTACTACTTTTAAAAAACACACCAGTCTTTAAAACTCGTGTACAAAGCAGCTTCATCACAACAACTGTAATGTGTATGTTCCTGTATGTTCAGGTATATGTTGCATTGAACTTTATTCTCATCTGTTCACTTCCTCCACCCTTGTCCCTTCCCCCACCCCCTCCCCTGCCATGCAATCATTTTTATTGAAAGTGATAATTGCACATATTTAGGACCACAGGATGAGGCTTCTGACACTTGTTTCGCTGTAGAATGAGCAAAGCAGGCAAATAAAATGCCTGCCATTTTCCATCACTTCTTTGTGGTGAGAACAATTCAAATGTAGCCTTTCAGATATGTGAAAATACTCAGTGTGTTCCTGTTAGTGACAACCATCTCGCTGTGTAGTGGACAGCTACGATGTAGTTCTCCCATTAGCTACGACTCAGGCCCTCTGACAAGCTTCGATTCCCTGGCCCACTCCTCTCCCTCATTCTCTGGGAACCACCATTCAGACTCCCCATTTTCCAGATTGTTGACGGAAGTGAGGTCATTTAATGCTCATCTTTTTATATACAATATAATGCTCTCCATGTTTCTGTTATTTCACATGAGGGTTTAGTCTTTTTGAAGGCTAAATGATATTCCACTGTATATGCATACCACATATTTTAAAACTTCGTTCAGCTGTGCCGTGGCTGAACTAAAACTAAAGTTAGTTTTCAAGGATTGGTTGTAAATAATTGTGTAATAAATGTAGGAGTATAAATGTCTTTACTGCTTATGACACCTATTCCATGTTTATATCAGAAGCAAGATTTATCATGTGATAAATTTTATATTTTTGGTACGTATTTGTTTAATTTATTTACTCTCTCCCTCTCTCTCTCTCTCTCTCTCTCTCTCTCTCTCTCTCTCTCTCTCTCTGTGTGTGTGTGTGTGTGTGTTTATGTGTACATGTGTATGCACACATGTGTACCATGATGTACATGTCACGGTCACAGGGCAACCTGCTCAGGATAGAACAGAGCTATCAGGCTTGTCAGTGAGTGCTTTTCCCTAGGTTACCTTGCTGGCCTTACGTTAATTTCCTCAAAGCATCATTTGTCCTTTCTCCTAAAATGGTAAAATGGCTATACCGCACAACACTCCCTCCAACATATAAAAGTTTCTTCTTTCTCGGTCCCTTCAACCTGTTACCTTCCACCATGTTTAACAATAGCCATCCTAATGGTGTGGGGTACCATCCTGGGATTTTAACGTCTTCTTCATGATTGTTTTTGGTTTAGTTTTTGGGGAAGGATCTCACTACATAGACCAAGCTTGTCTGGAACCAACTGTGTAGCCGAGGTTTCTTGAACTTGTGGCAATCCTCCCGCCTTATCTTCTTCCTTAGGGCTAAGAAGGCACGCATGGGCAACCATGCCTAAATCAAACCTTTTTCATTTGCTTCTGAGCTTTGCATGTCTTCTTCTGAGGCATATTGACTCAAGCCATCTCTGTTTATAAATTTGTGTGTTTGTGTGCTATATGTCTGCAGCTGACTGTGGGGTCAGAGGAAAGGGATTCTAGATCCCCGGGTCTGGCATCGCAGGTGTTTGTGCTGGGAACTGAACTCCAGTTCTCTTCCAGAACAGCCAACATTCTTAACCACTGAGTTCCACCTTCACCAGTTTTAAAGGCTGTTAAGTTTTCCCATTTCTAAGGAGGGTGGATTTCCCATGTTCTGGGTCTGAACTCTGATAAAGGACTTGCAAATATTCTCTCTCTCACGATGTAGAAGCTATCTCTTCATTCTTCCAACCACTTCCTTTACTCTGCAGAAGTTTTTTTGTTTTTGTTGTTGTTGTTGTTTTGGCCTACGTTTGCCTCTGTCGCCTGTGCTCTGGGGTCCGGAAAGCCGGAGCTCACTGCCCGGTTCATATCTTGTAGTGGTTCTTTTTTGTTGTTGTTGATTTTGGTCTTTAGTGGTTTTGCAGTTTTAGGTCTTAGGGTTAAATTTTAATCCGTTTTGAGTAGATTGCTAGGTAAGGGGTGATGTATGTGTCTTCAGTGATCGCTCTGCTGGTGCATAATTAGTGCTCTTCAAAAACACCTACTAAAGAAGCTGTTCTGTGCACTGGTGACCCCTTTTGTTCAAAGTCAACCAGTAATTGCTGGAAATGTTTACTCTCATAGCTCTATCCAATCAGGTCTTCTTTCCTTTGAAAAGATGTGCAATAGTCTATCTGATGCACATCTCTCACCAAGCCACTTTGGCTCCCAATATTGTGTCTAATGCTTTTTAGCAAGTATGAGTGCATTGTGGGAAGTGAAGGTTCTGAGAACAGTGCTGATACCAGTATCATTCAGTTCTTTGGGATCTCTCTCCAGAAATGGAATTGTTAGAGCTTACAATTCTAGTTACAGTTTTTCGAAGAACCTCTTGCTGTTCATGGTAGCAGCCACACCATTTTACAGTTTTATTATGAGGTTTACGAGGGTTCTGATTGCTCCACATCCTTTCCAATACTGGTTCTCCCCTACCCCCACTGCAGTAACTGAGTGAGCTGATGTTTGTACTCCTGTCCTGATCAATGAGGCTTAAATATCTCCTCATCCTTTCTGATGGCTCTGAACAAGTAGCCTCAAAGTAGACAATAAAAGAGACAGATACCATGGGGTTGCCAAGGACCTTGGCTTAGGTTGGGAGAGCCCTGAGGCTTTATGGGAGTCTGCAAAGAAGTAGAGCTTCTCTTTGCTTCCTTTTAGCTAGGGCAAGGTACAGGTGGTGGGCTGACTCATCATCAAGCCACTGTGGGTCAAAGGGTGGGCCACAAGAAAAGATGGGGTTCTGAGCACATTGAGATCCTTAAGGACTCTGAGCTTTTATTTCCTTGTCTGTGAAACTCACTGGGAGGTGAATTCACTGTGATTCACTGAGAGGTGAATTCACTGTGATTCACTGAGAGGTGTTTTAACTGCCAACCTACCAAGAAAAAAACAACACTATCATACATGGTGCTTGGCACACTCCTTGTTTTACAAAGACCCTAAGTACTGCCTGCCAGACACAGGGCTGGGAAGAGCAATGGGATTCCTACTTAGCACACTCCCCCGCCCCAGGCAAATCCCTTTCTTGGTGCTTGAGATGAGTGAGGCTGTTCCTCTGCGGTGGCTGAGGAAAAGGTCACCCAACTCCACGTTTACTTAACAAATATATGCTGACCTTCTGTTATGTACAAAACTGTGTTCTAGGTGGCAGAGTGTAAAGGGGGCATGGCAAAGAGTCCTCAAGTCACGTGACCCGACTCTGCCTTTCCAGGATCCGTCTCTGCCTGGTCAGATGGTCACATGTGCTGTGTTAATCACTCCACCCTTGTTTCTTCCTTGAGCGGTGGTCCTCTTGAAGACAAGACTCTGTTGCATTTATTTTGGCATACACGCTAACTGGCATTTTTGAAAGTATTCAACAGATATACCTGAAGAGGCAAAATTTACAAATCTGAAGCAGGATAGTAGAAGAAAATAGGTAGTCACAAATAGTTCTCGGCGGGTGCAAGCCCCACTGCTTCGGGAAGTCTTTAGCTAAAAGAATCACCCCCTATGCAGTGCTTACGGTATAGCAGGCACTGATAAAATCGCTCATCGCATATCGCGCTGTACTGTGGGTAAACTTAATAAGGTCTCCGTCTTTATATGTCCCCATGTGTGTCAGCCCTGTTCTTAGTACCTCTGCTTCCCACAAGGGGTGAAACGAGCGGCAGCCGCTAAGTGGGCAACCCTCAGTTCTTTGCTCTTGACATTGTGTGTGGAGGGCTGAGCTACAAGCCTGAGGTTCCTTGTGCCTTCAAGTAAGAAAGCAGCTGTTAAATCTCATCGGATAAAACTAGGCTTTTCGGGTGGGAGGGAGGGAGGGAGGGAGGGAGGGAGGGAGGGAGGGGAGAGATAGAGATAGAGATAGGGAGAGATAGAGATAGATAGATAGATAGATAGATAGATAGATAGAGAGAGAGAGAGAGAGAGAGAGAGAGAGAGAGAGAGACTTGTTAACTACCAGTACTTAAAGAAGCCACCTGTCCCCAGGCTGTACTGACAATACTGGCCTTTCTCATAGTATGGTTGTGCAGTCTGAGACTGGAGGGTGTCTCTCTCCCGAATACATGGGCAGGCCATCCTGCGGCCCTCAGGGTGCTGAGAGAAGCTGACAGGAGTCCAGTGTGCTAGGTTGCAGGGTCTGGGTGAGTGGGGAAAAGGGAGACTTCTGCCTTCTAATCCACTCAGCTGAATTGCTCACAGGTATTTATCTTTTGAGTCACGTATACTGTTAAAGCAACACTTCTCAAAAGGTTAAAAACCTATTTCTCAAACATGTACGTGTCAAAGATTTGCATAATCCCTGAGCTGAGGAGCTTGTGAGATGGCAAAGCTGGCTTTATAAAGGAATACAAGAAATACCTGTGCTGAGTCTAGAATACACGTCTGTAATCCCAGCACTCCAGCAGCAAAGGCAGAGGCAGAAGGATTGCAGGGAGTTCAAGGCGAGCCTGTGCTACATGCTACACAGTGTGTACCAGGGTGGCCTGGGTTATATAGTGCAACCTTGTCTCAAAAAAATCAAATAATGTCACGGATAAGGAGGGTTTTCTCAGGCCTCAACTCTAGCTGAGGAACTACTGTCAGTTAATGACTTCTGGGAGAGAGGGGGTCATTTTCTTCAGTAGTAGAGCCACTGTGCTCTACTGAAGAACCTACCTCATGCTCACTCACAAGCAAACATCCCTAACTGAGCTTGGGGAGTCACACAAAATAAACGCAGGAAGGCAGGAGAGGGTGCTCTTTGTAGAGAAGAGGTTCAGAGGAAGTAGGGAGCTAAGAGAGGGAAATAGAGGGTGTGAATGTGGTGGAATACATTTGATACATAGATGTAGTCGTCAGAGTGTAAATAAAATATTATTTAAAAACAGCACAAAAAGCAAACAAGACGTGTGCTTATTTACATGTACAGGTGGAAAATAAGCTGGAATGAGATTGCTAAAAAACTCAGTGTTCTGTAGATTATAGAGTTCGATACACTGACAAAGTGTGGGGTTAATCTTCATCTTTTCTAATGGGCAGGAATCTTTCTCATGTTTTCAGGTTTCATTCTTGTTAACATCTAGCATATTGGGCAAACCTTATGGGCAGTGAACTCTCAACACATAGAATGTGGCTCCCTATAACTCTTAATGTGTCTTCTTAGCAGCTCTAAAAATCCAACTGGTCCTGTGGTGTTGAAGAGCCTACAAGTTGCTGGATACGTTTATCTATCAATTCTGAAGACATAAGGAATAATTAAAGGCTGGTTTTGGGGGAAGTCTGGAGCCACTGGGAAAAGGATCTAAGATAAAGCAAATTAACTCCATGATTATAACGATGTCAGGGGACTAGAGACACATGGTGATGTCTCGGACCACCCAGAATTTGTGTCATTCACAGCTACTACCCAGTACACCCCAAAGACTGATTGCTTCTGGCTTACAGTGTGCACTTATTCTGTGAAGATCTGAGGTCCCTCTGAGGAGGGCTGAAAAGTAGCTCACCCTGTGACTTTTGACAAGGAAGCTGTGACCCTCCTTAAAAGGACCTGACCTCCCTAGGAATTGATGGGAAACAATTACTGTTTTGGTGATTTAAAGACAGCATCTGCCCATTTGGTCTAAACCTCTTCTGCCTGCAGAGACCGAGTGAGAATTCAATAGACCGCCTCTCCGTTTCTCTTTTAAGGATATCAAGGGCAGCAGCCAGTGCCATAGGCTGTCCTAATAACAAGGCTCTGTCATGCTTTCTGGCCTGGAGACAATGCAGAGTCCGGGGAAAGTACTGTGGAGAGAGTATTGAGATCTGAGTTCTGATCTTGCCTCTTCTACTAGCTAGCAGAAAGACTCTGGGCAAATCAATTTGCGTCTTTGAGGACAGTTTCTTCAACACTTAAAGAGGGCCCTTGTGGAGAATCTTTGGGGAGTCCAGTCTCTTTAATTGGGCTACTTGTGTGGCTTCAGATGGAAAAAGCAAGCAGGGTGTGCCCCCCATGGAAGAGCTGTGGTCTACGGGATACTACCAGTCAGTTACAACCATTTTCAAATAAAGGGATTTCAAACAAGAGCCGAATTTCTGTATTCTTTGGAACTACAGAAATCCCTCTTGGCTATCAACTGTGGGTGACACGCTTGTTTGTGAGCTGACAATATGAAGGCCATTTTTTGACCTTTCCTTCTGTGCTCTCACTCCAGCTTAACATCCTGGGTCAAACCCCCTAATAACTGTTTCACGGGAGACATCATTTTTATGGGGTTATCTCTGTTATATCTGTCACTCTGTGCATTTGTTTCTTTTTGTTACTGTGACCCCAAACGGAACATAAATGACTTACATCAAGGAAGGATGTGTTTTGGCTGATGGTTTGAGAGGGGGTCTGTATGTCATGGAAGAGCTTTTTCCTGGGCAAGAAGTAGAGAAAGGGACCATGGGAAAGGGCTAGGGCAAGATAGATTCCATGTATACCATTTCCCCAGGAGCCCACTTCTGTTACCTGGGACTTACATTCTACCTTCTACCAACCCCACAAGATGCCATTAAATTGTGACTCTGTCCAGTGATTAATTCTTGATTAGGTCAGAGCCTCATCATCTAATCGTTTCTGGAAATGCCATTGAAGGTACTGCCAGAAGCGAGCTTCTCTAATTAATTATCTAAGTGTTTGCCAGTCCAGTTGAGTTGACAATAGTATTATGCCTCACACTCAGCCAGCACAGAAATTAGTCACCACACCCGAATGCTTTCGATGGCTACGGGGAAGACATTGCTCACAACTTGTGCGTTGCTCCCATACGAAAGGAAGCAGGCAGATAACTGCTCATGAACACTACGCAAACGCTTGGCATTTCCAAGCTGAAGGAATGCCACGATCTTCCTTCCCTAGCTGCCTAACGTTCCAGGTCATGTCAGGTGTCCCCTTGCCCGGGGATCTAGGATGTTTATTCTCATGTCATCTCTTCTGAGCCCTGTGTCCGAACACAGGGGACCAGCAGAAGTCCCAATGAGCTTAGTAGTCAGAGCTCCCTTCAAGAAGCCCAGGGACTGATGGGATTTAGACATGTGGGAGTGTAGACAGGTGGAGAAATAGTGACATTCAAGTTGAGGGACTGGGCAGATGACGTAACACACGGAGGCAAGAAAAGCCACAGAACAACAGATCAGCCCCAGACAGAGCCTGGCATTTCCACCAGAGAAGGGCCAGACTGAGCTTAATTTAGGAAGGCAGACATGATAATGCAAACCCAACACCACAACTTTGGGCAATGGGTAGGAGTAAAGAGACCTCCCAGCCTCTACCCAATCCAGGTTCTAGGGTTGTGGGCCTGGCTTCACTGACATAGGCTACATTTCACACCACTCAATCAATGGAGCCAAGGAGAGAGCCCTGTTATTGATGAATTCTTCATACCTGGGGACAACCCTCATGCAAGAGTGGGACTGAGGAATGGACAGAGCAGGCTGCTGTGCCCTGAGGGAGGACAGTTAAGAACACCAGGTCTTATGGTTACACCTATACAACTTTCATCTCCACAGTGCTGGTGCTGGGGACAAGAGATGTTCAGTGCTGCTGTAGATGAACTGCCATGGTCCATCACCAAGTTGCCAACTCTGCAGCAGGTGGCAGTGATTTCTGGGCTTACAGAGTGGGGAACACTCAGAGATGGCATTAGTTGTCTTCTTATGTTCAGAGTCACTAGAGAGGACTTCAGGACTTACAGTACATCTGAA
This sequence comes from Micromys minutus, assembly GCF_963924665.1. Taxonomy (NCBI): domain Eukaryota; kingdom Metazoa; phylum Chordata; class Mammalia; order Rodentia; family Muridae; genus Micromys; species Micromys minutus. The sequence continues at coordinate 40,809,538 of NC_137985.1, forward strand.
CTGGGCTGTTTAGCCATGAGCTGCGTGTTTGCAATGCTGGGCTGCCCCAGGTTGAAGCTAGACTTTCTTTCTCATTGCCCCAGGCTGCCTTTTAGGCTTAGGCACTCTACTGGTCTAAAAACTGGGGATCTCATTAAGATTGAAAGAGTGTAAAACTTATGTCCTATTTGGAGATTTGTTATATCTGGGCTTACTCAATGGCTTCTTATTTGACTCTGTTTCACAGACCGATGATGACTTCTTAGCTTGATTGATAGTCACATCAGTCAGAGTTGGGGCCAGATTCAGGTGCTGGTTTTAAGCCTGGAGCTCTTTCTTCAAATCTTGCTCCTGCTCCCTTCTGTTTTGTCTTGTTCACCTCTACTGGTTCGGCAGCTTCCCTGCAACTTGGATGCTCACAGAGTCAATGTGGGGTTGCTTATTTGCAAGGTAAGCATGCTTGCTAGCAGACTGCCTCACATCTTTTCTGCATGTGGACCAAGATGTCCTTTTCTTTTCCCCAAAGACTCAAATAGGAGTCTCGAATGGGGCCAAACATTTCCCTTTCTGGCTACTTCCACCCAAGCCTATCCAACATCCTGTGCCATAGCTGTGCCAAGAACTCTTTTGACAGTCGAAAAGCTGAGAGCAGGCTGCATAATGTTGCAGGAAGGGGTGAGGAGAGCCGCTCTTGTACAGACAAGCACGGGCATCACCGAGCTGACTGTGACTGCTCAGTTCTATGATCCTACTATGCTCGTTTCTCAGTTTATGTCCTGGGCGTGTGTGGGCTCCTATCTGTGAGTGCTGGAACACTGATATGGAACAGGTTGCATCTTCCAGAGCTATAAGATCCTTTCCCCAGAGCCAGAGGGCTTCTGCACAGGTCTATGTTTACTTAGTGTTGTTGAGCCTCCTTCTTGACCTGGTACTAAATCTTTTTAGGCATCAAAGCCACAGACTGCTCAAAAGTAGAATCCAGTCTCAAGCCTGCCCTTTCAGCTATGTTTTCTGGCATTCTAGATGTGGGGTGGTACTGTGCTATACCTTTGTGGATGTAGAGTATTCTGCACCTGCTTTATGATACATACCTGCTTTATGAGTCAAGGCCAAGGCTGGTGGAACATGGCTTGATTTGGTGCAAAAAATACAGATTAGAGCTTGTGGATTATCCATATGATCAATCATCTCACCCAGGAACAGTCTGTGGTAGCAGACAGCATCCTATTTCGAGAGAGACAGCAACATGCCTGCATGCATTAGCTGCATCAGCACTGAGAAATGCTGCAGGGAAGTACCTGACTCAACCAACGTTGGAAAACTCAGTCATTGAACTGATCTCAGAGGCTTGTTGTAGGTCAGCAGCCACATGGTTACAATAGCCCCATATAGCCCATCTTACTTTCAGAACACAGTGGTGGCTTGTGTCGGAAGAGACCAGAACTTTGCTGGTAGACTTGCTCAGGCTTTTTTTCCTCCACCGTTGCTCACTAGCTGTGTTGCTCAGTATAGGCATGCCTTGGACCCCCTGCTTCATCTGTAAGAAAAGGGTAGTAACATTTACTCTTTCAGGGCTGGAGAAAGAGATGGGAGTCGAGCGGGCCACATGGTGATCACTGCCAGATTAACCATCTTGCACTGTTATGGTTTATTTTACAGTTGTCCTAATGGTATGAAAGTATCCATTTTCTCCATCCCTGGCCACATGGGACTCTCAATGTGGGAGGAAGGGACCCATCTTCTTAGCAGAAATGACATAACAACCATTCCAATGACAAAGACCTGGTACTTAGAAGCTAGATCCAGGCTAGCCCAAAGGGCTGCAGAGATCTGGAAGGAGTGGGAGGATAACTGCTGCTGAAGGCCAGCAGGAGCCCGGCCATGAAAAGGACATTAGTGAAAAACCCACAAAGTTCCCAGAAAGATCAATGTTCTTGTTAATGGCATTGAACAATAGTTTCTTGGTTTTGTAAAATAATGCCATTAAGGAAAGCTGGGTAAGGGTACATGGGAACTCTCTGAACCACTTTGCAACTCTCTGCAAGTCTAAAGTTGCCCTCAGATGAAGCACGTGTATCAAGCTGGGTGTAGTAGCACATGCCTATAATCCCACGAGCTTGGCAGGCTTGCTTTCACATGCTCTGGAGGCTGTGGAAGGAGGCTCAAAGTTCAAGGCCATCATTGACTACTTAGAGAGTGTGAGACAGCCAGAGGTATATGAGATCCTATTATAAACAAGAAGACAGACAGATGACAGACAAACAGACAGGCAAACAGATAGACAGACATCTGGAGCCGCCCTAGAATGGTCAGGTGAGATTGACAGGTCCCCATGCAAGGGGGCAGCTTCACAGCTGCTTGAATGTCTGGTAACAACATTCTCTCCTTCTCCCACCTTCAGGCAAGGGGGTGGTTTTCTGCCAAGCCTCCTCAGCCTTCTCTATGCTGGAACAAGTCTTCTCTTTTTCCTTGTCTTTCATGACTTTTGAGACTTTTGAAAGACTATGGTGCTCAACATTACTGAGGGACAGGGACTTTGAACATCTGTGCCGGAGTGGGCAGTGCAGAGCTCGGAAGCCTTGCCTTCACACACTTTGTTTGCTTATATTTTTGTGTTGCCAGAGATATTGCTTCTGCCAAGAATCTGCCCTACGGAGTGACAGATCCTCTGTAGCTACAAGAGTGTCAGGGAGTTAATCTGTTTAGCGTGTTACATTAGCCATGCCACCTTCCCTTTGCTGGAGGCCCGTCCTCTTTCCTGCCAGGTTGTACTCACAGCCATTCTAACTCAGCAGATTCCCTAAGGACAAGGGGAGTCCTGTCCTCCTTGGTGCTAGACTTAGGGCTCTTAATCAAGTCTGCAGACAATATGGGTTCAAGAAGATGTGCTGAGTCAATAGAAAGTCAGCATAATCAGCATCAGCAGCCACCCCACCTACAGAAGTCCTCTGTATCCATTACCTTTCTAATTACTGTTAAAAAATACCTCACTGAGCAACTTAGGGAAGGGGGGTTTTATTCTGTTTCACAGTTTTAAGGACACGGACCTTTGGAGTAGGAAAGTTCCTGACTGTAGGTGGAGGTCACTGGATACATTGTATACTCAAAGGGCTATGAATGCATCTGTGCTGTAAGTGAAGGTCACTGGATACAGTGTATCCTCAGAGAGCCGTGAGTGCCTTTGTTGAACTTGCTTCCTTCTTTCCATCCAGTCCAGGATCCCAACCCAAACATTTAAGGTTGGCCTTCTCCTCTCAGTAACTCCATCTAGAGGCTTCCTCAAAATGACAGCAGTCTGTTGCCTAGGTGCTTCTAGATCCTTTCAAGTGGGCAACATTTTAATTAACCATCACACCCCTTTATTCAGTATGCTTGGGGGACTCACTGGAAAAGACCTTTAGAAAAATGATAGATTAATTGTTGCATTTTACCTTGAAGCACTCATGGATGTGCATCTTCCAAATTATGTTCAGCCCCACTCTTTAAGGCAGTATGCATTTATCTATCTATCTATCTATCTATCTATCTATCTATCTATCTATCATCTATCTATCTATCTATCTATCTATCTATCTATCTATCTATCTATTTATTTATTTATTATCAATTCCAGTATTTTAAAAGGGAAACAAATATTTAAATTTCCAAAAGTATAAGTACAGATTTTCAACCCTTTTTAGGATGACCTCATTCCTTCATAACTAGTCCGGATTTTCTTCTTTCAGCCTTTGTTCTTCTTGTCTTCATCTCCTTTTGCAGTTTTAATTTAAAAATAATTTTATATGCAATTTTTCTTTGTAAGAAAGCTTCTCTTATATCATTTTCATGGGTCAATAACATAATTTGGCACCTGTATATCATGGGTATATGAAAGAGTGAACTGAATGAATGACAGTTGTCAAAAATAACCTTCTGGCTTGCAGAAAATTAGCTATTTTTGCTTGATTGGTGAGGACAGACAGGTAGTCAGCAGCCTCGACTTTTCCTGCCTGCCATCACTGGTGTTCACCTCTCCCTCTATAACAACAAAGCGTTCTGTGTTATGGGCTATTATTTAAGGGTGCTATTCCCCCAAGAACTTAGGGCAAATGGCTAGCTCATTGTAAGCTTGTTTTCTGTAGCTCTCCCAGTACGGAGATGATGGGCAGAGACCTAGATCACCTCCAAGGACTGTACATGAAGGGTGGGACTTTGCTTCCTCGCTGGGGTTGTTTGTGATGGGCAGAGCGCTGCATCTTTCTAGCAACAGTGTACCTGCCGAGACCATCTTCTGTTTCCTTCCCTGAAACAATGCTTGGAGAGTGATGACTACTGCATTGCACCAAGAAATTGGAGGGCATCGGAGACCTTCTCACACATATGGTCTGCCATTAGCCATTGCTGAACTACTCCACTCTGGCGAATTCTAGGTGCTCACATGGCTAAGAATGACTATAAAGTAAATCTTGCTATTGATGAGCCTAGGAGACAAAAGAGACAGACTTGTGGATTTTGTTCCCCAAGCACCAGTAATAACCATATGCTGTGATTCAGAAGGGGGTGGATAAGAAAACAATTCTTCCCAGGAAAGATTGCAGAAAGCTTCCTGGAGAAAGCAGCCTCTGGTGAGCAGTAGATCTGCAGAGAGAAAGGAATTTGGCATCATCCCCTCAAATAAACCAACTGTATTAGTGAGCATGCTCATGGGGTTGCTCCCTGGCGTGGAAACTGTAGGTACTAGTGACTGAGTGCAAATTACATGTTACATGACCAGTGTCCCAGAGAGGAAGTGGAGTCCTTGGACCCTGTGCCATCCAGCAAGCTTTAGCACACGTGTTAAAGAGGATGAGGTAGCGGACTGTAGCCATCTCTCAGAGGTGTCGGCACCACACAGAGCAAAGACTATAGGCCCCTGCTCCAGGTCACCGGTAGTCTTGCCTATTAGGCTGGATCCAGCTCTCTGCCTGTCACATGCCAGGAAGATGGAACGTTTGTTTCAACCTGCAGTGTGCACCCCGGTTCCTGGAGAGATAAGCGCTTCCTGGGCTGCTGGTGTAATTAGCAGTCACAGAAAATCTAAAGCAAATACAACCTTTGAGGAGGGAGGTTTAATAATAATTATTATTATTATCATCATCATTATTATATAGTGGTTATGATGATGATGTCATTTCTATATCATTAGGAACGAACAGAGGCCTAAGGAAAATAGTTCTGATACTGGCTCTTGTCTCCACAGAGGGCCGAAGAGATACACAAAATTACTGCTGCGCTTAAAAGGCATGGAGTTACCTCCAGCCTCCCCAACCCCATAATTCTGCAGCTACCCTGTGATGGGGAGAGGGCGTCAGAGTCTCATTCATACACACCCTTTGCTGTTCACCAGCTGTTCAGCTCAGCTACCCTAAAGACATCAAATAGGACACACAAACTTAGATGCTTTCTGGGACCTGACACTAAATATGAACTGCATGAAACCAGTTGGTTGTAGGGTTATAAGGACTGATAGTGTCTGGTACATCCAAGAGTCTATGTTCCTAGTCAGCCAAGACTGTGCCTCGTGACAGGTGGGAGAACCTTTGCCAAAAGCTTGAGGTCTAATTTCTTCCAAGATGAGGCAACTGGGGAGAACGTAAGAGGGGATATAGGGTAGAGATGGTGGCCCTTCCCTTTTCACATCCTTGGAACACCATCATTGCTAATGCTCAGCACTCTCTCTGCCTTCTTCAGTCCCGTGTGTCTTATATAAAGCTGGCTGCCGCTCTCTGGCTCTAACATGTTACTACCATGCAAGGATGCTGACCCAGAGCCGGGTGTGGTGCACTTCTTAATCCCAGCACCGAGGAACTGGAAACAGGGAGCACCAGGAGTTCAACAAAGGCAATTCAAAGCCAACTTTAGTCTACATAAGAACATGTCTAAAAATGGATTAAACAAATAAATACACCGACCCAGCGTTCCCAAACCAGCACTCTTTAAAAAAAAGAAAAGCTAGAGATTTGCATCTTAATATGAAATCTCCAAATGTTAAATATTGGCAACAAAATTTTCCCCCAAAGTGCTGCGTAAATTCAACACATTCCATGCGCAAAACTAAATGTGACCCAAAAGCTGTCAGGTTGAACGTTTGAGCTGAAGAGGAATTGCTATAGTGTCACCAAGTTGGAGGAGACTGGCCAGGGGACAGGTAGCTTTGATGACTGCAGATAGAACCGGCGTTATGGATGGCTCAAGGTTGCTACTGCCCGAGGGCTTAGGACAAGTGGGTGACTCAGTTTCTCAGACCTATGAAGGCCGGACCTTCTCGGATACCAGCTTCATGGGTGATGGAGAGTGTAAGGTTTACAGGTAAAGCCGAGGTGCATGAACTTGGCAGCATGCTCTGATGCCTGCACGGCAGAGCGCGCCCCCCCCCATTCCACAGTGTTCAAAGCTCTCATCAAGCCTGTGCCTCAGGGAGCTGTCACAGCCTCATTACTGCTAATTCATCTTCACTTAATGCATCAAAAGACTGATTTATAAAATTGGGTGGGTGCATAGGAAGTTTGATTAGCAACATCATGTTGTTTGCCACGGGCTCAGGGAACTTAGCTCATCTGTGTCCCAGGAGCTCAAGATAAGACTCAAGCATTCGTTACTGCCTCTGAAATTTTTCACGATCACAGAACACTTGTGGCAGTTCCCCCGGGAGCACGCTCTCCGTTTCTTCTTTACCCCATACGTGGTTTCTCGGAGGTTCAACTGTGGGCCTGTTATCAAAATAAAGGAGGAGGCTGGAAATGTGGGTGGCTCCGTGGTAAACTGCTTGTGTAACACCAGCAAGGCTTATCTTAAAACACCAGAGGAAAAATCAAAACATCACAATGTTATTGTCATACGTGGCTGTTGAGCTGGACCTGGTAGATTATGCCTGTTGTCCCAGCAATCAGGAGGCTGAGAGAGGAAATTTTTCTGTGTGTTGGAGGCTAGCCAGAGCTACATATTAAGTTTCAGGGCAGTTTTTGCTCTCTTTCTCAAAATAGAACTGGGAGGTTGGAAAGAAGGCTCACTGGTTAAGAACGCTTGCCGTTCTTGTAGAGAACTGGATTCCAGTTCCCAATACCCACATTGGGCAGTTCACACCAGTCTTTAACTCCAGATTCTGGGTGTCTAATACCCTCTTCTAGCTTCTTCAAGCACCTGCACATGTGTGCTTTTCCTCAACAGCATCTTAAAAGAAAACAAAAACAATATAAGACCTTGTCACATGGCTCTGCAGATAAAGTTGCTTGCCACAAAGCACGAAGAAGTGAACTTTTGATCATCTTGCCTCTACCTCCCACATTCAGGGATTATATATATGGGGTTTGTGCATGCCAAACAACCACCCCATCATCTGAGCTTCATCCCTGGCTACCCACTCACCTAGTAATGATACAGATGTTATCAGTTTAGAAATATTTAAAGGGAGGCCTGAATTGGAACACCAAGAGAACACTACTTTTTCTGTAAGACCCTTGAGTTTTCAAGCTACTTTGATCCCTCTCCTACTCTTTGAAATTAGAAACAAGAGCACTCGTTATCAAATCTTTATTGGGTATTAATTATTTAAACGAGGATTGGGGACATGGCTCATCAGGGAAACCCACTTAAATGGCTGCATATCAGACATCTCCAGTTGGATGAACTAATTCTTGGTTGATGATGCTCTTATGGACCGAGGAGTCCTATGGTCCTGATTGAGCTCTCTGCTTGCCCACTTCTGCCTTCAGGGGCAGAGGGTGTCTCCTTTCTCTGTGTCCTTCCAATTTACCAGAAAGGCTACAGGCCAGGTATGACTTAATTCTGTGAGACTCAGAAGGATGGATCAATGTTGCTGCAAGCTGCAAAGTACACACCAAGAAGACCTTAGGGATAACCACCAAGTACCCCAGCATCTCAGGCTTTCAGCTCATGATTGCTGGTGGGAATTTTGGAACTTTATGGCTAAAGTCTGTAGTATGAAAAGAATTGGGAGCTATGGGGAGATCACAGGGTTCTTTCACAACCCTTCACCCCAGTATGAGGGGCTTGATTGTTTCTCTCTGAGATCCTCACGCAGCTCAGACACACCTATCTCCCTGTCAGTTGTCATAGTCCTCTTTAGGACATTAGCTGCCAGGTACTGGATTATTGCTAATGGAGTTACATGCCCCAAGTTAATTTCAGAGCAATTCCAACGAGGGGGGTTATTGCCAAATTTTCCAGATAAGAAAACTGAGGCACAAAGCCAGGCACAGTAGCACAAGCCTTTAGTTGCAGCACTTGAGAGTCAGAGGATGATGGTCTCTAAGTTCAAGCCCAACCTGGTCTACAGAGTGAGTTCCAGTGCACCCACAGCTACAGAGTAAGATCCTGTCTCAACACAACCAAAATCTAAAATAGCAATAATGAAACGAAAACCTGAGACATACAGTTCTCGAAATGTCCAAGCTGAGACTGGGATTGGGTGTCTCTACAGTAAAGATAAACACAGGAGACATTGCCTCCTGTCTGCTACACTGTGTTATGGCTCTTACTCTCTAGAAAAGTCTGAAAGATTGGAGAGGTTGGGATGAGGAAGCCCTGTGCAAGGTTCCAGCCTGTAGTTGAGACAGTGTCACTACCTTCATCTTTTCTTGAGCAAAATGTACATCTTGATTTCCTCTGAGTAAGGCTCTCATAGCCCAATAGAACACATGATTCATACCCATAGTAGTGCTGGGATGTAGAAGGGCCATGGCCCAGGGAAGGACTCACAGAAAGCCCTAAGGGATGGGAGGAAGTCAGGCTGACTCTTCCTGACTGAAGATCTCTGAGTCTGCTCTGGAGCCAAGGGAGAATGATAGTCACCCAAGTTTTATTAGTTCTACCCAGAATGCTCTGGGCTTCGTACTCCCCAGTGCTCACTTATCAGAGAAACTTGGTCCCTTGGGTACTCTGAGAACATTGTATTTTTGGAAAATGTACAGAAACTTTAATGAGGCCTTGGTCTTAACCTTCCAGTCTACAAGGCTGTAAGGGCTTCATCTTGCTTCTTTTGGTCACCTAATGGGCTGCTAGGATCTAGAGTTTGGCTCTCAGACCTGAGGCCTTGAAAATCTTTTCCCTGGTCCATTCAGAGTCCATGTCTGGTATGAGGAGGAACCTGGATTTAGGTGATCCTGCACTGATAACTGTCACTGCAGTGACCTAATCCTTGTACCACTTTTTGTCTTAGTTGGTTTTTCTAATGCTGTGATTTAATAGGTGATGTGATATGCCCTTTGTTTCTTGTGGCCCGTCACCTAGGGAAGTCAGCATAGGAACTCAAGGCAGGAACTGATGCAGAGGACATGGAAAAACTCGGATGATAGGATTGTTCCTTGTGACTTTCTCATCTTGCTTTCTTATAGGACCACAGTTGCCTGCCTAGGGGTGGCACCACCCTCAGAGGACCGGGCCCTCCCACATCAATCATCAATCAAGAAAAAGCATCACAGGCTTGTGCATAGCTCAATATAAGGAGAGCATTTTCTCAACTGAAGTTCCTTCCTCTCAAAGGACTCTAGCTTGTGTCAAGTTGACTTAAAATTAGTCATCATAATAACCCAGTCTAGTGAGGTCACCTTGAACAAGCTTCTCACCCTCTCTGAGCCTGCATCTTCATTGGTACCATGGGATAATCTAATTCTACAGGGCTGAGACACAATGCCAATGGGATGCACAGCATCTTCCATGATTCCTAGCACACAGGAGCTCAGGAACTGTTTATTTGCATTTAAAATGAAAGTACACTCTGTCTCTTGCTCTGACCAGCTGAGCTACCATCTCCTATGACAAGAAGACATGATTCATTAGTCTGAACACTGTGCTTTTGAGGAGGCATCTCAGATTGCAGAGTGTGCATACCAGCCTATGTCAACCCTTGAGTCTCACAGGCTCGGTCTATGCTGGGCCAGGCAAAGAGAAAAAAAGATCAGCTAGTGTGGCAGAAAAGAAAGGCAGCATTTATAATGGGGATTGAAAAAGAGCTCTGGTTCTGGTGCATATCCATCATTTTTAGTGTTGGGGTGTGTGCTAAGGAAATTATAAAGAGGTAATTAGGCAAACCCATTTGTTAAAGAAAATTCAGAACCTATAGAGAAGCAGGAGGAGAAGCAACAGGAACTCAATGTTTACATCACCTTATTTCAACCACTACTGTGGCCACTTTGATTTGCACAACACTTCCATAGCATTTTCAAATAAATCTCAGACAGCATATAACTTCATCTTTAAACATTTCATTCTGGGTCTCCAGAACATAAGGGCTCTTCAAAAGTTAACCTGAGTGTGGCTGGGTACGGCGGTACATGCCTGCCATCTCAGTACTTGGGAGGCAGAAGCAGAAAGGTCAGGAGTTCAGGGTCATCCTTAGCTCTACAGTGACCTTGAAACCATCATGGGCTATTTGAGACCTTGCTTCTAAAAAGAAAAGAACATCCTCGTTGCATCTAAAAGATATTATCCATGACCCTAATATCAAAAATCTCCTGCACGATTCTCAATTGTCTCAGAAATGCCAGGGACTTTGAACAGCTGGTTTCTTTGACACGTTGTCGTGAGGTGATGGAGCACAGGAGTAGGTACTGTTTTAGATGCTTCTCTAGCTCTTGTTTGTTTGCTTTTGCTTCCTTGGACTTGATCCTTTGTGGCTCTTCTGTGGCCGTGTAGCGTGTTCTGCTGTCTGGATTTTGCAGTCCTCTGGTTAGCCTTATTGTCCATTGGTCTTTGAGGTCCAGAAACAAAGTTGCTATCTATCACTCTGCTGCGGGAGGGGTGCTTACTCCTTTGGCTGAAACAGAAATGGCCCTTGGCCTCGCTTGCTGCACCCTAGGAATCCCTAGAGGCGGGGGGGGGGGGGGGGGGGAGGATTGCTTCCAGAATGTTCCCAGCAGCATCAAGATAGCAAGCAGTTCTGCTCTCATTTCCACCGAAACCAGTGGATATGGACTATGCAGCCTGTGTGCCTCTTCTTCTTCTTCTTCTTCTTTAAATAAAGCAGAACAATTTTCTGCCAAATAGCCAGGATTGTTTTCCCTCTTCCTAGAGCAATAAGGTTCAGGATTCGTTTCTCTCTTGACTTTCAAGAGCATGTTTTCTCAATTCTGTCCTGAAATTAAAGTAAAGGTCAAGGAGGCCGGTCCTAGACTCAGCTCCGCAGAAGGGGACTGGGTCCTGTCTGTATCCTGAGCTCAGATGACTAGCCCAGCCCCTGGGGGGAGGAACAAACTCATCTCCCTGTTGGGGGGTGGTGGTGGTGGGGACAGATAGAGAGAGGGGGAGGGGAGGAGGGAGAGAGGAAGGGCGAGGGGATGAAGGAAGGGGAGAGAGAGAGAGAGAGACAGAGAGAGAGAGAGAGAGAGAGAGAGAGAGAGCCAGTCTGGGGGATTCTTTCTGATTTAAATCATCAGAACAGTTTCCAGAGATTTCACCCTCCTCTCTGTGTTCCCTTTCTTAAAGAGGGGGATCTGGGCCCCACCCCCTGCCTGCTTCCCACCTGTCAATTCACGTGAGCTGCCCCTGAGATTTGCCCCTTCCCTCGCACTGGCACTGTGAAGATTTTTAATCAAAAGGCGGGCGCATGCCAGAATGGTACCTTGCTTAGCACCAACTGAAGCTTTTCTCCCCGCCCCTCCCCACACTGAGTCACTCAGCTAACAGTTAATTAATGTGTGACACTTTGACAGTTTGTGCGGAGACATTTTTTTTTTTTACGGAGCCATCAAAATCCACAGGGATGAGACTGAGAGCCACACGTGCCTGCTTCTCTTTACTGAGTCTCCAGATGCTGCCTAACTCCAATGCAGACCTCACAGGCCAGCAACCAGGGCAGATGACAAAACTCTGACATCAGTCCACTGCTGCCCAGGTCTCCTGGGGGAGCAGACACATTGCCAGGATCACCTGAATGTCCCTGTCACACCTGGTCACCTTGAGAAGGAAGTACTCCTGAGGTGAAAGTCCGGGAGGTGACATGCCAGCCACTTTCAGCTGGGGGACAGAAGTGACCCTCACAGTCAGTCACATTCAGCTCCCTTCTCTTCCGGGAGATTCTCAGTCGGGTCCCTCTGGGGCTGAGCGAGGGGCTGTGTGGGTTGACCTCAAAATGCTTTCATGTTCCACAGATAAGCCAGCTCCAGCACATCTCTGTAATGCTTTAGCATCCTACTTGGCACCATTCTGAGGTGATAGCTCTGGGGACAACTTTCCTTTTTCAGTGGGGCACTAATGAAGGGGCTAGAAGATTCTGGGTACTCTGTCCTTCAGTAGCCCAGAGTCCAGGTATGGCCTCCCTTTCCACAGGATGCAAGTAAGCTGGGTTTCAGCTCCCCTTCTTGCCTACCTGCACCCTCCGCTCTCAATACTATAACTCTGGGTGCTGCCGTGTATACTTCAGGGTTACCCTAAGAGGAGGGACTCTGACAGATAGGCCTCTGTCACCGGGGCTCAGAAAACCAGGCGAGTTCTCAGGAGTGCAGTCCCCATGGAGAAGAGGCATACGTCTTATAAGCTAAGTAAGCCCCAGAGCCTGGTGCCTACTGGCCTTACCCTGGCTGAGCTACTAACTCCACAGATGTCTCTTCATTTATGAGGCACCTGTTGTTGCCAGGCTCTGGATGAGGAGGTAAGCACCCAGAGGGGATAAGGTAGAAACCACCCTTATAGGAAGTAGCTCACAGTTGATTAAGATGCATGGATACCAAACTATTACTCAAATAAGGACCTCCTTGCATCTTCAGTTGCTGGAAGCCACGCCACGTGCTATGATAAAAGCACTAAGGCATCTTCCCTGGAGAAGGGCCGGGAAGACCGCCCCAGTGGTAAGGGCGGCTGCAATTTGAATGTGATAGGATCCTGAGCCCAGGTCTGGGCTGGGCCTGTAGAGGAAGAGACACTGAAACCCAAGGATGTAGTAAGTGGCTTCCCTGTGCTAGAGGTTTGTAGATTTGGGCTAGAGATTGGGGGAGGGTCCACCAAAAGCTCCCCCAGCCCCCCCAGGAGGAGGCAAACCTGGAAGCTGTCAGGAAAGGTTTAATTACAGCAAGCAGGGTTACCAGAGGCTTTCAAGTTGATGGATACCAACCTCAGATTGGGTCACTGAAGGCCCTTGAGATGATCCTGTATCTCTATCTGGCTTTAGGAAGGCAGGGCAGACACAACCAGAGGGTGAGAAGGCAAGAGATGCTGCTTGGCTTTCCCATACTTTTAAAGGAGGCCTTAGAGCAAGGCCTTAGCTGTGCTCTGAAACATGAGGTTGAATGACCTATGTCAGAAGTGGGGGGTATCAGATGTTGGGGGACATAACCACATGCTGTCAGCATGTAGTTTTTTCTACTTCCTCTACAGAAATCTCAGTCACTCCAAAACAGTGGGCCAGGTCATGGGAGGGAAGGCTTCTGCTAGACTAGGTGTCTAAATAGTATGGACCTGTTACCCCAAAGTGAGGCTGAGGCTGTGAAGGGGGCTAGATTCGAGCCCAAGAGTAACACCAGCTTCCTATGGCTGTCACAAATACTCAAGATAATCAACTTAGATGGAAGGGTTTGTTTAGAGAGAAAGATGGCAGTCCTTTGGTTCTGTTGTCTGGGTTCCTGTGTAGAGTTGGCACATCATGTTAGGAGCCTGTATGGAGGAAGCTGCTCTCCTCACAGCAGCTGGGAGACAGGGAGAGGAAGAGGAAGGGTCAGAGTTTCTGAGGGCTCACCCAGTGCTTTGAGACACATCCTAACATTGCCCATACTTCTCAGTAATGCCAACCTGGGGAGTAAGACACCAATCAGCACATGGGGTACAGCCTTGGGGGACATCTAAGGTCCAAACCACAGAGCAGCTTTCCTTCCAAATTCTTCTTTCAAACATGACTTGCTAACACCTAAGAAGGACCCAGTTTCTCAGTATACCTAGGTTTGGGTGTTGAGAAAGATGTTCAGGGTGTGTGTGGGGTCAACCTGAAGATGACAGCACACACCATGCCCCATGCCCACCACCACCTCTTGCTATGGCTCTGCATAGTCCTAACATTCAGCCTCATCTTTGTCCTTTCCACAGACACCCTAGACTCTCAGCCCAGGATTTAAGAAACCCTGCCATTCAGAGAGTGCTAATGTTTCCAGCCAACATCCCAGGCTCCCGGAGTCTATGTCTAGGGTATCTCAATGGTGGGTACCTTTGGGGTACATGCTTGGTAGTAGACCATTGGAAGATGCTCACCAGTGTGAGATCTGTGCACCCCACCCCCTCCAAGGCCGAGGCTGCCTCCAGGTCCAGAATGTGTCCTTTGGTGAGAGAGCCTCCTTTCCAGACCCTAGTCCCACACTGCCCTCATGGAGCATCTGTAGACTCTAGAGAGCCATCCCTAGAGGAGGGGGGTGTTGGCTTGGGTTGCCAGGAGTCCTGGAGAGGAGCACCCAACCTACTCGCTCCTAATCTCCACCCAGCAAATCGCTGCACCAAGCTGCTTTTGACATGTAAATGAGAAATGCTCCCCCCCTTTACTTTTTCATTGAAATGCTTAAAGTCTTAGAAAAGAAGAAAAAAAAATTGATGTGTTTAAGACAGCAGTGTCTCACCCGCCATCGAGCCTGATAAGGGATTGTTAAATTTTAATTAGACAATTAGATTCCTTCAAGTGCCAAACTTCAGAGGAGGCAGCACAAGAGAAGCTGAGGAGAGCACGGGAAACAGGCTGCCTGGGTTCTCGAAACACTGGAGTTGCTCTTCCTCCACCCGCCAGCTCTGTGCTCCATGGACCAGAAAAGAGGGCACAGGGGCAGGATCGGCCATGAAAGGACAACATCCCCTTCCTGTACCAATAAGCTTTCCTTTGGCAACCCTTGATCACCCCAAGTTCTTTCCCTGAGAAAACACCCTATTTGGGAGTCATCCTTCAACGGTGGCACCTCAAAGCAACCTTTTTTTCTGCCCCAGCTGCTTGTGAAGAGCCCTGCCCATTGTCAGGCTGGGAGCCCGCCTGTGTCTGATGTGTGGCTGGGAGAAGTGGGGGTCCCTCAGCTCCCCTTCCTGTCTCATGCTCCGTGTGCTCCCAGTCTTTGGCTCAGCTGCGGGTGGTCTCAGCAGGGTGTCAATCTAGGTTGCCTGGGGACTCAGCTCAGCACCAGCTTGTCTCTTAGCTTCTCCGTGGGAAAGCTGGCTTATTTCCAAGTTCAGGAACACACAGGAAGTAGGCTTTGTGAGGCTCAGGGGGCAAATGGCAGAAGCTGCTGAGGTTGGATACCCCAGTTCCAATATTTTTGACTTGCTATTTTCATATACCTCAGCTTCTTCCAGACATCTGCTCTTAGCTTCTGAAGAGGGCCCCCATTAACACAGGCTGGAACTAGGCTGGGTGCTTGAAGAAAACCTAATAAGGATAGGTTCTGAGCATCAAAATAGATGATTCTGGAAAACCTTTTAGTTGACCTTGGCCTTTCTAGGCAAGGGCAGAGACAGTAAATACTGGGGACAGATGGGAGCAGATGGTTTCTGTCTCTGTTGCTTTAGTAGCCCAAGGCTTGTAGGCCACCTCCATAAAAGGTCTTCCTAGGACCCCTTCTGCCACAGGATCATCTGAGAAGAAAGCTCAGAGGTCCCACAGTGGTCATGGGTTCCTGCCTCCTAGTGAGGTGGGTGGGTAGAACTTATCAGCACTGTTTGATGCTGGGGAAGATATAGGGTATTTTAGGGAGACTGACCCAGGGGCTCCTTGAATGAGCCTAGCATCTCCAAGTTAGATTATGCAATTATTTCTCGGGGGACACAGTCCATTGGCTACACCTGTGAGGCTGAGATTTGGCCATGATCATGCCTGCATGTGTTGGCCACTAAGTGCTCTTGGACTGGGAACTGTGATTTGGGAGGTTCTGTCTTTTTGCAGGAGGGAGGAACCACCTATTTTGCAGGAGGGCAGATGGAGGTTGGTGAGCAATTCTTTTGTATTTTAAAAACTCCAACAAAAATCTTTGTTCTGACCATGTGGTCATATTTATTTGAAAATTCTGGTGACCAGAAAAACAATTTACTTTGAGAAAATTTCTCAGAAAAAAAAGAAAAGAACAAAATTTTTGGTCTTTCTTGGCCAATTCAGAGTCCTGGCTGTTCTGTGGTTTCTCATGTTCTGCATATAAGTCTGGAAGCAGACACTGACTCCACCTGGCTTCTCTGCAGTCAAAACCAGCCCAGGAAACCTGGAGGACCCACAATTTTCCATTGTCCACCGCATAGAAATAATCTCTGACAAGGACATGGGTGAGGGGGAGGATCCTCTAGGTACTCTAATGTTTCTTGATATTTTAGGGTTGAACAATCTGTGTGCATCCAAAGGGTGGTGGAAAATGGGAAGGTGTTGGATGAATGCAGGAACCTGATCCTGTCAGGGTTTCTCAGGCTTTCTGAAAGTGCCAGAGGGTGCTCTGCTTTACCTATTCTAAGATGCAATAGCCTCCCTTCTATTTCAATGTCTTATAGAGTCAGAGTACTTTATGTGACTGACAGCATCTGGAATTTAATGATATTCTTCTGCTTTCTCGGTGTTGCGGAAACCAACACTGAAGCTTGCGTTCCACTCTGTCAGAGCGTCAGAAATGTGGTTAGTCTTATAGCAGTGGGCTGTATAGCCGGTGACCTGGGAAAGCAAAATCCTCTAGTCTAGCTGCAACCTCACCTTGAGTGTATGTCCTGCAGCTAGGGCCCACGCACAAGGTTTACATCATCTTGGAACATTTTCCCCTTCACTTAGCACCCCCATGTGGCCTTTCTTCGGTCCCTGCAACCCTGGTAACTTGTTTTATGTCAAAAGTTCCTCTTCCTATAGGACACAAGTCAGCTTGGAGTAGGGCCTACCTTAGTGGCCTCATTAAAGTTAATTCCCATTGAAAGGTTCCATCTCCAACCTCATTCTGAGATACTGAAGTTAGGACTTTAACATATGGATTCTGTAAGGCAGATGTGAGGCACACAATGCAGCCCACTGCTGGAACAAACATGCACTCAAAACTCATTACCTGCAGACCAAGAGCAGGAAGTCAAGAAAGAACAAAATAGTGTACTTTTCGTGTGTTTACTCCCTCAGAATGAAGCAGGAGCCACACATGGTGTAGCTGTGAGAAAGCCGGAGTGAGAAAGCAGACACAGAGGTGGGGGATTCCAGGACAGAGCCTGAAGCAGAGCGTTGGGACCCAGTCCAGGCTATCTCCAGGAACGGGGAATTCTGAATCAGTCTTTCTTTGAAGCTTGTGTAGGCTAAGATGAGAGTTTCTCAAATACTTAATACTGAAAGTGGGGTAATACTGAAAGCTAGCAGGCAGCTGTTTTAGACAGTGCATATAAAATCATTTGGCAAACTCTCAAGCTTGTTACAAGCATATTGTTCCATCGTCTTAGATCACTATGGTGTTGCCGAACTATGACTCTGGTCTGATGTAGGGAGGAAGGGGTGGGCAGAGACGGGGAGCTGAGGATCAAGGGAGGGGACACAGGGATTTGAGGATCATGGAAGATACCACTTGCCAAACCAAAAGAAGGAGCAAGGCAATGAGAAGAGGAATAGAGAGGTCTGGGGTAGAGCCAGGCCTAAGAGTAAAG
Source organism: Micromys minutus (assembly GCF_963924665.1). Classification (NCBI taxonomy): domain Eukaryota; kingdom Metazoa; phylum Chordata; class Mammalia; order Rodentia; family Muridae; genus Micromys; species Micromys minutus. The sequence goes on from NC_137985.1 coordinate 40,827,097, forward strand.
TCCTGTTGTTCTGGTTACTGAAAAGGCTAAAGAAGGAAAATCACTAGTCAAAGACCTTTCTGGGTTAGAGTTGGTTCAAAGCTAGCCTGGGTGACTTAGTAAGACTAAATCTCTAAATACAAAGAGAAAGGGAACTGGGAGGTGGCTCAGAAGTGCTGCTTAGCAGACAGCGAGCCCTTAGTTCAATCCCCAAGTGCTGAGAAAGGAAGCAAATAGAACAGGAGTGAAGGGTTCCTCCAGACTCCAGTGCACTGCCTAGTGCTTCATGTGTAGCAGGTTCAATAGATGCTGTCAGATGCAACTTGGCTCTCTGATCGATATGTACATGCAGGTATCCTGCTGTGTGCTCCAAGTGGGAAGAGAGACCCATTGGCTCTGCTGAATACAGCATCAATAAGACCTAATGCTTCATTGCCTTTGAATTGGGAAACTGGCTGCAGGATTGCATTCCCCTGTCATCCCATACTGAATCGAGTGGTGGTGTCAAGTAGGATGTCTCCCTTCTGTTTCTTTCCCTTTCTTATCTCCAGTGTCATTGACCGTTTGATCGCCAGTACATCTGGGTGGCAGAGAGCCTGGAAGTCACCATGCTTTGTGTAAAATGCCTCAGAATGACAATAGATTTTATTGTATCACGTGAAACAGGAATACCTGTGTTAGCAGTGCAGAGACTGCATCATGTGTGTATTGTTTTAATCACAACCATAACCCAAGCCATAACCATAAAATGATGCCTCCCAGGTCTGCTCCTGAGCCTCCCTTTTCCATTTTCTCTGTGAGGTGGATCACTGTCTCCAAGAGCCCCAGGGAAATTCATAAGCTGCCATCAAATTTTCTTCCCCATTTAGCCTCCTTCTTTCTCCTGTTCCCAATTACAAAATAACCAGACTCTGTACATGACACTAACTGCTAAGGTCTATGTTTATTTTCACTACTTCCAATAGTGACTGACATCTTTTACTTGAGTTATAGTTAACCTCATTTCCACTCAAGGCTCTATTCTGCCCTAAGCACTCAGTAAACTTTCCAGAGCCCAGATTTACTGGATATCTATCTATTCTATCTATCTATCTATCTATCTATCTATCTATCTATCTATCTATCTATCTACCTACCTACTTACCTAATCTATCTGTCTGTCTTCTGTCTATCTATGTATCTATCTATGTATCTATGTATCTATCTATCTATCTATCTATGTATCTATCTATGTATCTATGTATCTATCTATCTATCTATCTATCTATCTATCTATCTACTCTACCCCTACCTACCTACCTACCTACCTACCTCATAATCTATCTGTCTGTCTTCTGTCTATCTATGTATCTATCTATGTATCTATCTATGTATCTATCTATGTATCTATCTATGTATCTATGTATCTATCTATCTATCTATCTATCTATCTATCTATCTATCTATCTACCTACCTACCTACCTACCTAATCTATCTGTCTGTCTTCTGTCTATCTATGTATCTATCTATGTATCTATGTATCTATGTATCTATCTTTCTGTCTGTCTATCTATCTATCTATCTATCTATCTATCTATCTATCTAATTTATCTAATGTATGTTACTACACTGTCACTGACACACCAGAAGAGGGCATCAGATCACATTACAGATGATTATGAACCACCATATAAATGCTGGGAATTGAACTCAGGATCTCTGGTCTTAACCACTGAGCCATCTCTCTCCAGCCTGAATGGCATCATTCGTTTACTC